>NC_064855.1:61790712-62116546 GCF_024139225.1 Suncus etruscus
TCTATGGAGAAAAGTCTGGAGAGTGCTCAAAGAACTCAGAATTGAGCTGCCATTTGACCCAGCAATTGCTCTCCTAGGCATATACCCCCAAGATGGAAGGACATTCATTCCAAAATACGTATGCACCCCACTATTTATTGCAGCAATCAGTATAATAGCCAAATCTTGGAACCAACCTCGATGTCCAACAACAGATGAATGGATCATTAAGATGTGGTATATATATACAATGGAATATTACATGGCAGTTAGAAATGATACAATCACAGACTTTGCAGCAACGTGGATGGACCTAGATCATGTTATGTTAAACGAAGTAAGTCAGAAGACAAAAGAAAAATACAGAATGGTAGCACTATTCTGAAACACCTAGAACACATATTTTATACACAACTAATACTTAACAATCAAATAACAGGGTTTAACATGGTAGAAACTCCGAACAGTGTAATAGTCAACATATACGTGGGAGCAGTGTCCAAAATACATGAAAAAGGAATAATGCAAAATTTTGATTACACAATATACCATAAAGAAAACAATAACAACAGAAACGGCAGCATAGAGAGAACAGGTAGGTAATCAGACTTCTACAACAAAGGCCCACAATAATCCCTTGGTGTTCGTATACAGGAACACAAGTATAGAACACCAAGGGAAATCACGGACTGCAATGGCAACATACCATAACACTACCTTTTAATGCCTTTATCTTACTATATTTTATATAACCTCTCAGCTTCTCTGTCCACAGGCGCCCTTGGATACAAAGGGCGGACAAACTAAGGTGGCAATCTGAGATACCACACAGGATACCATACCTTGCATGCACTACGAGATGGCCACGAGAAAACTCTGTAACATACACTTTATCTCTAGGTAATACCTCCATTTAGGAATTGAAGCACGTGATCATTCAGATCATCGAAGCAGTACCTGAGACGTACAGACTTAAACCACAGGCTCGATTCTTCGAACACTTTTAATTAAACCGGCATTCCCTTGCTATTCTCTCCTCTCTTCTTACTACTTTTCTTTTCTTTTTTTTTCTCTCTATTCTGCTTATTACTTTTTTCTCTTTCTCTTCCCCTTTTCTCTCTAAGGTATTTTCTCTTTTCTCTTCCTTCATACCCTTCCCATATACCTTCCCCTTTCTCCCCTCCGGAAATCCAACTATCCCTTTACCCCTCAATCCCATCCAGATCTTCCACCATATTAAAATTTTTCACCCTCAGTCCTTATTCTATTAGGCATCAAGATCGACCTCCTACTCAACGAACCAGTACCCTGCACCCAGGCGAGGGGACACCCAGATAAACCCACACCTCGTCTCCTGAAAGAAAAGACAGCCAACTCCCCTGTGGACTCATGCTGCGAGGCCCTCCCTACTAACTCTCCCTAACGCGGACTGTTCCTTGAAACTGGGCCTAGCTCCAAAAGTATCCCCAATGCAAGAACTCTTCCAAGACCTCCCTGCCGCAAATTTTAATAATCTGAAAAAATTGTAATCAAATTCTTGTCGTTGATTTCTCCTTTCAGTTCATGATTGCCCCCAATTTAACGTTTTTTGCCTGTTTCACTAGTTTATCTCCCCCATTGTTTTACATTTGTTTCTTTAGTCCTAGTACCACTGTGTTTTGGTTGTTTTAATGCCTAAATTGACTGTTAGATCAAAAATTGCCTTATTACCTCTTAAATATAATCTTGTGTCTCTCCCCGCTGCAGTACAAAAATCAAACACTGCCATCACCCTAGCCTTATTAAAAGGCCTAGGTGTTATTGGTGTAAGCACAAATATTTATTCATTGGTTCATACTCTAGAATCTGCTAATGCCTTATAACTGTTGCTAAAAATGTTTACAAACTTAAAGAAGTTTACACTACTGTTGATTTCCTAGCAAAGAGTGCAGAATAACCGCCGTGGTTCAAAATTTAACATTATTTTTGAGGGAGGGGGGAATTTGTGTCATCCTTAGAGTAAAATGTTGCTTTTTAAAATAAATTTGGCTTAGCTAGAGATAGCATTCAACACATAGAGGATAATTTAGTAAATAGACAAAAAGATATAGAGCAGAGTGAGAGCTGGTACAAAAATTGGTTTTCTACCACTCCATGGATAACAACAGTGCTCCCAGCCTTTTTGGGGCCTTTCATTGGCTTTATGTTGCTAGTTTCCTTTGGTCCTTGGGCTTTTCGCAAACTCACCACCTTCGTAAAGAATCAAGTGGATGAAGCAACCAGAAAGGACTCAAAGGTTCTATACCAACAACTATGCACCTCAGAAGACCAGCTGACACCTGACATCTCCCCTCCTGCCAACTCTCCGCCACTTAAGTTTGAAGTTATCGAGGAGCTGGCGCATAGACCTCAATCTGTGCCTTGCCAAGCTTTGGAAACGACTGAATCAAGGGTAGCAGATGCGGTGACTGGAAGCCCCACACCTCTTCACCCAGTGTGGCCAGTCCACCGAGGCACGTCTGTCCCTTCTATATTGTATACTAAACAGGGGGAGATGTGGGAGATCGAGCACCGTACATATCAAAGGAACTCTGAATGAATTTTCCACCGCCTGTCTGATTCAAGCCACAAAAGTTTGCATAGCCCCGAACCAACAGAAAACTCTGCAAATAAATTTAGCTCAGCACAAAGAATCTGGCTTAACCAGATGCCTTAACCTTTCCATGGAACCTGTTTTTGTAACTGCTCTCAAGCATGTAGTTATAGATATGTTTTTGTAAAGTTTAAATTATGATCCTTATTGCTTGCACAAAAGATAGATCTAAATGGAAAATAGGCTAAACAAATAATTGTATTTGCGTAAATATCAATTAGCTATTTGCTTAAGAATTTGCTTCCCCTCCCCCCATCCTGCCAGGTTCCTCTTTATCCTTCCTGCCATCAAAATGTGTTTATGCTCCCATTGGTTAAAATTGTTGTACTTGTACAAATCTGATTGGTTTATGTTTCAATCCTATGTTACTAAAATAGGCCCTGGGTTGAGCTATTATGAAAGGGGCCCTTGGGCTACTGTGAAGGTAAGAAGTGCTCAGGCCATGGGGGTATTGTTGGAAAGATGTGTGCAGAAATAATGTTAACCGTATATTAACTTCTGATCCTCAATAAAAATAAGTGACTTATAAAAATATCTAATTTATTAATTTTCTACTTGATTATGCCTGCCAATATAATCTAATGTTTATGTCCACAGATATCAATGGAATACATAACTGCATGCCATGAACTCCTGTTACAGAGCTCATTCATTGAATATGTTATTGTAATGTTTTCAATTGTAGATAGTTTACCATTATACATACCATAATGCTCATGATTTTAGATTAGATTACTTTTAGAAAAGGAACCTGGATGCTCAAGACCTTCTACACGATTATTCTTCATGGGGTAGCCTCTTCTTAGAGTTCTCATTGCCTTATTGCTTAAAGTTTACTTCACCAATGATGATTGGTCTAAAAAATGGAAAACCTTTACTTTTCTGGGTCATACCCAGCAGTGCTTAGGGGTTACTTCCACCACTGCTGCTTATTTGCTCTTGGGGGCCCCCTTTCCCCCACCTCCCTTCACTATGGATTATGTTCACTACCAGATTCAGTTTCTGAGATGCACTCAGCTTGAGGACATATACTGATATGTGACTTCTGGGAGCCATTTTTCAGACTCCACAAGACCATGTCAAAGGCTGAAGTTGTGCTCCAGATTTTATTCCCTCCCCCCAGAATATTTCAAAAGATTTAAAGGGACATTATATATCCTTCAAATATTTCTTTAGATGTATTTCCTTAATAGGTATAAATCTTATTGTCTATCTTCTTATGTAGTGGCAGTTTTCCCCATTCCTTTTTTTGGATCTATGTAGTAGGAATTTCTAGTAGATAAGTCCCTCTTGTGCTCCAAGTTCATGTTAGAACCAGGATATTGGAATTGTTTTTTATTTATTATTTATTATTTTTATCCCCATATGCACCAGTAATACCATGTGGCATTATTCTTTTTTTGCATAGGCACATTAAAATGGGGAAATCTTACATGTGGAAAGAAGTTCTTATCTAATAGAGACAGGAACACAAAAATTCTATATTGCAGTGGGGCCTTACACCCCTTGAGCTCTTGTCATGGTCACTAGTCTTAGGCTCCAAAGACCAGACATTAGCCATTCACCCCTGAATCTTGGATACATCTATGAAAACAGAACTGTTTTGTACAACAGCACCAGGAATCGAACTTCTACTAGGAATGGCCCTAATGCTGCCCTGGCATTGACTTGCTCCATCGTGGGTTCATATGACACTCTGACAACTTGGTAACAACAACTTGCTTTCAGGAAGGGCTACCTGCAGTGCCACCTAATGGTAAGATGAAAAGAAAAGATACTCTGTGTCACCCTGACTTCGACATAGTATCTAAACAGAAACCAGGATCTCTATCTACAGAAACCTGACCATAACAACCATGATTGTGAAGAGCTTTTATGAAACCACGGAGAAAGACTTTGGGGTTAGAAAACTTAGTATGGGCCCGGAGAGATAGCACAGCGGCGTTTGCCTTGCAAGCAGCCTATCCAGGACCAAAGGTGGTTGGTTCAAATCCCGGTGTCCCATATGGTCCCCTGTGCCTGCCAGGAGCTATTTCTGAGCAGACAGCCAGGAGTAACCCCTGAGCACCGCCGGGTGTGGCCCAAAAACAAAAAAAAGAAAAAGAAAAAGAAAACAGTATACCTAGAGCCTGTATTCCAGGATGCTTAATGGGTAAGGTCTCCCTGTTTTTAGGCCAAAGGTTTTTCCATTCTATTTCTCCCATATTTTGCTATGCCTATGCAAACAAACACAAACAAAAAACCTACAAAACACACCTTTATTTTTTTTAAATTGTTACTTTTTGATGGGATAATTTTTTTTTTTGGTTTTTGGGGCCACACTGGTGACACTCAGGGGTTACTCCAGGCTCTGTGATCAGAAATCACTCCTGAAAGGACCATATGGGATGCTGGGACTTGAACCTGGGTCTGTCCCAAGTCAGTTGCTTGCAAGGCAAATGCCCTACTGCTGTGCTATCTCTCTGGTTAAATGTTTTAATTAAAAGTCTTATCAAATATTATTTATATAGGAGGATATGTGGTTATGCAAGAGAATAAAATATGAGTTTAATACTGGGGAAAAGGGAAGGAAATCCTGAGAAAGAGTAGCCAGTTGGTTGCAAGATAAGAAGGTAAGATAGGAAGGATAGCATTGTCCCTGACACACAGTAGTCATCCAGTAAAAGGTGATGGCTCTAAGGACGCAGGCTTTTCTTCGGTGAGGTTCCCCAGATTTGTCCTGCACGCTTCATTACTTCTCCTAGGTATCTCAGACTTGGACCCACGCTATACTTTTCATTTAGGTGCAGATTGTAAAATCAAGTGAACCACAGTCTTTAAGTAGCTTGCAAATTAACCTAATATGGCACATTTCTGTTTAAATGTGTGATTGATCCTAACTGATCCTTAGGATTGCAAATTCGGGCAGGTGTGGAGTTCAGCGAAAGGGCAGGCGGTCCACGCCAAAAGCTCCATGTTCCAGCACTCCTGGGTTTTGCAGGTCTCTGGCCACAGGGAATGGAGAGGCTCAGGGTTGCGCTTTGCAGACCTGGAAGGAAGCACCCCCGAGGGAAACACTGTCCCAGGCGCTGGCTACTCACCAACAAGAAATGCATCAAGACATCAGAACAGAGCCAGGCGAGCACTCCATGGTCTGCTGCCCCCAGTCCGCGGCCCAGGAGCAGACCCAGAGTGGAGCCTGCGGCCAATAGCCCATTGGCCAGCAGCAGTGGGCCTTCTGGCGAGGTCTCCAGCTCTGGGGATGCAGCCATGCTTCGGTTCTACAGGAGTGTCTCGGGCAATCGAGGCAGAAAAAGGGCGAGAGGGGGCAGGGCTAGAAGGGAGCCATGTGGTGTGGCTCCCAGGACTGGAGGGGGATCGAGAAATGGGTAATGGAAACTTTTGATCCATCTTAGAGCTATAAATTTATCCAGGATACCCATCGGCAAACTGCAGACAGGTTTATCATCTCCTGTAGTTATTCCAAATGACTGGCCAATTAATAATAATTGATCTAAAATATTGCTTTTATTGAGGCCAGGCAGTGGTGCAAGTAGTAAGACGTCTACCTTGCACACACTAGCCTAGGACAGACTGTAGTTTGATTCTCCAGTGTCCCATATGGTCCCCCAAGACAGGGTCAATTTCTGAGTGCATAGCCAGGTGTAACTCCTGAGCTTCACCGGGTGTATAACAAAAACAAAACAAAACAAAACAAAAAAAAAAAAAAAACAACAAAAAATAAAAGATTGCTTTTTATCACATTCCTATTCACCCAGATAATAGAAAACGTTTGCATTTTCAGTTCCTTCTCTCAATAATTCTCAACACTGTAGGCGTTTTCACTGGATTGTTCTCCATGCTGAATTCCCCAACAATATGTCAGTTTTTTTGTAGATAAGATTTTTGTGCCCTGCTCATGATAAGTTCCCACCAAGCCATGATTATTAATTATATCAATGACATCTTGCTGACAATGAACAATTCGACAGATTTACAGAATTTATTCTCTTAGGTTACTAAAAATAGCTTCAGAAAAATACAGACTATGCCGCCTTATCAATACTTGGATTTCCTTTTATACCTAACATCAATATGTCAGCAAAATATTTCCGTTAATAAAAAAAACCCTCAGAATGTTTAATGATTTTCAGAAACTTTTAGGGGATGTAAATGGCTCTGCCCTGCACTAGGAATCCAGAATGCAGAGCTGTCTAATCTGTATCAAGTTCCGGAAGGAGGCCCTGACTTAAATAGCTGGAGACCATTAACACCAGCCACCCAAAAAGAATTGGAGTTTTTCTTAAACAGATTGCAAAAATTATTTCTCTCCAGGTTTGTTGCTGGAGAAAAGGTCCCACAGAATCTCCCACAGCTGCACTGACACAACAATCCAGACTTTTGGAATGGGTGTATTTATACAACAAACAACCTTGCTCAGTGGTGCCCTATTTAGAAATATTTCAAAGCTTATCACCAAAGCAAGACTAAGATCTGTCTCTCTGCTGGGTTTCAATCCAGACATAATCATTTTGCCAATACCAAAAAAGGAAGTTGAGGGCCTGAGAGACAGCATGGAGGTAGGGCATTTGCCTTGCATTCATAAGGACAGTGGTTCAAATCCTGGCATTCCATATGGTCCCCCGAGCCTGCCAGGAGCGATTTCTGAGCATAGAGCCAGGAGTAACCCCTGAGCGCTGCTGGGTGTGACCCAAAACCAAACAAACAAACAAATAAAAAAGGAAGTTGAGTCAATATTGCCTCTTAATGACTCTCTTCAAAGGGTCCTTTCAGATTTCACAGGAAAAATATTTTTCCATTATCAAGCTGGAAAGGCTTGGGACTTCTTTTTAAGAAACCCCAGTTTGTTGTTTCTTCAATTGTTTGGGATTCACCTATTCCCAATGCCAAGGTATTTTTACATTGGCAGATCTCGAAATAGGAATGGGGAATCATCGAGGATAGCATTAATAGGACTAAACATGCTACATACAAGTGGGCACAGCAAGTTGAATTAGCAGTTTTAAACCATCTGTTAGAAAATGTAATAGAGGGCCCGGAGAGATAGCACAGCAGCGTTTGCCTTGCAAGCAGCCGATTCAGGACCAAAGGTGGTTGGTTCGAATCCCGGTGTCCCATATGGTCCCCCATATGGTCCCCCATCTGGTCTCCGGTGCCTGGCAGAGGTGATTTCTGAGCGCAGAGCCAGGAGTAGCCCCTGAGTGCCCCCAGGTGTGACCCAAAAACCAAAAAAACCAAAAAAAAAAAAAAAAAAAAAAAAAAGAAAATGTAATAGAACCATGTAACATTGTAAGTGATTCTGCATTTGTGGTAGGTCTGTGTCCTGCCATTGCCACCACCTTCCTCAATGCCAATAACATGATTATATAGAACTGACTTAAACAATTACAACAGCTTCTTCAGAAACAAACTGAGCCCACATTCATCACTCATATTAGAGCCCACTCAGGATTACCAGAACCAATGGCTCAAGGAAATAAAACTGCTGACTTATTAGCATGCCTATATTTAAATCACCCTTAGAAGAACATTCAGCTCTACATACAAATGCACACCATTTACATGTGAATTACTAGATTCCATGGAGGCAGGCCAGAGAAATTATAGAGAACTGGAACATCTGTGCACCATTAACAAAGAAAACTCACATAGGAGGAGCAAACCCAAGAGGTTTACAGATTAAAGAACTTTAGCAAATAGATATAACCCAAACGGATTTATTTCCAAGAAAACCTTATCTCCATGTTATGGTGGACACATATTCTCGATTTGTATGGGCAATTCCTATGTCTTCTCAAAGGTCTAAGACTGTTTGTAGTTTTCTTTTACGGTGTTTTTCTGTGATGGGTATTCCTTATTCTATAAAAACTGATAATGGGCCCACCTATATTATTAAAACTTCTGACTTTTTTTTTTGTTTGTTTATTGGGTCACATCCGGCAGCACTCAGGTGTTACTCATGGCTCTACACTCAGAAATCACTCCTGGTAGGCTCGAGGGACCATATGGGATGCCGAGATTCAAACCACCGTCCTTCTGCATGCAAAACAAATGCTTAACCTCCATGCTATTTCTCCGGCCCCCTGAATTCTTTTTTGTAAAGAATTGCAGATAAGACATCGGAAGGGGATTCCTCATAATTGTGTGGACAGGCCATTGTGGAAAGGACTCAAAGAACCTTAAAAACTCAATTACAGAAAAATAGAAAAAGAGGTTTACCACCAACAGATTTGTTATTATCGACTCTTTTCACATTAAACTACTTAAATTTACCCCAAGGGGAAATTTACACTGCGGCGGAAAGACAGAAAACAATTCATACACCTGTCTAGATTTAGGATGATAAATGGATAGCTGGATATCCCCTAAGTGGGAGGGAATATGCCTATGTTTCTACAGATGACAACCCTTTCAAGAAATTTTGGGTCTCATTACGCCTCGTCAGAAATCAGGCTAGCACAAATGATCAGGTTCAAACTGCTGAGACTAAAAACTCTCCTTCAGACCAAATAAAAAATACTCAAGACACGGACAACAGTAACACTGCTAAAACCTCTGTGACAGGTAACAGATTTAACACTCACACCTCATAATTTGAGTGAGACTGACAATAACGATAAGCCCTTACATTCAAAGATACAACAGGAAAGACAGGCACCTGTCTTAACTGGGCTCCAAAATGTAGGAAACTCTTGCTACATGAACTCAATATTGCAATGCCTGTATAATATTTCAGACTTGACTCAGTATTTTTTTTATCAAGATTATTATAAAAAAGATGTTAACAGGAAAAATCCCCTGGGACATGAAGGTAAATTAGCCGAAGAATTTGGCCAGATCATCAAAACCATGGGGAACATAGATATATTAACCCTGAAAGCTTCAAAGTAACAATTGGCTTATTTAATGACCAGTTTGCTGGACACAATCAGCAGGATCTTCACAGACTATTGATGTTTCTCATATAGGGCCTACACCAGGATTTGTTAAAATAAAGGTTGTGACAGATAAAGCTAAACACATTATGGACAATAAAAATTATGAACAATCTGGACACGAACACCAAAAGGCTTATGAGTCTGTTATTTATGTTTTCTCTCAAGAACAGTTCATATCTATACTTCAGTGTTTCACATGCTACCAAAAATCTGAGGTTTAAGATGTTTATTCATTTGTCCCTATCTGTCAGAAATTCTTTCATCTATGCAAATCATCTTCTTCACCTCCAACTACAAGCTTCCTGATTTTGGCCTTAGGAAGAAATCCTTGGCTTTTGGAGTTTCATATCCTGTACCAAGCTGTGATCTGCTTTTCCAGACTCCTCAAGTTTCTTTGGACAAACTTCTCTGAGTTCCTTATCTCTCATTGTTACAGATTTGCATTGGACTCTGTAGAAAATTCACCTTTTGTATTTTTTTTACTATAATCCTTTGAATTTATATTTGATACTAGTCTTCCTTTGACTATTGTAATTAATGTTCTTTCGCATTTTAATTTTTACTTTTAGGAATTAACTTACTGTATTTATTTGAGTATAATGCACGCCCATTACAACGTACACCCCTAATTTTCTATTAAAAATCGGTATAAAATTTTGTTTCACACCAAGCATTGTAATTGATATAAAAAAAGTTGTTGAACATGTGCAGCCATGATAAAAATCATTAATTGCCTCTTTTCTGCTGAGCCAGCCTCCAGACACCAAGTACTGTAATCTCTCCAGGACCCACACCAGAGGCCCTATACCAGAGCCTTTCTCCCTAGTCTGGGGAGTGCTGGGAGGCTTGGCAGGCCCCCAGCCATCCTTGTCCTTTTCCCCTGACTCCAGGCCTTCCCTGGGTGCCAGCTCAGATGGCCAGAAGTGGGTTCAGGTGGACTCTTAGTGGTCCTCAGGCTTCCCCCCTCCCTCCATACTCCAGGGGGAGGTGCATGGGAAGGAGGGCAGGCGGACATCTGGCTTCCGGTTTCCTCTTTGATTCTGGAGACCAGCTCTTGCCAGGTATAGGGTTTGGGGAGGCCCCATACCAGAGCCTTTCTCCCTAGCCTGGGGAGTGCTGGGAGGCTTGGCAGGTCCCAGCCATCCTTGTCTTTTCCCCCTGACTCCAGGCCTTCCCTGGGTGCCAGCTCAGATGGCCAGAAGTGGGTTCAGGTGGACTCTTAGTGGTCCTCAGGCTTCCCCCCTCCCTCCATACTCCAGTGGGGAGGTGCATGGGGAGGAGGGCGGGCAGACATCTGGCTTCCGGTTTCCTCTATGATTCAGGAGACCAGTCTTGCCAGGTATAGGGTTTTTCTCCCCTGGACTTCAGTCCTTCCCTGGACGCCGGTCTAGGTAGACTCTATAAGGGATAACAGGCTTTCTTCCTATCTCTCCCTACACTAATGGGAATGCGCTCTGGGAGGAGGGCAGGCTGTTCTAGCACTGGTTTATATTGGGACAGTCAGTGGAAATTTTTTCTCCTTATTTTCATATTGATAGCATTGTATGCATATATTCTATATATCCATCTTGTATTGAGACCTTGATACTGCCCTACAAAGCTCATTTCTAATATTTTACTGCCTCAGTCCCAACCCTTACTTCCCCCCATCTTCCCATGTAGGTGCAGCTAATGACATGAAGCTCACCACATAGAATGATAAGTGCAGTTAGAGAAATAACTACACTGAAAATTATCATAACAATGCGAATGAATGAGGGAAAAAGAAAGCCTGTCTCGAGTACAGGTGTGAGTGGGGTGGGGAGTAGGTAGATCTAGGAAATTGGTGGTGGGAATCCTGCACTGGTGAAGGGGGTGTTCTTTACATGACTGTAATCATACAACTACAATTATATTTGTAATCATGGTGTTTAAATAAAGATAATTAAAAAACCATTAATTGACAAAGTAAATTGCTATAAACAAAATACCGAAATAAAATTATCGATAACAATATTTACTTAAAATGCTTCAAAATCAGATTCATCATCAGATACACTAAAGAGTTGTTCCCATTCTTCTTCAGTTAATTTTTCATCAGTGTCCCATTTGGCAGGACTATCTGTTTCTCGTTTCTTCACTTTCTTCTAAGTCTGAATTCCAAAGCAAGTTGTCTTCTGTGTTGTCCATTTTATTGCTCATGCCTGTTTTCCAAAAACTCTTTTTTTTTGGGGGGGGGCCACACCGGTTTGATGCTCAAGGGTTACTCCTAGCTATGTGCTCAGAAATCGCTCTGTCTTGGGGGGACCATATAGGACACCGGGGGATCGAACCGTGGTCCGTCCTACGCTAGCGCTTGCAAGGCAGACACCTTACCTCTAGCGCCACCTTCCCAGCCCCCCAAAAACTCTCGATGATCATTTCTTTTGGGATGTCTTCCATGATGTTTGAACCCAGGATGTCATGAGAGATAGGCCAGGTTTCTTGAGGTTTGTGCGAACTCACAATTCGTCTGTGCCCTCATTGGACCGGCTGCCACTGCCACCCTACCCCAACCCTCGTTTATAATGCGCATAAACGTGGATTTTTTTGGTATAAAATGTATGTATGTATGTATGTATGTATGTATGTATGTATGTATGTATGTATTTTTATGGTTTTTGAGTCACACCCAGCAGCGCTCAGGGGTTACCCCTGGCTCTATGCTCAGAAATTGCTCCTGGCAGGCTCGGAGGACCATATGGGATGCCGGGATTCAAACCACTGTCCTTCTGTGTCTAAGGCAAACACCTTACTGCTGTGCTATCTCTCCGGCCCCATTTTGGTAGAAAATTTTGCATATTATACTCGAATAAATATGATAGTGTTAATTTAGGGTCTTTGCTTTCTTAACTTTAGGTTAGTGGGTTGGTTGTACTGTTAATAATTTCCCAAATGATATTCCCCCCTTCCAAAATGATTTTTTTGGGCCACACCTGGCGATGCTCAGGGGTTACTCCTGGCTGTCTGCTCAGCAAATTAGCTCCTGGCAGGCATGGGGGACCATATGGGACATCGGGATTCAAACTAACCACCTTTGGTCCTGGATCAGCTGCTTGCAAGGCAAAAGCCGCTGTGCTATCTCTCTGGGCCCCCAACATGATATTTTTGCCTGTTTTCACAGTTTTTGCTTGGGCGTGTCATAGGAAAAATAGTGTAGATTCAAAAGGAGGTTCTATCCATTTTGGATGAAACCTCAAGTTACTTATCTACAAGGGGAAGTTCTCAGCCTGAAACATTTTGTTCTGGTTTCTTACTTAAGCTCCTATCAATAAATAATCGGCCGTACTCTTCTGTACATCATACATCAAATTTGGATCTTTCATGAACTTCTGCATGAACTATACATGTGGAAGAACTGGGATTAAGCTCAGATACCTATTGCTCATCATTACTGTTGACCCCCCAGTGATCTTGGGGGGTGCCTAATTCTCCTAAGTAGGAGCCCAAACCAGTGTCCACCAAATGAGCTTCCTTATCAGCCTAGACATGAATGGAAACTGTGTTTCATCCCACCTGCTACAATAGCCTTTTTAGCATCTTTTCGAAAAATCCCTGTCTTCAGATTACAATGTGGCTTTTAGATTGCCTCAGGAGCTCCCCATTGAATTCTGGATACTCCACTCGATCTTCCAAGGAAGAACTTATTTTGAAGTCTTCATTTTGGATGTTGTAGATCTATCATCTCTGGAGCTTATAGTTTATTCCTTGACACATGTTTCTGGTTTTGGACACCCTGTGTTTAGGTTAGAAGTTTTTCTTTTCTTTTCTTTTTTATATATTTTATTTAAACACCTTGATTACATACATGATTGTGTTTGGGTTTCAGTCATGTAAAGAACACAACCCATCACCAGTGCAACGTTCCCATCACCAATGTCCCAAATCTCCCTCCTCCCCACCCAACCCCCCACCTATACTCTAGACAGGCTTTCCATTTCCCTCATACATTCTCATTATTAGGACAGTTCAAAATGTAGTTATTTCTCTAACTAAACTCATCACTCTTTGTGGTGAGCTTCCTGAGGTGAGCTGTAACTTCCAGCTCTTTTCTCTTTTGTGTCTGAAAATTATTATTGCAAGAATGTCTTTCATTTTTCTTAAAACCCATAGATGAGTGAGACCATTCTGCATTTTTCTCTCTTTCTCTCTCACTTATTTCATTCAGCATAATAGATTCCGTGTACATCCATGTATAGAAAAATTTCATGACTTCATCTCTCCTGACAGCTGCATAATATTCCATTGTGTATATGTATCACAGTTTCTTTAGCCATTCGTCTGTTCAAGGGCCTCTGGGTTTTTTATAGAGTCTTGCTATAATAAATAGTGCTGCAATGAATATAGGTGTAAGGAAGGGGTTTTTGTATTGTATTTTTGTGTTCTTAGGGTATATTCCTAGGAGTGGTATAGCTGGATCGTATGGGAGCTCGATTTCCAGTTTTTGGAGGAATCTCCATATCGCTTTCCATAAAGGTCGAACTAGACTGCATTCCCACCAGCAGTGGATAAGAGTTCCTTCCTCTCCACATCCCCGCCAACACTGTTTATTCTCATTATGTGCCATTCTCTGTGGTGTGAGGTGGTATCTCATCGTTGTTTTGATTTGCATCTCCCTGATGATTAGTGATGTGGAGCATTTTTTCATGTGTCTTTTGGCTATTTGTATTTCTTCTTTGTCAAAGTGTCTGTTCATTTCTTCTCCCCATTTTTTGATGGGATTAGATGTTTTTTCTTGTAAAGTTCTGTCAGTGCCTTGTATATTTTGGAGATTAGCCCCTTATCTGATGGGTATTGGGTGAATAGTTTCTCCCACTCAGTGGGTGCCTCTTGTATCCTGGGTGGTATTTCCTTTGAGGTGCAAAAGCTTCTCAGCTGAATATATTCCCATTTGTTAATCTCTGCTTTCACTTGCTTGGAGAGTGCAGTTTCCTCCTTGAAGATGCCTGTAGTCTCAATGTCCCGGACTGTGTGGTTCTATATATCTTATGGTTTTGGGTCTGATATCGAGGTCTTTAATCCATTTGGATTTTACCTTCGTACATGATGTTAGCTGGGGGGGGCGTTCTAAGTTCAATTTTTTGCAAGTGGCTAGCCAGTTGTGCCAACACCACTTGTTGAAGAGGCTTTCTTTGCTCCATATAGGATTTCTTGGTCTTTTATAAAAAACTAGGTCATTGTATGTCTGGGGAACATTTTCTGAGTATTCAAGCCTATTCCACTGATCTGAGGACTTGTTCTTATTCCAATACCATGCTGTTTTGATAACTATTGCTTTGTAGTAAAGTTTAAAGTTGGGGAAAGTAATTCCTCCCATATTCTTTTTCCCAATGATTGCTTTAGCTATTCTAGAGTGTTTATTGTTCCAAATGAATTTCGAAAGTGCCTGATCCATTTCTTTGAAGAATGTCAGGGATATCTTTAGAAGGATCACATTAAATCTGTATAATGCCTTGGGGAGTATTTCCATTTTGATGATGTTAATCCTGCCAATCCATGAGCAGGGTATGCGTTTCCATTTCCGCGTGTCCTCTCTTATTTCTTGGAGCAGAGTTTTATAGTTTTCTTTGTATAGGTCCTTCACATTTTTAGTCAAGTTGATTCCAAGATATTTGAGTTTGTGTGGCACTATTGTGAATGGGGTTGTTTTCTTAATGTCCATTTTTTACTTATTACTATTGGTGTATAGAAAGGCAATTGAGTTTTGTGTTAATTTTGTAGTCTGCCAATTGCTATATAAGTCTATTGTTTCTAGAAGCTTTTTCATCGAGTCTTTAGGGTTTTCTAAGTAGAGTATCATTTCATCTGCAAACAGTGAGAGCTTGACTTCTTCCTTTCCTATCTGGATTCCCTTGATACCTTTTTCTTGCCTAATCGCTATAGCAAGTACTTCCAGTGCTATGTTAAATAGGAGTGGTGAGAGAGGATAGCCTTGTCTTGTGCCAGAATTTAGAGGGAAGGCTTTTAGTTTTTCTTCATTGAGGATAATATTTGGCACTGGCTTCTGGTAGATGGCCTTAACTATATTGAGAAAGGTTCCTTCCATTCCCATCTTGCTGAGAGTTTATATCAAGAATGGGTGTTGGACCTTATCAAATGCTTTCTCTGCATCTATTGATATGATCATGTGGTTTTTATTTTTCTCGTTGTTGATTTCGTGTATTATGTTGATAGATTTACGGATGATCTTCTTAATGAGGCATTAAGTCCTATTTGCCAGAATTTTTTGGAAGATCTTTGCATCTGTATTCATCAGATATTTCATTACTGTTTTAATTTCATCAATAGTTATGGGTGTGTTTAGATATGCTACATCCTCTTCCTTCAACTGTGGAAGATTATAAGAGTCCAAGTATTTATCCATTTCTTCCAGGTTCTCTTTTTTTTTTTTTTTTTTTGGTTTTTGGGCCACACCCGGTGACGCTCAGGGATTACTCCTGGCTATGCGCTCAGAAGTCGCTCCTGGCTTGGGGGACCATATGGGACGCCGGGGGATCAAACCGAGGTCCGTCCTAGGCTAGCGCATGCAAGGCAGGCACCTTACCTCTAGCGCCACCGCCCGGCCCCTTCTTCCAGGTTCTCATTTTTAGTGACGTGGAGTTCTTCAAAGTAATTTCTGATTACCCTTTGAATCTCTGTCATATCAGCAGTGATCTCTCCTTTTTCATTCCTAATACGAGTTACCAAGTTTCTCTCTCTTTCTTTGTTAGTTTTGGCAGTGGTATATCAATCTTGTTTATTATTTAAAGAACCAACTTTTGCTTTTCTTGATCTTTCATTTTGTTTTTCGGTTTCCACTTCGTTGATTTCTGCTTTCAGCTTTGTTATTTCCTTCTGTCTCCATATTTTTGGGGTTTTTTTTTTTTTTTTTTTGCTTTTTGGGCCACACCCGGTAATGCTCAGGGGTTACTCCTGGCTATGTGCTCAGAAGTTGCTCCTGGCTTGGGGGACCATATGGGACGCCGGGGGATCGAACTGTGGTCTGTCCAAGGCTAGCGCAGGCAAGGCAGGCACCTTACCTCTTGTGCCACCGCCCGGCCCCATTTTGGGGTCTTTTTGTTGAGTACTTTCTAGTTCTATTAGCTGTGTCATTGAGCTACTCAGGTAAGCTCCTTCTTCATTCCTGATGTGTGCTTGCAAAGCTATAAGTTTTCCTCTCAGTACTGCTTTTGCTGTGTCCCATAAGTTCTGATAGTTTGTGTCTTTATTGTCATTTGTTTCCAGGAACCTTTTGATTTCCTCCTTGATTTCATCTCGGACCCACTGGTTATTGAGTATGAGGCTGTTTAACTTCCAGGTATTAATTTTTTTTCTTCTGTGTCCCTTTGGAATTCACAAATAATTTCAGAGCCTTGTGGTCAGCGAAGGTAGTCTGCAAAATTTCTATCCTCTTGATATTATGGAGGTATGTTTTATGTGCCAGCATGTAGTCTATCCTGGAGAATGTCCCATGTACATCGGAGAAGAATGTGTATTTAGGTTTCTGGGGATGGAGTGTCCTATATATATCCACTAGGCCTCTTTCTTCCATTTCGCTCCTCATATCTAGTATATTCTTGTTGGGTTTCAGTCTGGTTGACCTATGCAGTGTTGACAAAGCCCTACAATTATTGTGTTGTTACTGATATTGTTTTTCAGATTTGTCAACAGTTGTATTAAATATTTTGCTGGACCCTCATTCGGTGCATATATGTTTAGGAGAGTTATTTCTTCCTGCTCTACATACTCCTTGATTAATATAAAATGTCCATCTTTGTCCCTTACAACCTTCCTGAGTATACAGTTTGCATTATCTAATTTTAGTATGACCACTCCAGATTTTTTATGGGTGTTGTTTGCTTGGAATATTTTTCTCCAGCCTTTTATTTTGAGTCTGTTCTGACTATTCAGGTGCGTTTCTTGTAGGCAGCAGAAGGTTGGATTGAGTTTTTTGATCCATTTTGCCACTCTGTGTCTCTTAACTGGTGCATTTAGTCCATTGACGTTGAGACAAAGAATTGTCCTGGGATTTAATGCCATCTTTATATCGAAATTTGGTGTGTCTTTTGGTTAGTCTTGTCTTAAATTAGGTCTTTCAGTTATTCTCTTAAGACTGGTTTTGAGTCTGTAAAGTTTCTGAGCTGTTTTTTGTCTGTGAAACCATGTATTCTGCAATCAAACTGGAAAGTGAGTTTTGCTGGATACAGTATTCTAGGTGAAGCATTCATTTCATTCAGTCTTGTCACAATATCCCTCCACTGCTTTCTGGCCTTGAGTGTTTCTGGTGACAGGTCTGCTGTAAATCTCAAGGATGCTCCCTTGAATGTAATTTCCCCTTTTGATCTTGCTGTTTTCAGAATTCTGTCTCTATCTGTGTGATTTGTCATTGTGACTAGGATGTGTCTTGGGGTGTTTTTTCTGGTGTCTCTTTTGGTTGGTACTCTTCGAGCATGCAGGATTTGATCACATATATTCTTTAGCTCTGGAAGTTTCTCTTTAATGATGTTCTGGACTGTTGATTCTTCCTGGAAATTTTCTTCCTGGGTCTCTGGGACTCCGATGATTCTTTTTTTTTTTTTTTTTTTGTGGTTTTTGGGTCACACCCGGCAGTGCTCAGGGGTTATTTCTGGCTCCATGCTCAGAAATTGCTCCTGGCAGGCACAGAGGACCATATGGGGCGCCGGGATTTGAACTGATGACCTCCTGCATGAAAGGCAAACGCCTTACCTCCATGCTATCTCTCCGGCCCCAATTCCGATGATTCTTAAGTTGTTTCTGTTGATCTTATCATAGACTTCTATTTTCATCTGTTCCCATTCTTTGACTAATTTTTTCCATTGTCTGTTCATCTGCTTTAAGTTTTTTTCCAATCTCTCCGCTATATGGAATTGTTATTTATCTCATCTTCCACAGCACCAAGTCTATTCTCAGCTTCTCATACCCTGTCACAGAGCTTATCCATTTTGTCATTCACTTCGTTTACTGACTTTTTCAGGCCTGTTAGTTGACATGTTATTTCAGTTTGGAGTTTTGTGATTTCTGTCTTCATATTTTCTTGGTTCTTATTAGTGTTCTGTTCATCTTTATCCATGGTTTCTTTGAGTTCATTGAGCATCTTGCATATTGCTAGTCTAAAGTCCTTATCTGAGAGGTTGATTAGTTGGTTGGTCATTATCTGGTCATCAGAATTGTCATCTTCATTCTCTATGTCTGATGCTGGCCTGCGTTGTTTCCCCATTGTCACACTTGTATTGTGGGTTTTTCTACATGTTGTGGTGGTATTCATTGGCTAAATGATGCAGGCAGCCACACTCCTCTGGCTCCGCCCTTTCTGGATGGGTCGACTTTCCTTTAAGGGAGGGGAGCCCTCTGTGGATGAAGCCTCACACAGGATCAAATCTTAGGCCGGAGCACGCAGCAGAGAAGACAGTCCAGAGAGAAATGCTGGGCTTCAGTGATCCAGCACCGTTTTTAGTGTGATTTTTTCCTTCTTGTTGCGATGGTGTTCTTTTCTTAGAAAGAGCTCATGGCCACGTAGCGAAGTGGAGCCAAAGTGCTCTTCTGGAGCCTCTTTTCGGCCCACTCCCAAGAGGTTTATGCAACAGGACAGTAGACAGACACACAGAGGCAGCACTCACAATTTTTCACATTCGGGCTCCTCTGGGCAGGCATAGTTTCGTGGATTTTCCCAGCCTGACATCACAAACAGGGGACCTGGCTTCTGCAAAGTACTGCTTATAGCCAGTTTTCACGTTATGGAGCAGTTTCTTGGTGTTTCCGCCCTAGAATTGGCCTCTGGGAGAGCGAGTTTTCTGGAGCCTCTTTTCTGCCCACTCCCAAGAGGTTTATGCAACAGGACAGTAGACAGACACACAGAGGCAGCACTCACAATTTTTCAGTCGGGCTCCACTGGGCAGGCGTAGTTTCGTGGATTTTCCCAGCCTGACATCACAAACAGGGGACCTGGCTTCTGCAAAGTACTGCTTATAGCCGGTTTTCACGTTATGGAGCAGTTCCTTGGCGTTCCCGCCCTAAAATTGGCCTCTGGGAGAGTGAGTTTTCTGGAGCCTCTTTTCGGCCCACTCCTAAGAGGTTCACGCAACATGACAGTAGACAGACATACACAGGCAGCACTTACAATTTTTCTTTTTTTTTTTTTTGTTTGTTTGTTTTTTTTTGTTTTTGTTTTTGGGCCACACCCGGCATTGCTCAGGGGTTACTCCTGGCTGTCTGCTCAGAAATAGCTCCTGGCAGGCACAGGGGACCATATGGGACACCGGGATTCGAACCAACCACCTTTGGTCCTGGATCGGCTTCTTGCAAGGCAAACGCCGTTGTGCTATCTCTCCGGGCCCAGCACTCACAATTTTTCACAGTCGGGCCCCACTGGACAGGCATAGTTTTGTCAGAAGTTTTTCTTTACTTTTACCTATGATGCGCTTATGCAAACAGCCACCCTTTCCTTTTGTTTAGTTTATACCTTTGTAATTATAGGAAATGTTACTTAATTTTGTATCTTATTATTGTTGCTTTACTAAAGAAATGGGAATTGCTATATATTAAGGCCTTTATAGTATTTCTCTATAATATCCTTATCTCTACCGGTTGTCCCAACTATGACTTTCCAGGTGGGGACGCTTTTGAGAGCCTAATAAATAAATAGTTGTCAAGCAAGGTGCTCAGGGTCTTTTAGGCAGCTAGGTAGGCTCTGGGATTTTGGAGCTGCTAGCAGGCTGACAAAGGATTCTTCGTCTTATCTTCTTGCCTTTCTAACCTCCTATCTGTGTGGATTATTTGTTGCGAATAAATATTACCAGGATCACTTTCCCATCCTATGGGATAGGGGAATGTTAATCATTTTCTCATTCTGGGAGCTCTTTGAAAATCCATTAATAACCAGTCTAGGAGTAAATGTGACTCAACAATAAACTGTGCCAAACTCATAACTAAGACACTCAGTGGTGAAAAATGAAAGTTTTTCATTGAAAATGAAGCCCAACATTAAAATGTGCACTCCCTGGCTAAAGAAACTCTGATATATCTATCTACACAATGGAATACTATGCAGCCATTAGGGAAAAAGTGAAGTTTTAAATATTGCTTATACATGGATAGACATGGCGAGTATTATTGCTGAGTGAAATGAGCCAGAAGGAGAGAGATAAACATAGAATAATTCACTCTTTACTGGGATATAAGAAAAAAAAAAGAAAAAAAAAGTGTGAGGATGATAGAGACAATGGAGACAATATTGTCCAGAGACAACAGAGATTAAAATCGGAATAACCATTCCATGCTCTTGCCACAAGAGCAGAAAGTACAATTAGAGTAGTAAAGGGTTTTGTCGGAGAGATAGCACAGCGGCGTTTGCCTTGCAAGCAGCCGATCCAGGACCAAAGGTGGTTGGTTCAAATCCTGGTGTCCCATATGTTCCCCGTGCCTGCCAGGAGCTATTTCTGAGCAGACAGCCAGGAGTAACCCCTGAGCACAGCCGGGTGTGGCCCAAAAACCAAAAAGAGAAAAAGGAAAAAAAAAAAAAAAAAAAAAGAGAAAAGGGTTTTGTTTGTTTTTGTTTTGTTTTGTTTTTGGGTCACACCCGATGGCGCTCAAGGGTTACTCCTGGTTCTGTGCTCAAAAATTGCTCCTGACCATATGGGATGCAGGGAATCAAATAGTGGCCCGTCCTGTGTTGGCTGCATGCAAAGCAAATGCCCCACCACTGTGCTATTGCTCTGGCCCCATAGATTAGAAAAGGTTTAATAAGAAAAGGACATTTGGGGGCCGGGAAGGTGGCGCTAGAGGTAAGGTGTCTGCCTTACAAGCGCTAGCCAAGGAACGGACCGTGGTTCGATCCCCTGGCGTCCCATATGGTCCCCCCAAGCCAGGGGCGATTTCTGAGCACATAGCCAGGAGTAACCCCTGAGCGTCAAACGGGTGTGGCCCAAAAACCAAAAAAAAAAAAAAAAAACAAAAAAGAAAAGGACATTCATGGTGCCCCTTCATTTTCAGTAGTACAAACCACAATGCCACAAAAAAAAAAGAGGTGAGGGTGAGAGAAAGAAAGAGAGAAGTGAGAGAGAAGTAATGTGCCTGGCCCAGAAGCAGATGGAGAAGGTGGGTGTAAGAGAAAGCATCAGGGAGGGTGAGAAGGAAACTGTTGACATTGATGTCTGGAAATGGGCACGGGTGAAGGTTGTTATACACTGTATGACTAACTCAATCCTGAGCAACTTTATCTGTGGGGAAAAAACTATATTATGAACAACCCTGGAACCATGGTGTTTAAATAAAAAATATATTTTAGAAAAAGAATGTGTATTCTCATCATTATCAATACAATACTGAAAGTCCTAGCCAGAGAAATTAGGTAAGGAAAGAAAGTAGAAGGGATCCAAATTGAAAGAGCAGTAAAATATCACTATTTCTTGATAACATGGTAATGTACACAGAATCTTAAGCATTTGTCTTAAAAGTGATTGTAAACATGACCATTTCACCCAAAGCATTGTATGTATTTCACGGAATTCCTATCAAAATTCCAGTGATATTCAGGAGAATATCAGGAGAATATTCAGGAGAACACATGTTACTAAAATTTCTGTGAAAACACAGATACTAAACATCCAAAGCCATCCTGAGACAAAAAAAAAAAAAAAAAGGCAATAGTGATAGCACACTCTCAATTCAAACTACTAATTACAAAGGTATAGTATTTCAAAAGGGTGGTATCCAAAAATGGGAAGAGATGAAAAGAAACTTCCCCAAAGAAGAAATACAAATTGCCAAAAGGCTCTTGAAAAATATGATCCACATCAGTGGTGGAATGATAACATAGAGGGTAGGGCCTTTGCATTACATGCGGCCAACTCAGAATCAACACATGGCATCCCATATGATCTCATTCACCTACCAGGAGCAATTTCTGAGCACAGAGCCAGGATTAACTTCTGAGTGCCACTGGATATGGCTCCAAAATAAAACAAAGCAAAAATACTTCACATTATTAAACATCAGGAGATGCAAATCAAACAACAATGAGAAATCATAATTATTACTTTTTTTTTGGAGTCACACCTGGCAGTGCTCAGGAGCTACTCCTGGTTCTATGCTCAGAAGTCGCCCCTGGCAGGCACAGGGGACCATATGGGATGCCAGGATTCGAAACACCATCCTTCTGCATGAAAGGCAAACGCCTTACCTCCATGATATCTCTCCAACTCCGAGAAATCATAATTATATCACAAAGACTGGCACACATCACAAAGAACAAGAACAACCGGTGTAGGAGCAGATGAGAGAGAGAAACTCTCATTCACTCCTGGAGGAAATGTAGACTGGTCCAGCCTTTTTGGAAAACATGAATTCTTCAAAAAACTAGAAATTGAGGGGCACAAGCAGTAGGGTATTTGCCTTGCACACAGTTAACCTAGGATGGACCCCGGTTCCATCCCCCAGCGTCCCATATAGTCCCTCAAGCCAGGAGTGATTTGTGAGAACATAGCCAGGAGTAACCCCTGAGTAACACCAGGTGTGACCCTCCCCAAAAGAAAAAAAAAAACCCTAGAAATTGTTGAGCTTCCAATATAACCCAGCAATATTACTCATATAAATATTTAGTAGGGGCCCAAAAACACAGTGCAGAAAAGTTCCTTGCATGTCTATGTTCATTGAAGTACTGTTCACAATTGCCAGGTTCTGAAAACAACACAAGTGCCTGAGAATAAATGAGTGGATAAAGAAACTGCTACATCTATACAATGGAATATAATACAGCTGTTAGAAAAAAAATGAAGTCATGAAATTTGCTTATACATGGATGGATATTGAGATATAAGACCATAATACTGTGTGAAATGAGTCTGAAGAAGAGAGATAGACACAGAATAATCACACTCATTTGTGGAATATAATAAAAAGAGTATAATGTAAAAAATGGCAAAAAATGGTAATAATATCCAGAGCCAATAGAGATGAATATCAGCAGGACTAGCAGTTCATGGTAGGAAGCTTGACACAAATAGCAGGGAAGTATAGTTAGGGTAGAAAAGGGATCACTAAGACAATGATCATTGAAAATGATCACTGTGGACAAAATTAGGTGCTGATAGGAGATAAAGTGATATGATACTCCTATAGTAACAATATTATAAAACTCAGTAAACCATTAGTGGTGGGAAATGTTTACTAGTGGAGATTGTATACTGTATGACTGAAACTCACTTATGATCATCTTTGTAATATATATCTCATGGTGATTCAATTAAATAATTTATTTTTTTAAAAGGGTAAAAAGAAAAAAGATGGTACTAAAACAAAAATTAGGCACAAATCAGATAAATATATTTCAGAGCTGATAATTAAATCTTAACATATCTAGACAGTTAATTATACTAAAGAAGCCAATGGTAGAACATGGAGAAAGAAAATTCTCTTGGATAAATGATGGGAAAAGTAGCTCACCACTTGCCAAAGAATACAACTGGATTATTATTTCATACCAAGCACAAAACTTAATTGAAAAAAATTAGACTTGGAAAATGGGTTAAAACCATAAAATACATAGAAGGAAATAAATAGTAAAGTTTACCAAGATAATAGACTTTTGTGCTTTGTTTGGGAATTCTATTGCAAAGATAAAGGAAACAAAAGCAAAGATACAGATAGGATTCCATCAAACTGAAAAGCTTCTGCACAAAATAAACTATTAATAAAAAGACAACTGATTGGGGCCGGAAAGATAGCATGGAGGTAAGGCTTTTCCCTTTCATGCAGAAGGACTGTGGTTTGGATCCCGGCATCCCATATGGTCCCCTGTGCCTGCCAGGGATGATTTCTGAGCATAGAGCCAGGAGTAACCCCTGAGCACTGCCGGGTGTGATTCCCCCCCCCCCCGCCCAAAAAAAGACAACTGATTGAAAGGAAATATTCACATCTCAAAGGAAAAATAGTAAAGATACATAAGGAATTCACAAGTCAATAATAAAACAATAAACTACCCCATAAAAACAGGCGAGAAAAGCTGAACAGATTTCACCCAAGGAGACACAGGGAAAG
This sequence comes from Suncus etruscus, assembly GCF_024139225.1. Lineage (NCBI taxonomy): Eukaryota > Metazoa > Chordata > Mammalia > Eulipotyphla > Soricidae > Suncus > Suncus etruscus. The sequence goes on from NC_064855.1 coordinate 61,815,313, forward strand.
ACACTCATTATCTTTTATTATCAGGGAAATGCAAATTAAAACTACAAGTTCATCTTACACTTGTGATAACTGCCTATATCCAAAAAGATGAAAATAAGTGTTGGTGAGGATGTGGAGAAAAAGGAACTCTCATTATTCTTGCTGGGAATATACTGTAAATGGACTGGTTTCTATGGGAAAGTATAGAGATTTCTCATGGTATTAAAAATAGATCTACCACTTGACCCAGCAACTCCACTGCTAGGTATTTATACATTCAAAGAACACAAAACACTAACTTATGAAGACATATGCTTCTTGGTGTTTATTGCAGTGTTATTCACAATAGCCAAGTTTGGGAAACAAAGGCTCAACAACAGATGAATATTTAAACATAATGCATTAATATAATGAAGTATTACACGGAGAAAAAAGACAGAAACTCATCTTTTGCTATAACATGGAGGGAATCGAAGGGGGTTATGTGGTGTATATGCCACACATATAACTCAAATGTGGTTTACAGAGAAACAGAACAAGGGAACAAAGTCAAAGAAACAAACCAATTCTTAGATATCATTGCAGACCAGCAGGGCGCAAGTCTAATGGAGCATCAAGGTAAAATATTGCTACATGATGTACTGGCTCTAGGGGGGGGGGGGGGAAGAGTAGGGCGAACCATACCCAGGTGCTGCTTCCCTGCACAGATGTTACCGCTGCTGCTGCTGCTGGCCTCTGGTCTGCATGTGCTCCAGCCTTTGGAACCATCTCCCCTGCCAGCATACACTTTTAGGAGGTAGGAAACGAAGCCCCTAAAAATGAATGCAGTCTTGTAATCCAATGTTACAGGGGGAAAAATATGAGAAGGGAAAAAAAAAGCCAAATTTACACAATAAAATTTTGGCATAGTTTAAAGATCAACCTTACTTGTAAAATGGATTGACTTTTGGGCCAAAATTCCTAGGCATGGCATGGCATTGAAGAGAGAAGCGTTGGACAAAAGTAGATCAGTATTGTGTCAATCATGGAAAGCCATCTCATTTTGCGGCAATTGCTTGTTCCTTTGCAGAATACGGAAATGATAACTTATGGGGCAATGTAAAAAAATTAAAAATTAATTAATTTAGATTTGGAGGCCACACTCAGAGGTGTATCAGGGCTCTGGTCCAGTGCTGGGGGACCAGATGGTGCAAGGATCAAAGCAGGGTAAAGCCAGAGATCAGCCCTTTGAACTCTCCCGCCCAAGATAAGAAGGTAAGATAGTAAGCATGGCATTGTCCCTGACACACAGGAGTCACCCAGTAAAAGGTGGCTCTAAGGACACAGGGTTTTCTTCGGTGGGGTTCCCCAGATTTGTCCTGCATGCTTCGTTACTTTACTCCTAGCTATCTCAGACTTGGACCTATGCTATACTCTCCATTTAGGCGCAGATTGTGAAATCAAGTGAGCCACGGTCTTGGAGCAGTTTGCAAATTAACCTAACACGGTACATTTTTGTTTAAATGTGCGATCGATCCGTAGGATTGCAAATTCGGAGAGGAGTGGAGTCCGGCCAGAGGGCGGGAAAAGCTACGTCGAAAGCTCCGTGTTCCAGTCCTCTCGGGTTTTGCAGGTCTCCGGCCACGGGGAATGGAGAGGCTCAGGGTCGCGCGCTTTGGGGCCTGGAAGGGAAGCACCCCCGAGGGAAACACTGTCCCAGGCGCCCGCTACTCACCAACACGAAGTGCACCAGGGCGTCGTAGCAAAGCCAGGCGAGCGCTCCGCGGTCCGCCGCCCCCAGCCCGCGGCCCAGGAGCAGACCCAGCGTGGAGCCCGCGGCCAGCAGCGCGGTGGCCAGCAGCAGCGGGCCTTCAGGCGGGGTCTCCAGCTCTGAGGCTGCGGCCATGCTTCCTTAGCTTTTCCAGGGGGTTCTCGGGCGGTCGAGGCAGAAAAGGGCGGGAGGAGGCGGGGCCAGAAAGGACCAGGGGCGTGGCTCCAGAACTGGAGATTGGGCGGGGTTTCCAGGACTTTAGGGGGGATTGGGCGGGGCTTCCAGGACTGGAGATGATGGGGTGGGCGTGGCTAGAGGAGGAGCGGGGCTTCCACAATTGGACAGGGGTGGGCGGGGCTAGGGAGGGGCGTGGCTCCCAGGACTGGAGGGGTGATAGGGAGGGGTGGGGCTAGGGGAAGGGCGGGGCTTCCAGGAATGGAGGGGATGGGGATGGGCGGGGCTAGTGGAGGGGCAGGCTCCCGGGACTGGAGAGAATGAGGATGGATGGGGCTAGTGGAGGGGCGGGGCTCCCAGGACTGAAAGAGTGGGCGGGGCTAAGGGGTGGGCGTGACTCCCAGGACAGGAGGAGATGGGGATGATCGGTGCTAGTGGAGAGGCGGGGCTCCCGGGGCTGGAGGGGGTGGGCGGGGTAGGGGATGGCGCGTGGCCCCCAGGACTGGAGGAGATTTGGGCGGGCGGGGCTACTGGAGAGGTTTCCAAGACAGGGTGGTGGGCGTGGCTAGTGAGTGGGCGTGGTTCCCAGGGCTGGGGTTATGTGAATGGGCGGGGGTAATGGAGGGGCGGGGTTCCAGGGACTGGAGGGGTGGGCGGGGCTAGGAGAGGGTCAGGCCGGGCAGGGCCAAGAGCGGTTCGGAAGGAAGGAGAGATGGTGCTGAAAAGTCTGGTACCCAAGTTGCACATAGACTAAACCTAGACGGTTTAGTCTCTAATAGTTGAGCCAGGACCAGAACTCTTAGCCTGGAAGTGAAATGCAGTTGGACAATTTTCCTGATGGATGGGGAGTATCTTGGGAACAATAGGTTCTTGGAGAAGACACACTGCACACCCCACAAGTCTTATTTGTGCTGATGATGGGGCTGAGTGGGGTGGGGGGCTCCCGCTTGCAAGGGATACAGGAAACGACTCTGGGGATAAGGACATTCGGTGAACTTGTGAGGGTGCATCTATGTCCCAGGACCCCCCTGTCGTCACCTTTCTTCTCTCTCTCTCTCTCTCTCTCTCTCTCTCTCTCTCTCTCTCTCTCTCTCTCTCTCTCTCTCTCTCTCTCTCTCTCTCTCTCTCTCTCTCTCTCTCCTCCCTCCCTCTCCCCCACCCCTTATAAAACCCAGTAAATTGCTCTGATCCTATTTCTTTAAAACCCAAACCCAGTACCCAGTAAAGTAGTTGCTGCAGTGATAGCACAGTGGTAGGGCATTTGCCTTGCACGCGGGCTCTGACAAACCAGAGTTCCATCCTCTGCATCCCATATGGTCCCATAAGCCTGCCAGGAACATTTTCTCAGCTTAGAGTAGGTGTAACCCCTGAGTGCCTCTGGGTGTACCCCCACCCCACCCCCCAAATAACCCAGTAATGTAGTAAAAGCTTGGGGCAAAGGGAGAGTAAATCCTCCCAAGATTGGAGCTCATGTCTTGTCTAAATTCACCAAGATCATTCTTATGAGCTCATGGTTTCTGTTTTACAAACATGGAAACAAGCTCAGAGAGATAAAGGAACTGGTCTGAGAGATATCGGTGACTGGTGAAGGCCAGAAACCTTGACTGTGTTTCCCATGGGCCTTGCTTTTCTTAGTTTTAAGCGTTGCCCTCACTATTCATTACTTCCTCTCTCCACACCCATAGGCTGTGACTTGCTGACTTAGCATTGTAGAAAGAGGCAGTAGAAAAAGGCGACTTGGATTTTTGTTTGTGGGCCGCACCCAGCGGCACTCAGGGGTTACTCCTGGCTGAGAGAATAGCCAGGAGTAACCCCTGAGCGTCACTGGGAGTGGCCCAAAAACAAAACAAAACAGAACTATATATATATATATATATATATATATATATATATATATATATATATATATATAGAGAGAGAGAGAGAGAGAGAGAGAGAGAGAGAGAGAGAGAGAGAGAGATCAAAAGGAACTTTTAGTACATACACCAAAATAACAGTAGTGCTTTTATATCATTATTAGTGAGCTGGAGAGCGATAGATACAAATGGCATATCCAGCTGTAAAAAATGAAATCATCATATGCAACACATAGTATAGATGAACTATGAGGAAATCATAAGGGTGTTGTGTCATCAAAAATCAAAACTGAACTCACCTGAGGGATCTCAAATAGTTAAACTTGTAGAGACAGAAAGTCTGGTTGGGGGATGAATGGGTAAGGGCAGCAGCTATTTAATGGGAATTGTTTTAATTTTGTGAGATAAAAAAATTTCCAGGGAGTAGTCTCAAAACTGTGAATATTATTATTATTATTTTGGTTTTTGGGCCACACCCGGCCGTGCTCAGGGGTTACTCCTGGCTATCTGCTCAAAAATAGCTCCTGGCAGGCACGAGGGACCATATGGGACACCAGGATTCGGACCAACCATCTTTGGTTCTGGATCAGCTGTTTGCAAGGCAAACGCCGCTGTGCTATCTCTCTGGGCCCCAACTGTGAATATTCTTATGTCATACAACTATATACTTAACATATTATCTTTACAGTCACTATGGTGGTAAATTATATTAGTTTATTTTGGGGGCCCAGACCCGTGGTGCTCAGAGGCTACTCCTGGTTCCTGGGGACCATATGGTGTCAGGGATCAAACAAACCCAGGGCTCCTAGATGCATTATACCTGTATATTCTCCAGTCTGTTGTGAGCAATTTCTAATCTCTGTTATGTGTTTAGTTTTTATTTCCTGGCATTGAACATAGGTTAAAAACGCTCTCCCCTACTTACTCCCTATTACCAGTTTTTAATTTTTATTTATTTTTGTTTTTTCGGGGGGGGGGGGCACACCCGGCAGCGCTCAGGGGTTATTCCTAGCTCTGTGCTCAGAAATTGCTCCTGGCAGGCTTGGGGGGAACATATGGGATGCTGGGAATCGAACCCAGGTCCGTCCTGGGTCTGTTGCATGCAAGACAAATGCCCTACTGCTGTGTTATCTCTCCAGCCTCCCTATTACCATATTTTAATACATCAGTTAGCACCAGTGAAATTATTTACACAGGGACTGGAGCAATAGTACAGTGGATAGAGCACTTGCCTTGCATGCGGCTGCACTGGATTTGAAACTTGGCATCCTATATGGTCCCCATGAGCCTGCCAGGAATAATTCCAGAATGCAGAACCAGAACAAAGCCTTGAGCACTACTCTGGGTATGGTCCCAAAACAATTTATACATGTATTGCTAAATCTCTGCTATTAGAATATATCCTCCATAAGGCCAGATGTCTGACTTGTTTATTGCTATATTCCCTGAGTTAGAGTTTTACATATATCACCTGTTCAGTTAAAAACTGATAAAGGCTGGTGTTTAAGCTTTCTATGCTGGAAACCAGGTTAGGTCCCTGGCACCAGAAAAAACTGCCTACATCCAACATTTGGTTTTGTTTTTGTAATCCCTGGAAGCACTCAGGGATTACTCCTGGCTCTGGGCTCAGAAATCGCTCCTGGCAGGCTCTAACGATCATATTGGGTGCTGGGAATCGAATCCGGGTCATCCCAGCTTGGTCACATGCACGGCAAACAACTTACCGCTGTGCTATCACTGTGGCCCCAACACCCAACATTTGGAGTGAAAACAGTAACTCAGGAGTAACCTGAGTATGATTATGGGAAAGTCCATCTGAATGTGGTTCTTAAAAAAAACAAAACCCGAAAGTCCCAATACAAAAAACCCTTACTGACCTAAGTATTACCAGTTCTGCCTCTAGTGTTGTGGATTCTTCCTGTATCTTAAAATATAATCACTCGGGCCCGGAAAGGTAGCACAGCAGCGTTTGCCTTGAAAGCAGCCGATCCAGGACCAAAGGTGGTTGGTTCGAATCCCAGTGTCCCATATGGTCCCCGTGCCTGCCAGGAGCTATTTCTGAGCAGACAGCCAGGAGTAACCCCTGAGCACTGCCGGGTGTGACCCAAAAACCAAATATATATATAATCACTCATGTTTCTTTCTCTTTTTTTTTTTTTGGTGGTTTTTGGGTTACACCCGGCAGTGCTCAGGGGTTTTTCCTGGCTCCGTGCTCAGAAATTGCTCCCGCCAGGCACGGGGGACCCTATGGGACGCCGGGATTCGAACCGATGATCTTCTGCATGAAAGGTAAACGTCTTACCTCCATGCTATCTCTCCGACCCCCACTCATGTTTCTTACTCAGCTTAATTTCCCCGTCATTTGTGTCTTCCATCCTCCGTCTCTTCAGAGAAAAATAATCCCAATAAAAAACTTTTTCATTATCTTCATATTCTGTCTACTCAGTTCTTCCTACCCCCCAAATTGCCATTTACCAGAGCTACAAAGGTAAATGACCAGCAACCTCTTCATAACCAAACTATAGGACACCACCATCTTCAACTTCTCAGTAGAAACAGCTGGGCACTGAAATCTTCCCTTTGGTTAAGTCATACCTTAAGTTTCCTTTGGAAGCTCATCTGTACATGACCTCTGAATACTGAAATTCCATAAATTCAGGTTTCACTTTCTGCTTTTAGTCCAAATGTTGGATGTAGGCAATTTCATCTTTTATGCGGTGTGGGGTCACACCTAGTGATGCTCAGGGGTTACTCCTAGTTTTGCACCAGGAATTACTCCTGGTGGGCTTAGTGGATCATATGGGATACCAGGGATTGAATCCAGGTCAGCTGTGAGTGCAAGGTAGCATCAGTCCAGGCCCCAGAAGTTTCAACCTTACTCCTGCTTTAAAGACCAATTTAGGCAGGTAAGTCACATTTCTAGTTCAGCACTCACCTGAGCTCCAGACCAGCCTTTTCAAACTTTCCGATTTGTCAATTGCCAGGCTCTCTTCCACACAACCAAAATGGAACTCATCACCCTCTATTCCCAGTTTCATCATGTTCCCTCACTTCTTCATCAGTTACTGCAATCAGAAACCTAGAAACTATCCTTGACACCTCCCTTTTCCTAAAGTCCAGAAGTAATAAGGCATCGCCATAGCCCATTTCTGGTCCTAAGTGTCTCTTGATCTTGCTTGCTCACAGCTTGTAAGCTGTACCTGGTGCCTCACAGTCTTAATGTGTCCTTAGACATCATTAAGCCCAGTATATTTCCTTATGTCCTACTCACCAGATCGTTAACACAACTCTTCTACCATTCTTCTTGCTGATTTCCCATTGCTTTCAGTAGAGATCGTTTATGTAACACAAGCAAGTGGGGGTGGCCACTACCTTTCCCTTTAGTTCCTCTCCTTGCCTTACTAATACGTTCACCCGTTTTATGTACCCAACAGGTTTTTGGATTTTCGTTTCTCTTAATATCAGTGGGTATTTTTCCTCGTGAATTTTACTTCCTTGAGCAAAAACATCAAACAGTACTGCACTGAATAAAATGACATTATTGCAAGACCTGATTATGTTAGATAGTCTCACTTGTCTTTATTTCCAAAACATTTGATTACATAAGTGAGAAACTAGCATACTTAGATTTAGCTGAATATCCCCATTTACTTTTTTTTTTTGCATGTACTTTTTTCCCTGCCCAAGAAGTTTCACCCAGGGATTTGCTCATTTAACTTTTGCTTTTCCTTCATTATGAGCTGCGTAACTCTTCTTCAGTCAGTGAAATGACTTGGTACTTCTGAAAAGTTCATTGTAGTGGCAGACATGGACAGTTCTATTACCACTTTCCTAGTGAGGTGAGTTTCCTCTATTACATATCAAGCATTGTCATGTCCTTACTTTTCATATTCCTACACTTAATTGCTCAAGAATCTATGGTCTCATATTGTATGTGGCATGACATGTTTAATATTTGCATGCTTATAAAGCTTAATCAAAATTATGTAAGATTGCAAGTATCAATCCATCAGAGAATAAATTATGAGAAATTTTTTGGCTGACATCATATAAACATTACATATAACCTATATACATATGTATATATACATGTATATATGTTATATTATGCAAGTATATATATGTATATGTTATTGAGCCACTCCTAACTGCTGAGGCTTACTCCTGGCTCTGCACTCAGGGATCACTCTTGGGGGACTAAGGGTTATATGGGGTGCGGAGGATTAAACCTGATTACTATACTCTCGTTGGCCCCCAAATTTATATTATTTTTGCTTTTGGGCCATGCCCAGTGGTGCTCAGGGATTACTCCTGGGTCTGCACTCAGAAATTACTCCTAATAGGCTCTAGAATCTTATGGAATGCTGGGATTGAACCCAGATAGGCTGCATACAAGGCAAATGCTATCCCCACTGTACTGTTGCTCCAGCCCCCTGTAAAATTTCTTGAATTTGGTTTGACAAGCGTGCCTAACAACAGGATCAAAAGCTGATGTCAAGGGACAATGCTTGATTGCAAATTTAGGAAGCTGACAAAGTTATATCCACATTATTAGTATTAGGTCCAGGCAAAGAAATATTCCCATTCATATACTTGAACGTGAGTCATACCACTCTACTCTGAACTCTGGGAATGTCTAAGGCTGACCAGAACCTGGTTTAAAATAGGATTGCTGAAATGCGTGGGCAATTCAGCTTAAGAAAGGGGGGGGGGGAATGATCTCTTCTACTATCTGGAAGTAACAAAGTAACTAATTAAAAGTTCCTTTATAGGTGCCGGAGAGATAGCACAGAATCCTGGCACCCCATATGGTCCCTGGAGCCTGCCAGGAGCGATTTCTGAGCATAAAGCCAGGACTAACCCCTGAGCGCTGCCGGGTGTGACCCAAAAACCAAAAACCAAAAAAAAAAAAAAAAAAAAAAAAAAAAAAAAAAAAGTTCCTTTATAATGAGCACTGGTTTTTATTCAATAGGACTTGGTAATTATGAAGGCTATTAAACCAAGTAGAACAGCTTATTTGGAGTGAATGCCTAATTCTTAAACTCTTCTCACGCCTGCTGGACAGAAAATGGCCTACCTCAAAAATAAGAGTTTTAGTTATTAAAATGTGTTCCGTACTCCATAATACAAACTTGGGTTTGTATTGCTATCAAAGTCTTTTACTTACCATCACATATAACTGCTGTCTTGTAAAGATGTAGTTTGCTTATCTGACAGCTTTACATGTGACTTGGCACAAGGCCCCATTTATCTTTGGGTACCAGCTGAAACAAGACTTACTTAAGCAGATGGATGACAACTTAGGGCAGAGAAGAACATGTAAAAGAAATTATTCCACATGTACAACATACTTAATAGCATGTCTCAACCAGTTTAAGTAATTTTAAATAAATTTCTAAGTGTTCTAATAGGCATTCAATACCAAAACCTCAAAGGTGTTTCTCTATCTCGGCTATGATTTTCTTGTCCAACCTCAGCTTTCAGCCCAGAGATTATAAACTTTCAATTAAGAATATATATTGGGCTGGAGAGATAGCATGGAGGTAAGGCGTTTGCCTTTCATGCAAGAGGTCATCGGTTCGAATCCCAGCATCCCATATGGTCCCCCGTGCCTGCCAGGAGCAATTTCTGAGCATGGAGCCAGGAGTAACCCCTGAGCACTGCCGGGTGTGACCCAAAAACCACAAAAACAAAAAAACAAAAAGAATATATAAACAAGGGGCCGGAGAGATAGCATGGAGGCAGTGTGTTTGCCTTGCATGCAGAAGGACGGTGGTTCGAATCCGGGCATCCCGTATGGTCCCATGAGCCTGCCAGGAGCGAATTCTGAGTGTAGAGCCAGGAGTAACCCTTGAGCAAGGCTGGGTGTGACCCAAAAACCAAAAACCAAAAAAAAAAAAAAAAAAAAAAAAAAAAAAAAGGATATATAAACAAAATACTGCTACATGGCAGTGTTAAGATTATGAACAATTAATTCATTTATTTCACAAAGATTATTTTTCTTAGGAAGATAAATGTAATTACTTCACATTCCAATTTCTATTCTAAATCCTTTGCAAAAGATAGTAAGATACCTCTATATGACAAATTCCCTTTAAATTTAGACAACTGAATGAGTTACATAGTGATCATACTTGCATTATATGCATTAAGATTTACAGCTTAGGGGGCTAGATCGATAGTACAGTGGGTAGGATTTGCCTTGCATGCGGCCAACCCCAGGTTCAATCTCTGGCATCCCATATGGTTGCCCAAGCACCTTCAGGAGTAATTCCTGAGTGCAGAGATAGGAGTACCGTATTTTTCATCCTATAAGATGCACCTCACCATAAGACACACATAGCTTTTAGATGAGGAAAACAAGAGAAAAATATTCTAAAGAAACTAGTGTGTACTAAAATATTTAATAAAACAGAATAACCTTATTGCTCATACTATGTGGTATGTCTGTGCAATAAAGGGGTCATAACTCTGTGGATGTCAAGTGGTTAGTATATGTTCTACTCCCCTGCACCTAGACCTCAGCTCCAGGTAGCATTTGCTCCGTAAGAGGTACAATTTCCGGGCTGGAGAGATAGCATTTGCCTTGCATGCAGAAGGACGGTGGTTCAAATCCTGGCATCCCATAAGGTCCCCCAAGCCTGCCAGGAGCAATTTCTGAGCATAGAGCCAATAGTAACCTCTGAGTGCTGCTGGGTGTGACCCAAAATCAAAAAAAAAAAAAAAAGTACAATTTCCGCCCATCTTTTGGGGTGTGTGTGTGCAATCGTATGGTATGAAAAATGTTGGGTGTGGCCCCCCCCAAAATTATAGCCCAATGTGCAAAAATACTTCCTTTCTTCATTAATTAAATTCTCCAGTTTAACTAGGGATAAAGAAGTCCTATTTATCACTGTAAGAACACTAAGGTTCATGAAGTTTTACTTGCAATATTTAAAGCATTAATGCCTTAAATAACTTACCCTTCTGAAGGAACTTACAGCAAGATTTGTGTATGATCACATTTATTCATTCATTTTCTTTAAAAAATAATTTGAGATGCTGGGAAAATAGTGACCTCAATCTGATCTGCAACACCTATATGGTCTACTGAGCATGGCCCTGATTGATTCCTGAGCAGAGACAGGAGTCAGTACTGAATACGCAGGAATGGCCTGCTCCTATCCCCAAACCCTGTCCCACTACCAAATAAAATAAGAGCCTGGATAGATAGGACAAGGAGTAAGGTATTGTTTGCCTTATATGAGGCTGACTTCGTTTCAATTCCTGGCACTGCAATATGGTCTCTTAAACAAAGCCAGGAGTGAGCCCTGATAATAGAGCAAGGAGTAAGTCCTAAGCATTGTTGGATGTGGCCTAAATGCCAAAAACTAAAAAATAATTTGAGGCTGTATTTGAAATAAAAATGGTGATAAAAAAGTTTGGCTGCTCCTTTGCATTTTGGGTTAATCTAGGATTTAAGAGTCACTCACTGCCTCTAAGAAGCTAAAACTTTCAGATTTACTTCTATTATATCCAGTTATATATTTTCAAGGAGTAGACAGATCTTACGTTTTAACTATGAAATGTTTATGAAATACATATACTTTCTCCTCAAATGGCTTTTTCTCCAAGTTGAAATACAGAGAGACTTGCAGCTGCAAGGATGGCCCTGGAAAACTGGAATCATAATAAACCAGGCAGAGAGCAGAAAAGCTCCTTCCCTGTAGCTACAGAGTCTATATGGCAGCCATCAAGGTTCCATACTGTTGGTCTCCAGAACTGGGCAACTCAAAACTCCTATTCAACAAAGTCACCTGGCACATAGTATTTTGTTATTACAATTTTTGAATTAATGTACAGAATTTGGTTATTCTTATTTTTCACAAAATATTCTTCAAACTGGTATTGTTATTGGTCACCCTGGTTTGTTATGGTGGGACAGAAATATTAAAATACAATGGGAGCTATGGCTGATGGACCTCTACTATGGCATTTAATTATGCAGATAGCAAAATTAGTTTTAGAAATAAGTTCTTCAATGTTTTATCATATTTGATAGCAGCTTTTTTTTATTGGTTACAAAAACCTAAGCCCATATACAAAATTAGGAACACATTTAGATGCCTCTTTTGAAAGAACGTTTAGTCTTTTTTAACTGAGTTTAATAAAAATAAAAACAATGCAATTTTTTCAACACTGTTTTTGAAAACTTAAAAGTGCAGCAATATACTTAGTTTCCTTTATGTACGAAATGGTGCAGTTCCAATTCCAAACTGATAAGGTCACAACAAATTGAATCAAGCAAATGCATACACAGGTCTGCACTACTTGATGCTAATGTTTACTTTTGTTAGTTTGCACCTAAAACATAAGACGAACTAGGAATCGACATAAGAAGAGGCCCAATTTAATCTCACTGTGTGCAAAATTTAAAAGGTAACTGTCAGTAATATGGAGAGTTCAGAAGAAACTAAACTGGAAGGGGTAGAATTCACAATATCAAGAAGATTTGGACTTGGAGGGTTTCACCGAAGTTTGTGACCTTAATAACTTTGATTTTGTTATTCCTACTTTGAGTGAACACCACACAGTTTGAGAAATTTAGACTACAGTGTCTGATACAGGATGCAGTTACCATATGAAGCTTTAACTCAAAATTTGGATTAAAAAAAAGGCACAATGAACTTCAACTCAATTTTATGTGCACAAGAGTTGAAAAATCTGAGCCACCTTAAAGAGAAATTGATTCTAAAATTTATAAAACCTATAAATAATCAGAGGCCAAACCACTATATTAAAACAGATTCTCTAGCAAGTAAAAATCTTGCAGTTTAAACATACGCTTGTATCCACTTTAGATACAAGACAAAACTCACTCTTTAAAGTGGCTCTACCTTGGCAGATACATATTTGTAATGAATGCACACCTGCTATGTGTTGTTGATCAGTGAAAACACCCCAGCTGATTTACAAAGCTCTGATGGCATCTGTCTCATCTTCCTCACAGTAAATACACCCCCCATCAGATAACTAAATTAGTTTCAATTTTCTATCCCTTTCACATCAATGCATTGGGAGATTATACCCAGTAAACAATAGCAACAAAGTCATTTCCGTGGCAGCACAAATTATTGTTGAAAAATTTTCAAATTCATATTCTTCATTAATAACTGGATCAGACAATTTATAAAAATCAATGACTTTACATAGTAATACCAGATTTTGCAGAATTACTTAAAGATCACTGCAAATCAGGCTTCTGTTAAATACCTGTAGATTATTCCTCTACACAGATCCTTGTGTGGATCTTTTAGTCTATGAATATGAATGCTTTTAGAGTCGGATCTGAATTATCTTCCCCAATACTCAAAGAATGAAATTTTATGACACTTCTAAATAGTTGCTGGTTTGTTGCCAACCACATTATCAAAAGCACTGGTTACTAAGTAAAAAATATTTTAAGACTAAATTACAGTAAACATGAAAGCTCCACAGTTTAAACCCAATATAAATCAACCATGTCCGATTATCAATTTAAAACAAAAAAACTCCTGAAAGCTGAAAGCAAGATTTAAAAAAAAAAACAAACCATCACCAATGGGTATTTTAGACCTTTTTGTTTTTGTCTTTATAGTCAGGGACTCTTGCTTTCAACTTAAACAGAAGTTCAAGTCCATAACAGGTTGCAGCTCAGGTAAAATACCATGCACAGCATTTGATTACTTCAAAACAGCAGGAACACACAGGCTGAAGTGAGTGGTCAAATAGGGCTTGCTGTTCTCAAAAATTAGGTATAATGGCGAAAGCATTACCATCCATAGCTAAAGTTCTTTCTCCAACCCTGGCTTCTGAGGCAGATAATAAACACATCAATTACTGGTAGATGAAACACAGTTTTTTAAAACTTATCTGTTTAATCAATAACCAAGTTTCTTTTTTTAAAGTTACTTTTGTGTGTGATAGTTCCACCAAAGAAAATCATTTGGCTTGTACTTTAAAATCTATTCTTCCACATAAAGAATATGAAAATGTTTGTGGAGGACAATGATGGAGGCTCAGGTCAGACTGCACCTCTTTTATAAAGTCTTCCAATGTGTATATGCATCATACCAAAGTGTCTTGATCCACAGCGCACCATTTTCCAAAGGAATATCAAGTGGGCAGCTGACGTGCCACCAATTATGGAATATTCTAACTGAAGACTGCCATTGTCAGCGTGTGGCACCAGGGAACAGGGGAAAATGGGGTAGTTGAGATTGTTAAGGAAAATTCTAAAACAGTTTAGGAAATCATGCATATGCATTTACAGTCCATGTAATAGTGACTTTTGGCAACTGCAAAGTGACTGAGACATGGCTTGCTTTAGAAGCATCAAAACGAAGAGGCATGTGTGTTCTGGAGCCTTTTGTTGCTGTTCTTGTCATTTGGTAGCCATCTGGTGGTGCTTCATATTGAACGTGGGAAAGATGCTGCACTCAATTGAACTTAAAAATTAAATTCTTTTGTTTGAAGGTTGGCTGTTGGGTCAAAATTGTAAGTACCTCCTTGTGTAGCTTCAGGAATGAGGCTAGGATCTTCGTCAATCTAAAAAAAAAAAGGCAAGGAAAAAAGACACTTATTACACGTTTGGTAAAAACAGAATTTATGGTTTCTTTATTAAAGCATTTTTTTTTTTTGTTTTTGTTTTTGGGTCACACCCGGCAGCACTCAGGGGTTACTCCTGGCTCTATGCTCAGAAATCGCTTCTGACAGGCTCGGGGGACCTTATGGGATGCCGGGATTAAAACCACCGACCTTTTGCATGAAAGGCAAATGCATTACCTCCACCACCAATCTCCCAGATCTACCTACTCCCCATCCCACCCACACCTGTACTCGAGACAGGCTTTCTTTTTCCCTCATTCATTCACATTGTTATGATAGTTTTCAGTGTAGTTATTTCTCTAACTGCATTTATCATTCTATGTGGTGAGCTTCATGTCATTAGCTGCACCTACACGGGAGAATGGGGGAAGTAAGGGTTGGGACTAAGGCAGTAAAATATTAGAAATGAGCTTTGTAGGGCAGTATCAAGGTCCCAATACAAGATGGATATTATGGATATATAGAATATATGCACACAATAATATCAATATGAAAACAAAGAGAAAAAATTTCCACTGACTGTCCCAATATAAACCAGTGCTAGAACAGCCTGCCCTCCTCCCAGAGCGCATTCCCATTAGTGTAGGAAGAGATAGGGGGAAAGCCGGTTGACCCCTATAGAGTCCACCTAGACCGGTGCCCAGGGAAAGACTGAAGTCCAGGGGAGAAAAACCCTATACCTGGCAAGAGCTGGTCTCCAGAATCAATGACGAAATCGGAAGCCAGATATCTGCCCGCCCTCCTCCCCATGCACCTCCCCCCTGGAGTACGGAGGGAGGGGGGAACCTGAAGACCACTAAGAGTCCACCTGAACCCACTTCTGGCCATCAGAGCTGGCACCCAGGGAAGGGAGGCAGGTAGTTTTTATTGCCTGAAACTTGCTTATAAAGATGTAAGGAGGGAAAGGGGAAATGTGTTCAAGACAGAACACAGGCTTCTCCAGAATGAAAATAAGCAAAGAAACTTAAGTGACAAGCAAGATCTGTTTCAAGGGAGAACACATGCTTGAAGAGTAAGCCTAGCTTAAAAAAAAAAAGTTGGAAAAGTACTACCTCAATAGCTGTAATACTGTAAGGTTTTTGTTATTTTAATGCCCAAAGAAAACTTTTTATTAAAATTAAAGTCTGTGTACATTTTAATACACTTGCAGATACCATATATTTTTTGTTTTTGTGCCACACTGGCTGTGTTCAGGGCCTACTCCTGGCTCTGTGTTCAGAGGTCACTCTTGGTGGACTTGGCAGACCATCAGTGGTGTCAGGGATCGAACCTGAATCAGCACATGCAAGGCAAGTACCTTACAGGTTGTACTATCTATCCTTCCAGCCCTAGACACACCATGCTTCCTTTATTGGACCACAATAGGTGGCGCTCAGGGATTATTTCTGGCTCTGCACTCTGAGAAATCTCTCCTGGTAGACTTGGAGGACCATATGGGATGCCAGAGATTAAACCTGGGTCAGCTGCATGCATAGCAAGCACCTTACCTACTGTATTATACCACTAGCTCTAGACATACCATACTTTTATACTTACATCATCACCAGAGAAATACTGATCTATGATTTCAAATGCTAATTTATATATATCTTCATTTTCATGTTGTTGTAACACTTCAATTTTCTCCAAACCTGACAGAAAGAAACAAAATAAATTAAGTAGATATTAATCAGAATCCTGCTCAATTTAATCACAGAGTCCTAAAAGACCTAGAACACCCTTTCATTCCCCCAAATGAAGATGACAGTCTATTTAAAAAAAAAAAAAAAGTAAGAACCTGAGCTGCTCTGGCTGGAGAACCAGCATCCCACTAATTTCTTCCTCCTTAGAAGTCCTTGAGGCAGGCAGTTAAAATAAACACCTAACCACTCCATCTGACAGATGAGGAAGCTGTTGCATAGAGATGTAAAGGGATGAGTTTTAGGCTGCCTGGAGAGTGAGTGACAGAAACAGAACCAAGATCTCCCCAGACCTCTTTCATATACTGTTTCAGAGAGTGATTTTATCTTTTGCTTTGTTATTACTTTTTTGTTATTAAATGTCATAACAAATAGTTATAAATAGAAGATACAACTTTAAATTTTGAAATGATTTTAAAAATATACATGGTATTTGGGCCAAAGTGACAGTACAGTGTAGGCTGTTTGCTTTGCATGCGACAGACTCAGGTTCGATCCCTAGATTCCCATATGGCCATATGGTACCCCAAATACCA
This sequence comes from Suncus etruscus, assembly GCF_024139225.1. NCBI lineage: Eukaryota > Metazoa > Chordata > Mammalia > Eulipotyphla > Soricidae > Suncus > Suncus etruscus. The sequence goes on from NC_064855.1 coordinate 61,831,913, forward strand.
CTAGGAGTGATCCCTAAGCTCAGAGCCAGGATTACTGCCTGAGCACAGCTGGATGTGGCCCCTAAACAAAATCAAAACGAGATGCTTAAGTCCTACAGCCACAGTGAATTTGAAAAAAAATTTTTTCAGAACATTTCCCATAGAATACCTTCATTTATATTCCTAATGTATTTATCCTATGCATTAGAGGTACAGGCCAATAAAAGTAAGTACAAAATATTCTTCCTTGAAATATCTTTTTATTTGTTTTTGTTTTGGGGCTACATCTAGCAGTGCTCAGGACTTATTTCTGGATCTATCTAGGATTAGTACTGGTTGGAACTTGGGGACGATATGAAGCGCCAGGGATGGAATCTGGGTTGGCCACTTGCAACGGAAGTGCTCTATCAGCTATACTATATCTCTAGACCCCCTTAAATAAATTTATAAATAAATAAATATATATTTATTTATTAATAATATGAATATATATAATATTTATTTATTTATAAATTTATTTTTGGGGTCACACCCAGTGTCACTCAGAGGTTACTTCTGGCTCTGTGCTCAGAAATTACTCCTGGCAAAAACAATACTAATATTCCTTAAAAAACTGGATATTGTGGGGGCTTGAGTAATAGCTTAGCGGTAGGGCCTTTCACGAGGCTGATTCAGGATGGACTTGGTTTGATCCCTGGTGTCCCATTATGGTCCCCCAAGCCAGGAGCAATTTCTGAGTGCATAGCCAGGAGTAACCCCTGAGCGTCACCAGTTGTGGCCCCAAAACCAAAACCAAAACCAACCAAACAAAAAAAACAAAAAAAACCTGGACACTGAGCTCCCATATGATCCAGCAATACCAAGCCTAGGGATATACCCAGGACCACAAAAACACAATACAATGATGCCCTCGGCATTCCTATGTTCATAGCAGCACTATTTATAATAGCCAGGATTTTGAAACAACCCAGATGCCCAAAAATAAATGAGTGGCTAAAGAAACTGTGGTACATTTATACAATGGAATACTATGTAGCTGTTAGAAACAAAATGAAGTTGCAAAATTTGCTTATACATGGATGGATTTGGAAACTACTTAGTTAAATAAGAGGGAGAGAGATAAGCACAGAAGAATCTCACTTATATTTGGGATTTAAGAAAACATAAAATATAGTACAATAATAACACCCAGAGACCATAGATACAAGGAATGGAAGGACCAGCCCATGGTAACAAGCTTATCACTAAGAGTGGTAAGTGCAATTAGAGAAATAACTACACTAATAGCTACCATGATATAGAAAGAAATATAATGCCTGTCTTGAAGACAGGCAGGATGGGGGAAGATAGGAAATGGGGGTCAATGGTGGTGGGAAAGCTGCACTGGTGAAAGGGTGTGTGTGCATTTTATGGCTGAAACCCAATTATGAACATGTTTGTAACCATGGTGCTTAAATCAAGAAAAAAAAAACCCTATAAAAAATAAAACTAATGCCACACATTCAATCACATTACTCCACTGGTAACATTTTCCAATAAAATGAAAATGTTTGTAAAAAAAAAAATTTACTCCTGGCAGGCACAGGCTTGGGGGACCATACCATATGGGATACTAGGGATCAAACCTGGTTGGGCACATGCAAGGCAGACACCCTCCCCATTGTGCTATCACACTGGCCCCTTAAAATAATTTTTTATAGCTAGATTAATTTGAAATAGTGACAATTTTCTTTATATAGTAATATACAAAACAGAAAACAGGTGTCTGAAACATAACAAATTCAAAATGCTTTATAAAATTATAAAATATTTTTTATAAAATTATAAAATATTAATATGTATCCCAATTTCTAATATTACTCCCACAGATGGAAGCAACTATACTGATAAAAACCAACTACACTGATAAAGAGTCATAATTTGTAAATCAAACTTTCTGGGTTAAGTTGTCCTAAAGTGCATAACGTTACTTTTATAGTACCTTAAGATGATTTTTTTAAACCATGACGATAACTGAATCAGCACAAAGTTCTGGATTTTAAGTTATGCTTCTATATGCAGTTACATAATTATGGCATAACTGCTGACATTATTAGGCTACTTCTTTTTTCTTTTTTGGTTTTTGGGTCATACCCGGCAGCGCTCAGGGGTTACTACTCCTGGCTCAATGCTCAGAAATCGCCCCTGGCAAGCATGGGGGACCACATGGGATGCCGGGATTTGAACTACCGTCCTTCTGCACATGAAAGGCAAACGCCTTACCTCCATGCTCTCTCTCCGTTCCCTCTTTTTAATTAAAATTCTTTTTTTATTGATTTTAGGTCACACATGGTGGCGCTCAGAGGTTACTCCTGGCTCTGCATGCAGAAATAGTTCCTGGCAAGCACAGGGGACCATCTGGGATGCTGGAATTTGAACCACCATCCATCCTAGATCGGCTGCTTGCAAGGCAAATGCCCTACCACTGTGCTATCTCTCTGGCCCCTTATTAAAATTCTAATGATTAGGGCCCGGATAGATAGCACAGCTGTGTTTGCCTTGCCAGCAGCCAATCCAGGACCAAAGGTGGTTGGTTCGAATCCCGGTGTCCCATATGGTCCCCCGTGCCTGCCAGGAGCTATTTCTGAGCTGACAGCTAGGAGTAACCCCTGAGCATCGCCAGGTGTGGCCCAAAAACCAAACAATAAAAAAATCTAATGATTAAGCACAGGTGAACAATACAATTTTCAGGAGTACAGCATCACACCTCTTTGTGTGTAAAAGTCACTGCACCCAACACCACAATTCTAGTATCATTTCCCACATTTTACAATGTTCTCATAGAGAGTGCAGTTATGAGTATATTAAGACTGCAATATATTACCTAAAATGGCTATGAAGTCATTAACCTTTTCCAACAACATGGAATAGCATTCCAAAAAATAAGGTCCATCAATTCACATATGTGGCATACCTGGGGAAAATGTTAAATTAAACATTGCTTATCATTTTTCTCTACTGTAGTGGTTCTCAGAGCATGTGATTTGCTCCGATGCTCTTCAAGAATATTTGTTTCCTATAAAAAGCAATGAATGACATTCATAACCAATATTTTGAAAGTGTACCTAAATTTTTCTGGAACATTTTCTTAAAAATGCTAATAAATAGAGTAACAAGTTTTTAAAAAAAAAAATAAATTCTTTAAAAAACTGACTTCAAAGTTCTGATGCTCCACAAAGACAAATATACTTTTTAAGCATTATCTAAAAATGTTCTTCATTCTAGACGGTTCCTAGGAAAGGAAACGGAATACCAAAAATTTAGATGATAACACTCAAATAGATCTTTATTTATTTATTTATTTATTTTATTTCTTTATTTTTTGGTTTTTGGGCCACACCTGGCAGTGCTCAGGGGTTACTCCTGTCTGTCTGCTCAGAAATAGCTCCTGGCAGGCATAGGGAACCATGTGGGACACCGGGATTCGAACCAACCACCTTTGGTCCTGGATTGGCTGCTTGCAAGGCAAACACCGTTGTGCTATCTCTCTGGGCTCTCAAATAGATCTTTAAAGTTAGTCTTTATGGACGTGACTTTCCGTACTGACTCCGAGCCGAAATCACAAAGAATTCATATATATATATATATATATATATTGTATATAGCCCCTGTCATGTATTGCCTCTCCCCTACCCGTGTCTCCTCTATCCCCTCATTTTTCAATCCTGATCCGTTATCTTCCCCTAATTTAACCCTCTTTACCCTCAGTTCCTAACTTGGTAGGTACCAAGATTGACCTCCTGCCCCAACAAACCACCTTCCAGCTCCTCAGTGAAAGATACCCTCTGGGTCCCCGTTCTCATGCATCAGCAAAGAACTACAACCAGCACGCCTGCTGACTCCTGCTTGATGGACTGTTGCATGATACAGGAATCAGCCTCAGCAAAACTCCCAGATCAAAGACGCTATATGGTCTTGTAATGCAGCAAAGCATCTCTCAAACTCAATTCCAAGGCCTGTGAATCGAAAAGTACCTTGACTTTTACTCCCCACAAGAATATATCAAAAGACTTAATTGGGGGTCTTATATTGCCTATGGAAGCTCAATACCTGTATAACAATACATCTTAAGTTGTGTATTCCTAAATATACAGCCTCCTCCACCACTTGTTTTATTTGAATACCTTTTCTTCTTAACTCAGTTTTATTTATTTGTTCTATTTTAATATATAAATTTTTTTCTCTATCCTTACCATTTTTGGTGCTGCTTGGTACAAAAAGCCTTGACTGGGATAAAAGCTCAGAACAAAACCAGACGACAGAGACTGTGTACGCAGCCTGTCATCCTTACCCAGAATAGCACCAGCAACACAGTATGACACCATATGTTTTTGTATGCCACAGTAAAAAAGGGGGAAACCATAGACACAGAAACAAGATCTTATCTTCTAGGGATAAGAACTCACTTTTTATAGCAGAAGGGTGCCTCCCATCCTGAACATGTGTCATGTCGATACAACCAGTCCCCAGGAGATTGGACAGTGTTAGTCCAATCCGAAACCCCAGATCCCTGACGTAGAAATGATACAGCTCCGGGCAACACCACCAGGAACTAAGCTCCATTGGGAGATTTATAACACTACTCTGGCACCAACTTGTGCCAGTTTTGATATGACATCAAGGAAAGGAAAACTTGACCTAACACCAGGCTGTCCTATCACATCACCTAACACTAAAGGGAAATCAGAAGAGATATCGTCCTTTGAACTGTAAAAAATAAAAGCACCAACAACAGAAAACTGACTTTGACAACCGTGACTGAACAGAGCCTACCTTGGGACTAATAAGGAAAACCCTACCCTAGGCTGTAGCCCAGGACACATAAACAACAACAAGAAGATGTCTTATTGCAGAGGTCCAACTTGGACAACAGAGACTAAGCAGAACCTTCGGATCCATAATATCCTAGGCTTCAGCTTAGGGACTGAACGAAAACAGGGAGCAAGTGTTACAGAAGACTGAACACTACAACAACGATGGATAGGAACCTCTAGAACCTAGAGACTCTATCCTAGACCCTGACCTATAACCTGCGCAAATACCAAGATCGCTAGCTACAGTGGCTTGATTTTCTCACACACAACTGAGAGGAAACTTTCCTGGCATCACAAAAAAGCCTTTGGGATGGGGTAATGAGTATATATGGAGCTAGGGGTTGATCCCATGATGGTATGCTTCAAGGATGGAGAAACCCTGAATCTCTTAGGCTATGGGAATTCCCTTCCCCAATGCTTACTGTGGCTATGCAAAAAAAAAAAAAAAAAAAAAAAATGTGGGGGGAACGCCAAACCCTACAACTCCAGCACCCATACTTTTTCTTGTTTTGTTTTGATTTGTTAGTTTTTTACTTTATTTTCCTTCTCTTTATTTTCCTTCTCTTTGTTCTTCCACTTTTCTCTTTTTCACTCTTGTGGTTATTATTTAGAGATTTATTTTTATTTGCCAGGTCCACTTTTTTTCTTTTTTCTTTCCTTTTTTTTCTCTTTTCTTTCTTTTTTTGGAAGTTGTCACCAAATTTTTTTCTTCCCTTTTTCTTATCCTTTTTTATTTCCAATGACAGTGGAATAGATGCTCAATCTACAACAAGCTGTACATTGGAGACCAGTTGCACTAGCATACTGGGGGATAGAGGAGGGAAATATGGGATGCATACTGGGAACAAGGGCGGACAGAGGATAGCACTGGTGGTGGGAATGCCCCTCATTCATTGTCACTCTGTACCATAAATGATGCAGTGAAAGATTTGTAATGTACTTTGGTCACAATAAAAATAAAAAATAAATAAATAAATAAATAAATAAATACTTTAAAAAAAAAAAACTGATTTCAAAGTTCTGATGCTCAACTAATTTTTTTTCTGAACTATTCTTACCTCCACATTCTTCTATTATTTCAGCTATTGTGCTTGCTTCATCACCAGCCATTATGAGAATGTTTTTCAGTCCATCAAGAACCACCTGAACAACCTGAGAATCTTTCACTGATAGTAAATTACAGAACGGTGGTATTACATTCTGCTGTACAAGGTACTCAACCTAGAGAATAACAACAAACATTTGCATAATTATCTTTCTTCTGTATGTACACAGGAAAGGCTTTTAAAACAATGTGCAACTCATATATTTTGAAATACTAAAAATCATAATAGTTAATTTTGAGGAACTCACTTGATCTTTTCTGCCACTTATCGTTAAGTTGCTGATTGCCCAAGCGGCTTCTTTTTGTGTTCCAAAGTCTCCCTAAAGGTTATAAAGATCATAAAAAATTAAAATTCCTTGGTTTAAAATTAAAAGTCTTGGTTATATTAATAGGCAGAATAAACTTGCAATACAACTGACCTTGGCAAGCTGGTGAATAATCATTGGGATTAATCCAGCATCAATTACAGCCTGAACTTGTTGCTGGTTGCCTGCTGTGATGTTGGAAAGGAACCACACTGCTTCCTGTAATTGAATAAAATAGAAGACACCTTTATTTGAAAAACTATACCCTTAAAGATATGAACATTTTAAAATAAACATTTAAGTTTAATGTAGTGACATATTAATAAAATCATCAAAATTATATCAAAGAGAAAACATCTAAATAGGCAAAAAAGATCTTTACTTATTAAGTTTTACACTTATGATGCACTAGCTCTCTCTAAAAGGCATGACAGAATTTCCTACTATTTTCATGAAACCACTTCTAAGAAAAGTAAACTGCTATAAAAATATTTATTGCAAGATGTACTTAAAAATTAAGCATTTAACTTGTTTAAGGCAGAACTATGTAGATAGATAATACACATAAACCCTGTAACCTTAAAGGATTTATAGGTCACAAATAAGCGCATTTATTATAATTTTAATGTCAAATTGTATTATTTGCCAACTCTAAAATAAAAAATTAAAATTCATTTTAGTATCTAAAACAATAGAGCATGTGGTCACTTGATCACTAATGTTTAAATTTCCTGCAGGACTGAAAATTTTCACTAAAATGCTAAGAAAAAAATTCTAGCAGGTAACTTTTACTCAGGGTCAAATGATGATCCCAAGATGCAAACAACATTAAAAATGCAAGGTAAAAAATTTCTGAAGCAATTGACTGCTGAAAATGAGTAGGTATCCCTCCTTCTTTCCTTTTTTTTTTTTTTTAATTTTTTTTTAATTTTTGGGTCACACCTGGGGGTCAGGGCACTCAGGAGTTAGTCTCAGTTCTGCATCTAGAAATTACACAGGGAACTTTTAGGATGCCAGGCATCGAACCTGGGCCAGCTGCATGCAAGACAAAAGTTCTAACTGCTGTGCTACTACTTCTCTGGCCCATTTGAATTCTTTTGGTTCTCAAGTAATACCTTCAATTAACATCAGACCATAAGCCTGAACTTCTCTCTGCTCTCTGATCAATTCTGTATGGTTGCCTCAGTTCTCAGATATTTTCAGTTATGGGATACACTTACCTATAAAAAAATCTCCTACATTATTCTTAGTTTTGGTTTTGGGCCCACACCTGGTAGGGCTTACTCCTGACTCTGCACTTAGGAATCACTCCTGGTGGTCTTGGGGGATCATATGGGATGCCAGGGATTTAACCCAGGTAGGTAGGCTATGTGTAAGGCAAGTGCCCTACCCATTGTACTATTGATCAATCTCCAAAATCTCCTATATTTTCTATAATTAAAACAACTGACTCAGAAAATGAGAATCTAAGCTTCTTTGTCTTCATTTGACAAATGTTGCTATTGTGTTCCAATGACATACTTTCTTTTTTGAATCCAACTGTCAAATTATAATAAAGCAACTATATAAATATAATGACAACAGAGGAAACTGTCCAAGTCTGCTAGTTTGGGAGATTGTGGCGTTTTGACATAATAAAACTGCCATTAAATTAAATGCATATCAAAATCATGAGACATTACTTCACATCTACAAAGTGACTACAATAAAAATGATTTTAAAATGTGGCATACATGGAATATTTATTTAATCATCAAAAGAAATGAATTCTGATATGACCGTTTTTATTAAGGAAATTAAATATGACGTACTTGTTTTTCAGAAAAACCTAGTAAGCATAGAAACAGCTGTATCTAAACTTGCTGACTTTGAAGAAATTCACAATCAAATAAGGAACAGAAATAAAGGAGCAATTAAAAATGAGATAAATGAAGAAAGTAACCATGAGATGTCAGATATCTTACCTTGTTTATCTTCTCTTTTGGGTGTGATAAAAGATTTGGGAAGTGAGACAGGACATCACAATTGAGAACCACCTGGGTCTGCTCATCGGTGCCTGTCACTATGTTGCCAACAGCTCTGAGTGCTGCCGTCTGGAGTGCAAATAAAATATTTTTCATCAAATTAATTGATCATGGGAAAATATATTTTTCATAATCAAGAGAAATACACAACTGCAAAAAGTAAAAATATAACACTAGGTGTGGCCCAAAAACCAAAACCAAAACCAAACCAAAAGTAACTCATTTTATTTACACACAACATTGAAATGGAGAAGAAAATTTTGGATTTTTAAATAAGTCTTTTGAGAGACAAGATGAAAACCAACGTTAAAATTGTTGGAAAGAGGGCCGGAGAGATAGCATGGAGGTAAGGTGTTTGCCTTGCATGTGGAAGGACGGTGGTTCAAATCCCAGCATTCCATATGGTCCCCCGAGCCTGACAGGGGTGATTTCTGAGCGTAAAGCCAGGAATAACCCCTGAGCGCTGCTGGGTGTGACCAAAAACCAAAAACAAACAAACAAACAAAAAACAATTGTTGTAAAGATTTTAAAAATAAAAGGAAGCAAAAACAAAACATTTAAAGCCCTATATTTCACAGGTATTTACCGTATTTGCCGGCGTATAAGACGACCCCTTAATTTTGCAGTTAAAACTTAAAGGTTTAAGCCTATATTCGCTGTATCAGACAGAACGTTTCTGTGCTGCAACTGTATGTACCACAGTGAGCCAATCACAACAAACAAAGGTTCAAAGGTTCTACTGTAATAGACTTCCTCTCTGACTAGCCAATCTGAGCAGGCTTTTTACAGTGTAGATTCGGGTCCAGAACATTGTCTAATTTGCATGCATAAAAAGCCTGCTTGGATTGGCTGAGTTAGAGAGGCGGTCCGAGCAGCCTTGCAGTGATTGGTGCAGGATTGAGTTGGAAAATTCGTTTTGTGGCAATATTCAGACAATTTTCGTTTAGCAGCATACTGAAACATTTTTCGGGATATACTCGGCATAAAAGACGACCCCCGATTTTCAGTTGACTTCTTTTTTTTGTTTCAAAAGTCGTCTTATGGGGCCGGAGAGATAGCATGGAGGGTAAGGCGTTTGCCTTTTATGCAGGAGGACAGTAGTTCAAATCCCGGTGTCCCATATGGTCCCCTGAGCCTGCCAGGAGCGATTTCTGAGCATAGAGCCAGGAGTAACCCCTGAGCGATGCTGGCTGTGACCCAAAAAACCAAAAAAAAGTTGTTTTATACGCCAGAAAATACGGTAATTTAGTTTTTGTTTTTGTGCTACACCTGGTGTTGCTCAGGGGTTACTCCTGGCTCTGCACAGAAATTGCTCCTGGCAGGCTCAGGGGAACCATATGGGATGCTAGGGATTGAAACGGGTCTGTCCTGGGTTGGCTGTGTGCGTGGCAAATGCCCTATTGCTGTGCTATCACAGCTATATTAAATCAATTATTAAAGTAGGATCACAGAAAGATTTTAATAAAATCTGTAATGGGTAAACAAAAATGACAAATAGTTATCAAGCAATTTTCATGGATCCAGGGGTCTCAAACTCGCGACCCGCAAATAGCCCTCCGTACAACATTTTGTGGCCCTGCCCTAGAGGAATCTTTTGTTTTGTGTTTTAGTTTGGGTCACACCCCCCAATGTTCAAGGCTTACTACTGACTTTGCACTCAAGGATCACCCCGGCTTTGCCTCCTACAGCTCCCAGGTAAATTAAGTTTGAGACCCCTGGATCTAATCACTATTTGACTCCCACCTTCATCCCTACCTGTACCCCACTACTCTTATCATCATCATCGAGAGTAGCTATGGTAGCTCCCAAGCACTGTCCCTCTATCCAGCCTGCACTTCCGGGTCAAGCATCAGTGGGAATGATCTTGGCCAAACACACCTACTCTGCCTGGTACTGATGGGGGTGGCTCTTACTAAAAAAGTGAAGATAAGCTGGGGAAAAAGGAGACATGTAGTATGGAGACATCTAATTATCTGGAGAAAACAAAAGAAATATTGAACTAAGTCAGCTGTAGGAAAATACAAATTTGGAAACTGTAAGAATAAAAAGATTTTATAATGTAAGAAAAATAAAAGAAGGAATCAAAGCTTCCATGTTGGGTCTGGAAGAACAAGACATTTTTTTTTAGGGGGGGAGGGTTTGGCCACACCTGGGGGAGCTTAGGGGTTACTATAGGCTCTACACTCAGAAATCGCTCCTGGCAGGCTCTGGGGACCATATGGGATGCTGGAGATCAAACTCGAGTCCGTGCCTAATCTGCTGTGTACAAGGCAAACGACCTGTTGTGGCACTAACGCTCTGGCCCCAACAAGAGGTTTTTCTGATATTTCATTTTAACTGACTGAAGACAAGGGAATTTTAGAAAGAGCCTGAAAAATTCAGCAAAGAATCTAGATGATACAACACCCTGGAAATCAACAAAATCAGATTCAATAAAATAGCAAGAGAAATCCAGAAGAAATGCACATATAAAAAGAATGAAAGCCTATTATTGGTTAAGAAGGCCCCACAAATACAATCTAAGTTTGTAATTACTTACTTGAACTTTTACTTCCTGGTGGCTCAGAAGGGGCACAAGAAATGGCACAACTCCGGAATCAATAACCATCTGTATTTGCTCATTACCCCCATCTGTCAGGTAGGACAGAGCCCAAACAGTATCTACAAGAATCTACAGGAAATAAAAAATAATTACCAGCTTAATTAGTTTAAATGTGCATCTTGAGTAGTGATATAAATATTAACTTTATGTTTTAATTTAGTAGCACAGAATTTTTTTATTATATGACAAACCTGTTAAAAAGAAGTTAACTCATTCAATGCCTACACCTCAACCTACTCTTCACAAAAATTAGACACATGGGGCTGGAGAGATAGCATGGAGGTAAGGCATTTGCCCTTCATGCAGAACGGTGGTAGTTCAAATCCTGGAATCCCATATGGTCCCCCGTGCCTGCCAGGGGCCATTTTCTGAGCATAGAGCCAGGAGTAACACCTGAGCACTGTCAGGTGTGACCCAAACCCCCCCCCAAAAAAAAAATTAGACACAGACATAGAAATTCACTTATGTATATAGACAGGATTATGCTGAGTGAAATGAGTCAGAGGAAGAGGAATAGAGAATGATCATACTCAATTGTGATATAAAGGGATAGTCATAAAACCCCTTCAAATCAGTGTCTAGAAGGGGAAAATAAGGGGTAGAAGAGAGAAAAAAGAGACAGAGAAGAAAATATATGCCCCAAAGGCTGGCATGGGGTGGGCAGAAAGGAAACTGGGGACATTGGTGATAGGAAATATGTACTGGTCAAGGGTGTTATACACTGTATGACTGAAACTCAATCATGAACAACTTTGTACTGTGAGATAAAAAACAACCACCAACTGTATTATGAACAATCTTGTAACCATGGTATTTATAAGTAATTAAAAAAATTAAGAGAGAGAGAAGCAAATTACCTGCCCTCAAGAGACAGGTGGGGGTGGGATATAGGGTGTTTTGGAGGGAAAAGGAAGACATTGGTGTAGGGAAGGGTGCACCGGTGAAGGATGGTGTATATTCTATGACTGAAACCCAACAATGAACAATTTTGACCATGATGCTTAAAGCAATTAATAAAGATTAGACATAATAAAATAAAACTTTGTCTAATAAAAATTAGACATAAAAGCCAGGAATATTCTGAAAAGAGCAATTCTTTGTGGCCCCATAAACTAATAATCTAATAAGACTAATAAAACCTGATAATCACAAAAATATTAAAAACTTTTTTGGGGGGGGCTGGCATGGTGGTGCTAGAGGTAAGGTGTCTGCCTTGCCAGCGCTAGCCTAGGACAGACCAAGATTCTATTCCCCAGTGTCCCATATGGTCCCCCAAGCCAGGAGCGACTTCTGAGCACATAGCCAGGAGTAACCCCTGAGTGTCACCGGGTGTGGCCCAAAAACCACAAAAAAAAAAAAAAAAAAAAAAAAAAAAAACCAACTTTTTTTGACCTCCAGTTTTTTTTTTTTTAAAAAAAACTTTATTTATTTACTGATTGATTGGTTTCTAACCCACACCCAGCGGCACTTAGGGGTCACTCTAGTCTCTGTACTCAGAAATTGCCCCTGGCAGGCTGGGAGACCATTTGGAATGCTGGGAATTGAACCCGGTCCCTCCCAGGTTGGCCACATTCAAGGCAAAGGCACTATCGCTGTGCCATCTCTCTGGCCCCTCTGATATCACTCTGGGCAAGAATTGGGAAACTATATGTGGTGTGCTAGGGATTAAATCCAGTTGAACAGATACAGGACTAAGCATCCTAACCCCAGTACTATTTCTTTGACCCTACAAAGTATTTTAAACACAGATGACATCAGTAAGTCTAGAAGACACTAAAAAATTGTGTCATTTAAAAAAAACTTGTTTAGCAATCTAATTTTTCAGACTACTAAAAGGATAAAAGAAATGACTTAACATTTTTAACTTTAACAAAAATATTATTTCAAAGTCCTTGGAAAATGTACTCAGAAGCTTGGGATATGTCATTCTTTATTGAATACATTGTTTGCAAAAACAAATAAAAACCAAATTCCCCCCAAAATAACCAACCACCAGCAAAATAGTTTTTTGACTCATTAACACTTGAAAAGCTTCTATATAGCCTTTCTTGATGTCACCAGGAGAAAGTAAGCATTGATTTATTCACCACATATAATATCCAGAGATCTTATTAGGTTATTCAAATTCAAGTTTTTTTTTTCTTTTTAAACAACCAAGATGCCCTTCAACAGACGAATGGCTAAAGAAACTGGGGTACATATACACAATGGAATATTATGCAGCTGTCAGGAGAGATGAAGTCATGAAATTTTCCTATACATGGATGTACACAGAATCTATTATGCTGAGTGAAATAAGTCAGAGAGAGAGAGAAAAACGCAGGATGGCCTCACTCATTTATGGGTTTTAAGAAAAATGAAAGACATTTTTGCAATAATAATTTTCAGACAAAAAAGAGAAAAGAGCTGAAAGTTCCAGCTCACCTCAGGAAGCTCACCACAAAGAGTGATGAGTTTCGTTAGAGAAATAACTACATTTTGAACTGTCCTAATAATGAGAATGTATGAGGGAAATGGAAAGCCTGTCTAGAGTGCAGGTGGGGGTCAGGTGGGGAAGAGGGAGATTTGGGACATTGGTGATGGGAATGTTGCACTGGTGATGGGTGGTCTTTACATGACTGAAACCCAAACACAATCATGTATGAAATCAAGGTGTTTAAATAAAATATATATATATATATATATATATAAAATTACGCAGTCCCCACTACCACAAATTATGCAGCTGAGTTTCCCACACTTGAGGAAATTGCAGGGGCCAGCACATCTGAGTGCAATGAATAAGCCTTGCCCTGGGGAAACCACCTTCGTGATCATGGTATCTCCCCCTGCCAGGGAATTATAAATTCAAGATATTTGGTTGCTCTAAAATTTAGGTTGTCACCTAAATTAAAATCTCTCCAAATATTTTTCCAAAAAGTATACAGATGACATTAAGAGCAAAGAAACCATACATAACCCATACCACAGCACAAGTTTTTTTAGATTAAATGTAAATAAAAGAAGAAATTAAACTTAGCTCATAATATTTACAGTGACCCTCTCGAAAACAGGGGTATTTTAGAAAACAGAGGGGAGTGAGAATCAATCTCTCTCCCCCCAACCCCCGATTACTCCTGGCTCTAATGCCAGGATTCGAACCACCGTCCTTCTGCATAAAAGGCAAACATCTTACACCTCCATGCTATCTCTCCAGCCCTTATTGTCTTTCTAAAGGTTATTATTATTAGTGTAACATAGTTTAGAAGAGTATTAATGTTTATGTTTGAAAAATACATACTTGACATACTACCACCAAAATGTTACTATCCCTCCAACAACAACTGTGGGTCACTTTTCATCCAACCTCTTCCTTCAAACCCTAACTCACCTCCATCCACATTTCGTAACCTCACTTGTTCAAGGTTGTCATCACTGGCCACTATCTACTCCCTCATTCTGCATTTTTCCTTTTTAAAGATAACACCTTAATGAAATTAAAGTAGTGGGACATACTATAATAGTGACTACATAACCTGAAAAGTCTACTACAATATTTACTGTCTATTCTATACACAAAAGTTATCAGTCACTTCTTACTAAATGATGAATTTCATTTAAGAGATCTGACTGAAGAAACAATTTGTTGTGGACCAAAAATTGAGACAAATGTGTAATTAAGAGCAGAACAGCATTTTATTTGTATGCTATGAATACAACTGAAATAATGCAACTCCAAAGATGAAAAAACAGAAATGATACCCATCTCCCATCCCACCAGGCAAAAAGAAAGCCTTCCTGATGCAAGGGGCCTACATGGTCTTACTGTGCATGTGAGCAAAGCCTGAAAACTATCCAGCAGTCTGGCAGGATCAAAATTTAAACTGAGGTTTTTCAAAAGCTCAAACACCCAAGATATGTAGGCTACTAGTGATAATAGTTCAAGAACTGAGCAAGCCAACTGAAAAGAAAGGAGTCAACAAATATAAGAGAGAAGACATAGATATTCAAGCTTCTGGGCGACAGGTAACTATAATAAAAATATTTCAGTGAGCAACTATAAATTTGTTTGAAACAAATTTTTTTTGCCTACATGAATTTAAAAAATTCTGTTTTAAACTTTATCTCATTCTATTACATTGCTTTTTTATTTTGTTTTGTCTATTCATCAAATATATATCCTTACAGATACTCATCCGATACTTCTCTTTCCTTCTTTCTTTTACTTTGTACCAGTTCCGTCAAGCTCCTTCCATCTTGTCTTCCAAATGGCAAAATTTCTATCAAGGTCCAGAATGGTTTCCAAAATGGTTGAACCAATTACATTCCTACCGACTATAGAGATGGTCCTTTTTTTCTTCATATCCTTTTTAACACTATCCATCCATGATAGTCACTGAAGATAAGCCATCTTGATACTCTTTACAAGAGTGTTTTTTTAAATCTATCCTTTTTTTTTTTTTTTTTTTGGTTTTTGGGCCACACCTGGTAACACTCAGGGGTTACTCCTGGCGATGCGCTCAGAAGTTGCTCCTGGCTTGGGGGACCATATGGGACGCCGGGGGATCGAACCGCGGTCCGTCCAAAGCTAGCGCAGGCAAGGCAGGTACCTTACCTCTTGTGCCACCGCCCGGCCCCTATCCTAATTTTTTAAAAATACATTTATTTTTGGTTTTTGGGTAACATCTGGCAGTGCTTAGGAGTTACTTCTGGCTCTGCACTTAGAAATCACCTCTGGCAGGCTCAGGGGACCACATAAAATGCCGGGAATTAAATCAGGGTCCATCCTATGCTGGCTGCATGCAAAGCATATGTCCTACAATTGTGCTATTGTTCTGGCCCTATCCTGAATTATTTATTGGATTTTTATTTGATTGTCATAAAAGCACATGAGTTCTTTACCATAAATGATGACATTTTTATAATATGGTTGATGTGCAAGTATATCTCCCATTAACACACCTATAGAGAGGGCCAAGTTGGTTATCTTCAGTGATAATAAAATTTTAGTTTAAAATTATTTTTAATAATTTTAAATTTTTTGTGTGACTGGAGAAATACTACTACAGTAGGTAGGGTACATGCCTTGTACTCAGTTGATCTGGGTTTGATTCTTAGTATTCCATATGGTCCCCAGAGACCCACCAGGAGTAATCTCTGAGTGCAGAATCAGGAGTGAGCCCTAAGCACTAGTAAGTGTGGCTCACCCCCCCCCAAAAATAACATTAGTAAATATTCTAACAGTAGATTATCATGATTATCTTCATAGACAATGAAAAATACACTTACTTTCATAGATTCCAAATAGAACTTTATACATATTTCTCAACATATCTATAACAGAAAAAAATCTAGATCCAATGAAGATTAAACATTTTATTACATAAAAGGAAAAAATATTGTATAGATTAAGACTAAAGACAAATTAGGAAAACAGAATAAATTCATCATAAAAGAACTTGTTATTGTAACAAGAAATGAATTATAAGCTAACAGAGTCCACAAATTTGACAGAAAATGGGCAGTATGAACCAGTTATTTGCAAAGACACAAAAATGATCCTAACATGGTATTTTAAACTCCATTTCTAAAATGTAAGATGAGTTTCTTACTGATAGAAATGAAAATACAGCAACACATTCTATTAGTGCTATTAAGGCTAGTGGCAAAGTTAATTTTCTACACTGAGTGCTGGAAGGGCAAAATGGCAAGGCCTCTTAAAGCAGAACATTTATAAGGGTACAATAAAAAAAGATAATGCATTTATTCTTTTTCTTTTCTTTAAGCCTCATGAGCAGGGCTACTGGCCACCTTAACTATTCCTAGTGGGGCTCAGGAGGTGATGTGGTGGCAGAAGAAGAACCTGTGTGTGTCAGGCATGTACTTCAGCACTCTGAGCTCTCTTCTGTTATGGCATCATTGAACCAGAATTCTACTTTGAGAAATTACTGTAAATATGTTATCTCCAATAATATGAAAATGCACAATGATTCATTGTTACATTTATATAATTTGCAAAAAAATTAATGGAAACTCCTTAAATGCCTGTTTCTTTCTAATATTGTGTGTTTTTAAAATCTAGTCCACAAAACTGAATACTGTGTGCCAGCTGATAGTGGTTGCCTTCCCTGTAATGTTACAGGAGACTTCTAAATGTAATATAATTTCTTCACTACAGAGCCTCTTCTATTTAACAGTGTGCAAGTGATTTTCTTTCTTTCTTTTTTTTTTCTTTTTGTGGTTTTTGGGTCACACCCAGCAGTGCTCAAGGGTTACTCCTGGCTCCATGCTCAGAAATTGCTCCTGGCAGGCACGGGGGACCATATGGGACGCCGGGATTCAAACCCATGACCTTCTGCATGAAAGGCAAACGCCTTACCTCCATGCTATCTCTCCGGCCTGCAAGTGATTTTCTAATCTAACTATATTACTCTTGAATAAAAGTATTTATAGTTTTAGTTGAGACCAGTTCATGGTTTTGACTAGAATCTTAGAAACAGTATTTCAGAAGTCTGACTGATAAGTTAAACTTAGAACAAGGTCTTAGAGGCCCGGTAACTGTAAAAACTATTCACATATTTCTTTAATTTTGTTTTCAACATAATGAAAGGAAGGAAGGAAGGAAGAAAGGAAGGAAGGAAGGAAGGAAGGAAGGAAGGAAGGAAGAAAGGAAGGAAGGAAGGAAGGAAGGAAGGAAGGAAGGAAGGAAGGAAGGAAGGAAGGAAGGAAGGAAGGAAGGAAGGAAAACTCACAGGACAAGACTTTTGGGTCATTCTAGTGTTCTGTTTTTGTCAATGATTACTTTCTTATCTCCATTATCAGGTCAACAGTTTATTCAATTTTTTGATGTTTAATTTTTTTTTTTTGGTTTTTTTTTTTTGGTTTTTGGGCCACACCCGGCGGTGCTCAGGGGTTACTCCTGGCTGTCTGCTCAGAAACAGCTCCTGGCAGGCACGGGGGACCATATGGGACACCGGGATTCGAACCAACCACCTTTGGTCCTGGATCGGCTGCTTGCAAGGCAAACGCCGCTGTGCTATCTCTCCGGGCCCTGATGTTTAATTTTTACTTGTTGCAATTTTCTCATTTGAGCTGCTTCAACTATTTTACACTTCCTTTTTTATTCTTTTTCTGTATCCTTTTCTTTATCTAATGCAAAACTACTCAAACTTTACAGTTACAGTCAAGTATATATATTTTTCCTTTAGCAGTATTCCTGAATGTATAAAATTGCTACAAAGCGTATCTGTAGACAGACAATAGAAGAGAAACATACACAAAATACTAAAAACTTATAGTAATGTCTTAAACTTTGTTCTTGAAAATTGCTACCACATAAACTATCATAAGAAAATCTCTGGTAATCTACCAGTCTTCCATATTATTGTTTAGCCAGCAACTTTACTATATAAAACTATTGTTCTAAAAATGTTTTTGAGGAGTCTTTAGGATTTTCTAAATACAGTATCATGTTTTCTGCAAATAGTGAGTTTGACTTTTTCCTTTCCAGTTTGAATGCCCTTAATGTTCTTTTCTTGCCTAATTGCTTTGGGAAGTATTTCTAGTACTATACAATACTGAATAGAAAGAAGGCTGTGCTTATTTTAATCACCATTACCAGTCAATATATTAATAAAAATGACCAATTAGAGTACCATTAATAGCACTATTTAGTGCACTGTTAATACTATTTAAGAGAAAACAACTATTAACATGTATAGCTTTGCCTAGAACAGTTACTTACCCATGAAATATGTTAACTTTACACGTGCTTCAGCAACAACTACAGTTGAATCAAACTTGCTATCTACTTCTATTAAATCCATATACACGCAAAGGAAGATACATTAAGTTTGGAATGCTCAAATCCTGTACAATTCAAAGAAATACTGATCTTTAATTAAGTCTGATGGTCTGAGATCTTGTATAATGCAAGTCCTAAATCTGAGACCCTGGCCAGAGACAGAGTTTATACTAATGATGTAATTTTTTGGTAAACATCTCTTACTTTACCTTGGACCTTTGGTTTAGTTACACTGTAGTGTATCTAGGAGTAGCTGGATCCTGAATAGCTAAAGTGATTCATATAGCCTGTCTATATCTGTAACTAACCTCCAATAAAAAACAGGCATGCCCAATTTCTGGATCTCTCTGGCTGACAATACTTCATATATGTACAAATTGGTACTAGGAAAATATAGCATTGACCTTATACCTACAGCTGAAAAAACTCAACTGTTTCTCCTAAATGGCTTTTATGTTTTTTGTCATTACTAATTTTTAATTTGTATTTTGTTGCTATGATATTTTACTGAAATGACTGAGAATATTTGAGAAATCTGATATACCTATCACTAAGTATTGCTAATATTCAAATTCTGGTATATAGCAAATCTGTCACAACAGATTCATTTCATCTGTAAAAAGTAGTAAAATAAGTTAGACTTATATAAAATTGCCTAACCATGCTGAGTCATGTATGAATAATTTCAAAAGGGCGGAAGAAAACAAGTATTGCAAATGACTGTATTTTAAGGAGTACAATAGAAAAAATAATAAAGCCTAATCTGAAACCAGACCAGATTTCTAGTCCTTAAGGTCAATATAAAGTTTTTCTTGGTGGTGGGAATCCTGCACTGGTGAAGGGGGGGTGTTCTTTACATGACTGTAATCATACAACTACAATTATATTTGTAACCACGGTGTTTAAATAAAGATAATTAAAAAAAAAAGTTTTTCTTGTTAGGTAGGTCATAGAGACCCTCGATGGCGAACCTATGGCATGTGTGCCAGCGGTGGCACGTGAAGGCCTTGCAGCTGGCACGCGGGAAGGTCTGCAGGAGGCGAGTGTGCCAGTGTCTGCTTCGCAGCTCACCTGGCAACAGGGCCGGACTGGCCATTGGGAGAATAGGGCATTGTGCGGCAGTTTGGGCACTCGGGCTCAAAAGGGTTAGCCATCACTATGACATAGTCCCATAAACCAACTATTACTTTTTTTTTGGTTTTTGGGCTACACCCGGTGACACTCAGGGCTTACTATATACTATGTGCTCAGAAATTTCTCCTGGTTTGGGGGAACATATGGGATGCCAGGATCAAACTGTGGTCCGCCGTAGGCTAATGCACACAGGCAGACATCCTACCGCTTGTGCCACTGCTCCGGCCTCACCTAATTTTTTTTTTTTTTGGTTTTTGGGCCACACCCGGTGACGCTCAGGGGTTACTCCTGGCTATGCGCTCAGAAGTCGCTCCTGGCTTGGGGGACCATATGGGACGCCGGGGGATCGAACCGCGGTCCGTCTCCTAGGTTAGCGCAGGTAAGGCAGGCACCTTACCTCGAGCGCCACCGCCCGGCCCCCTCACCTAATTATTTTTATAAGCCAATCTACCTTCTCCAGCAGTTTCTCACTAGCTACTGTCTTATAAGTTTAGTTTATAAGACAACTTTATAATTACTTATTTCTGCTACTTTTTATCTCTTTGTGATGCTTATTTTCTTTTGTATTATCCTATAAAATGTGAAAGCTTAATTATTATACCTGACTCCTCCTCTTCCTATCACCAGCTACATTAAAACCAATACATTTATCTTCTACGTATTTCTCTTCTTCCCCCCTTTGTCTTCTAATTCCTAATGTTTAATTTCTTGTATTGACCCACTCTTCTCTCAACCAGACTACAAAATTATCACCTTCGTCTTTCCAATTTCTCCTTCATCTATCCTCCACTTAGTTACCAATATAAAATACAAAATAGATAATTATTCTTTGGTTCTCTATTCACTTTATAAAAATAATATATAGCTCTTAAGGTAATATGATATAGGCATATACAAAATATCTTAATATGATAATACTGTGATCTACAAGCTGGTAACTACCGATTCTCCTCTTAACTGCTTTATTTCATAACTAAAGCTTTTATCTTTCTACTTAAAAAAAAATTCCAGGGCTGGAGCAGTGGCGCAAGCGGTAGGACATTTGCCTTGCATGCAGCTGAACTAGGATGAAACACGGTGTGATCCTCTGGCGTCCCATATGGTCCCCTGAGTGTGGAGTGATTTCTGAGTTCAGAGCCAGGAGTAACCCCAGAGCAGGTGTTGCCCCCCCCCCCCGCAAATAACAAAAAAACTACCCTTGGCATTTGCTTCATCTGTCCTGTATTAGTTTCACTATGAAGCACAACAATCAGAACTGGAAGAATGGTAGCACTTATTAGGCTACACTTAGGATAACTTTTGGAATGCCTAATAAAAAAACAGCCTATCTATACATACTTTTTTTTTGGTTTTTGGATCACACGTGGCTGTGCTCAGGGGTTACTCCTGGTTCTATGCTCAGAAGTCTCTCCTGGCAGGCTCAGGGGACCATATGGGATGCTGTGATTCGAACCACCGACCTTCTACATGCAAGCCAAATGTTTTACCTCCATGCTAGTTCTCCAGGCCCCTGCCTATCTGTATATAATAAATCTTTAAATCAGTTAAAATTGTCCTAAGGCTTAATTTCTTATTCTGAAAAATTAGGACAATATCTAGTCTACCTATTATAAAAGTCAATATTTAAAATGTGATGCTTAAAAATTTTTATAGCATATTAAAAGTTTTGATGCTTAAATATACTGTAAATGAGCTGGAAAGATGGTACAGGGGTTAAGGCACTTGCCTTGCATGCAGCGAACCATATTTCTTTTCCACTACTAAGTATAATGCCCCGAGAAGCACCAGGAGTGAGACCTGAGAACAGAGCTAGGCATATAAGCTCTGGGCAACACTAGGGATGACCCCAAACCCATATAGTAACAATAATTTAAAAACCTATTACTTGCTTCACATGAAGCTGATTAAAAAATAGCACTAGCAATAATGGATAGATTATCATATGTAATTATTTCTCTAAATTTAATGCTTTTGCTGTGTGGATTATTTAAAGCTAATTTAAGATTAATCTTATTTCTTCACTTTAAATGATGTACCTGTTTGGTCTAAACTGGAATCTGGTCACCTTCCATCCATGCAACAGTTCGTTCAAATTCTTGACAATGAAATGAAGCTTAATGTGCATATGGATTCAATCCTGCACCATCGATCATAGCCCCACCTATCAGCATTGGAAACTCTTTTACATTAAGGGATTTTTGCAAGAGCAGCGTGACTGACATCATGAAGGCCTGCACTGAAGACAGCCCACTGTTAGTGCAGACCAGATGCTTTCTTGGCAGGCTCATTGTAACTCTTGGAAAACCTCAATGCAAGACAGTGCTGCTACATTTTGGAATTCTGCACATTTGTGGAGTGCATTAATACTGTATAGCTTTTTTTTTCTTTCCCCGAATCTACTCAGTTAATAGTTTTTTTAAAATGTGACATTATTACTTGTACCTTTTCTTTCTTAGTAATATTTGAGGAAGTAGAATAAATATTCTACTTTTACATTTTAATTTCGTTTTGAAAGATGTCTATTTAAATCTGTTATAATTTTATATGAATTTCCTTGTTTATAGTTTAAAACCAATCTTTTTGGGAATATAATTGAAGTTACCAAATACTTCATAAAAATTTATCAGATATCTCTAATTTGGTCATATCCAATTTATGCTTTTCAAAATACTGTAGATTGTGAACAGTGCATTATACAAGATTATGGGGGGATTCTATATCCAGAGTACTCTACCAATTTGTGTGTGTGTGTGTGTGTGTGTGTGTGTGTGTGTGTGTGTACAACTACCAGAGAACTACTAAAAGACCAACTGCTTTTTCAATCCCCAAGTAGTCCAAGTGTCTTGCCTTGATAAATCTAATAAGTTGATTTACTGGGTCTTTATACTTAACCCAATACAAAATTAAGCAGGTGTAAGTTAAATGTTTAAATTTATTGCCCAGTGTAACTCTTAGCATTATATTTAACAATCGGTCTGCATACATTTCTCTTGTTACAGATAATTTCATAAGGGAAACACTTTAGGTGCACAAACATATTTGTTGACTGTCAGTTTTAGGATGCTTTAAATTCAACTCACTAAAATTTATTCAGTTGGATCCCTTTTTTTACATTCTCTCTATTTAGGTGACTAGAGACCAACTTGTCAAAGAATTTAACTTATCTAATATACATCAGAATTTTGTTTTTTTATTGTTTTTTTGTTTGTTTTTTCTATTGTCATCTTATGTTTATTTGACGTCCCGATTTGACTATTAGACAGGCTAGAAAAGCCTGTTGAAATTAATTTAGGACTTATCTTCTTAGCCAAATGTGTCGACCTTTCTTTGTGCTTTTGAAGTTCAAGTTTGTTATTCCGTTGCTTATCACATCTGGGTTGGAGTATTGCTGACACTGGTTCTGATCAACTGGACAGGAATTCTCTGTCTGAGAATGTTTTCTTGCAAATACTCATGAGAGGATCTTAGCGGGATGACTACATTTTATGTGATCACTGAGTAAGTTCTCACTGAAGAAGACATGAGAGCAGAAGGGACATAGATGGATTTCTGGCTTTTGTTCTTCCATGGCTCTGACTTTTACTTTTCCACTTTATGCCTAGTTTCTAGCCATACTCCTCTCCATACCAGACCAAAAGTTCACAGCCTGGCTTGATGATACAGCATGTTCTGTAAAGGATCTGCCTGTGATAATGAAAGGCCAAAAGGTTCTGCTCCTCCTCACATCTGGCACAATTTATATACCTCATCCAGTTTGACAAAGATTCGTCTTTTCCATCCACATACTCGTAGCAATTTCTTCTTTTGATGATCAGCCAGGAGTACCCAGTGTTGGCTTCCTGTTCATTGTCTTTGATCTGGCCTTCAAACGGGCCAAAGTGCAGACCCACTGGCAACTCCGATGCTTCATTCCATACTCCTAGTCCAGCTCCTGGGATGCTTGAGGGTCTGATTCTCAACCCAGGTGGCAGAGTGAGAACTGCTCGTTTCGAATGCCCCTTTGCTACAATTCTGTCCTTTACAAATCTTGAAGGTCCATGAATAGGGCAGTAGTTGATGAAGAATTTTTGACACTTATCACAATACAGGTAGTCCTCATCCTCAGAATCGCTGACCTCCTGATACACACAGCCCTTTCTTGGTCGAAAGTCATATATCTACTCCTTTGGCACTTCTAGCCTGAGAGTTTCAGTGTAGGTTTAGAGACCTGTCCAGAGGCACTTGCTTCTCCAGGAGGGGATAGTGGTTTCTGGGTTTGCTGCAAGCTACTCGTATTCAGAGTACCTGTTCCTGTTGATTCCTTCTGGCGTTTACTCTGCTCCCCTCTGATGGGCTTCCTTTTTTCAGATTTGCCTGGTTCTTTGGTGTCCACTCTTCATCACAATCTTTAGTGACATCTTCCTGAGGTCTGATGGACTGCCTTTGGTCATGCATAAATGCTGGTTGAGTTGCTCTGAGTACCTTGGCTCTTTGGTGTCCACTCTTCATCAGATTCTGTAGTGACATCTTCCTGAGGTCTGATGGACTACCTTTGGTCTTCCATGAATGCTGGTTGAGTTGCTCTTTGACAATTTGCAGGTACCATGAAACTCCATTTAGAAAATCCTAAAGATTCTTTTCTAGGGGCTGTAGCGATAGCACAGCGGGATGCTTGAGGATCCGATTTTCAACCCATGTGGCAGAGTGAGAACTGCATGTTTCGAATGCCCCTTTGCTACAATTCTGTCCTTTACAAATCTTGAAGGTCCATGAATAGGGCAGTAGTTGATGAAGAACTTCTGACACTTTTCACAATACAGATAGTCCTCAACCTCAGAATCGCTGACCTCCTAATACACACAGCCCTTTCTTGGTCGAAAGTCATATACCTTCTCCTCTGGCACCTCTAGCCTGAGTTCCAGTGTAGGTTTAGAGACCTGTCCAGAGGTACTTGCTTCTCCAGGAGAGGATAGTGGTTTCTGGAAAGGCGTTTGCCTTTTACGAGGCTGACCCAAGATGGAGTGAGGTTCGAGTCCCCAGAATTTTGTTTTATGAGGAAAAAGTTGAAGTTTTTTTATGCAGTGAATTAAAGATCTTACCAGAGTTCTAAAAAGATACTTTTATAAAGGCTTAAATTAATAAAAATTTTAAGAGTGATTAGTAGAAATAGGACTGTAATGTAGGAAATAGTCATAGTGCAACAGTCATAATACTTCTGCTTCTTTACACAGAGAGGGTGCTAAATGTAAGCAGTTGGAAAAGGGACTGGAAAGAAAGTAATAATTGAGCCAACCGTACAACTTCATACTTTTGTTACTGAAATTGTGTTGAATGCACACCTGGCAGTGATTGTGATGGATTGTGATAGCCTCAAGATGGAAAGAACTTACTATATATATAGTCTTTCTCTAGTTAGCTGGAAGTTACGCTAGTAATTTTACTGCAGAAATTTGATAAAATGTCTGGCCCATTTAATTCAGACTGCAAATCTGGTAGCCTAGATTCACATAATTCCAAGAATTGGTACAGTTTAAGTTAAAAATTAATTATATATTATTTATTATTCATGTTCAGTAATAACTTGTTATCTTTAACTAGGACTTATATTAACTTGGTCTCTAGTATCCCATACTTGCTCTTTTCTATAAGATGAATGTACTGCCAAATACATATAGGTCTTTATCCATCATTACTAGCAGTTATCTATGTACACTTCCAATTTGGGCCTCTGGTGCTCCCAGAAATTATTCATATTAACTGTGAGGAACTTGAGAGTCCATCTTAAAGTTCTCTGTTTGTCTTGGATGAATACTTGTTTTTGGAGGAGAGTTTTAAGGAATTTATAAAACCCAGCGGTTCTCGAGACCCACATCAATATTGTTGTTTTATCTTTTACCACATTTTAAACTAGGGTTCAAGAGCCTAGTTAAAAATAAAAAAATAATTTATTCATTGCCTAAAAAAAATAAAAGATTAATCTTATTTCTAAAAACATATATGTGTGAGGTTGACCAATATTAACATTTATGTATAAACTGTTAAAATCCTAAAATATCAATAGTTCTTCTAGTTCCATAAAACGCAACATCTCAAATACGTTTCTGAGTAATAAGGCCCAGAGACAATTAGAGTTAAGGGCTGGAAGGACCAGAAGGACTGGCTCACTACTTGAAGCTCACCACAAAGAGTGGTGAACACTGTTAGGGAAATAACTACACTACCAACTAGCATGACAATGTTAAAGAATGAGAGAAGTAGAATGCCTGTCACAAATACAGGCACGGACGGGAAGGGGGGGCATTGGTGGTGGGAATGTTGCACTGGTGAAGGGGGGTATTCTGTTTATGACTGAAATCCAACTACAAACATGCTAGTAATCTTGGTGTTTAAATAAAGATTTATATATATAAAAATATGTTTCTGCTTTACTTACGTTTATGTCTGTATGGTATATGAGGACACACAACGCTGGCAAAATCTGAGAAAAGAAAATAAACAGTAAAACTAGCGTTGATAAATATGTCTTTGTAGAAATAAATTAACTGATACAAAATACAGTAAATACTAGATACAGTATTTTCAGGATAAGGAGGACATAGTTAATTTTTTTAACTTAATTTATTTAATTATTGATTGGTTTTTGGGCCACTCCTGGCTTTGCACTCAGAAATCGTCCCTGGCAGGCTGAGGGGCCATACGGGATGCTGGGAATTGAAGGGGATACCTCCCAGGTCAGCCTCATGCAAGGCAAATGCCCCACCACTGTGCTATCTCTCCAGCCCCGGCATTGTTAATTTTTCTTTTTCACTTTTTGGGTCATACCTAGCAGTGCTCAGGGGTTACTCCTGGCTCTCAGTTCAGGAATCACTACTGGCATGGCATGAGGGATCATATGGAATGTCGGAGAATTAAACTCCAGTTAGCTGTATGCAAGGACTCTTTACTAGGGAAATCAAAGTTCAATATGCAAATGCCAAAAGCCTAATGTGAGCTTTCAAATTCAAATTTTCAAATAAATCTGGCAGAGATTAATATATATGAAAGGAATCACCATTGTTTTCAAAACCTGTCTTTTATTTATTTATTTATTTTTTTTAAAGTCTGGGTCATAACAGCTGTGCCAGGGCTTACTCCTGACTCTGTACTCAAGAGTAATATTCTCGGAGGACCAGGTGTTCCAACAGGTAGGCCATGTAAAAGGTCTAAACATACCTTTCCCACTATATCTATCTAGCCCTCATTATCTTTCTTTATAGCATATAATTTCAAGTAGAAATAATACAAGTATATATACTGCAACCTTTACAAAAGCTACTCTTAAATTAAGACTGCAGTCATGGGTCCCACTTAACCTGCTTAAATAAGCTACTCAAGTCAAACTGAAGTTTTCGAACTTAGATTCAGTCAAATTACAACTATATGAAGAATGAAATTTTGTTTTTTAAATTGAGGTCTTAAAAAATATTTTTTAAAGTCTGAGGGGAGGGCAGCAGGTAATATACCAATAATTCTTCTTGTAACAGTAAAAGGGTATAGAAGCTGACCAAAAATATTAACTATAAATTAGTCAACATGGTCAAGTGATTTAATGGTTACATCTATTTTTTTAAAATTGAAAACACTCAGATTCATTTGTAATTACATATTTAAAAGCTATCACTTTGTTATGATGAATTTAACAGAGAAACACAATTTTAAGATCACCAGTTTTTGACAATATTCAAGTGAAATTTCAAAACAGACTTGGCCACTGGTTTCTTGGTTTGTTTTTAGTATTTAAAAGAGTAATATTCAAACATAAATAAAACTTTGAGATTTTATTTTCTCAATTTATATTTGTTTTCTTTTTATGAAAATAGCCACTAAAAATAGGAATTAGGGTGAGTTGTCAAATTATAGAAATACTTATCTATGACCTTAGGAGTTAAAACTAAATATTATTATCTTTAAAAAATCTTATAATGCAGTAAAATTAATGTATTATTTCATTCCCTGTGCATGAAAATCTAAAGCATAAACATAGGGAAAATATACCATCTGGCCTTTGCAATTCTTCATTTACCTCCTGAACTGTCTCCATAGGCGGTGGGGGGTCCTTATTCCTGCAGAGATTGACAATGACCCATGTGACGTTCCGAAGGAAGGTGATGGGAATGGAGGGATTGATGAAGGACAGAAGAGGTTTGACAACTCCCAGTGATATGACATAATCTCTACATTGAGGACCATCACCTACAGAAATGAAAATTGTATTTAAAAAAAAAGTACATTCAGGATGAGAAGTCTGAAATGTATGCAATGGCTCATGTTGGGACACTGATGTTCTATGTTTCCTCACCATTAGTCAAGGGCATGAAGTGCTGCTGTTTCTCCAGATTTTGATTTGGAGAACACCAATTTAACATACATCTCAACAGCAAATTGCGTATCCATTTCAAAGAAATGTTATCTTAAGTTGCTATTTACATAAGGTAAGAAGATAGTCAGATAGTCAACTCCCATTAAAATCAGAGGAAACATAGGGTGTAATGGCTATGCCAATGTAGGAAAAAAGTTAATTAATAATCTTAATTGGAGTCTTTTCAAACTTAAATGCCAACTTACCTATAATGTTTCCCAAAGCCCATACTGCTTGTTCACAAACATTCTGATGTGGTGAGTGGAGAAGTCTCAAAAAAAGAGGTACGGCGTCTAGGAGGAGGAAAAACTAGTATTTATACTGCAAAATGTTCCAAAATTTACAGATTTCAGCTTTAACTCCTACTTGATAAAATACACTGAGCCTGGCACACTTTATCATCCAATTGAAAATCACTATGGGACCAATGAAGGGGGGGTGTTCTTTACATGACTGAAACCCAACTACAATCATATTTGTAATCAAGATGTTTAAATAAAGATATTAATAAAAAAAAAACCAAAGCTATACAATGACATATCATTACAGATACAGTGAATTTTGGTACAGCAAAGAACTGAATTGTCATGTTAAATTTATTACAATCTCTTTACATTTTCATCTTTCTTATTATTTAGAGGCATAGTATATGTAATATGCATTAATTTATAAAATATGAAAAAATAATTCACTATGGAATTAAACTGTGGCAAACAAGTTTACTTTTACAAAAATCAATTTTAGTACCTTCCCTTTATAATATTTAAGTAACAAGCTATTGACAGTACCTAAAAGCTATTGCTATTCTGTTAAACTGGTAAATTCATTTTTTTGTCTGTTTGATTTTTTTTTGTTTGTTTGTTTTTGGGTCATACCCAGCAGCGCTCAGAAATCGCTCCTGGCTCTATGCTCAGAAATCGCTCCTGGCAGGCTCAGGGGACCATATGAGATGCCAGGATTCAAACCACCGTCATTCTGCATGCAAGGCAAATGCCCCACCTCCACACTATCTCTCTGGCCCCGTGGTCAATTCATTTTAAGTCAGTTCTAAAATAAGAAAAGAAAAAACTAAGCCAACTACATGACTTTTCTACAATGCATAAAGTTTTTGCTGCAAATGTAATCTTTTTCTTTTTACTTATATTCTTACAGAAGTCTAACGCAGGGGTCTCAAACTCGCGGCCCGCGGGCCGTTTGCGGCTCTCCGTACAACATTTTGTGGCCCGCAGCCAGCCTTCAAATATTGCACTATTCGCGATTATTTGCTTACCGAATAATCGCAATAAAAATCGCATTAGTAAGAAAAAAAATTGCATTAAACATTCGCATACCCCGAGCAGTTCTGTTCGGGGTATGCAAATGTTTAATGCGATTTTTTGTGATTTTTTTTTCTTACTAATGCGATTTTTTTTTTTTTTTTTGTGGTTTTTGGGTCACACCCGGCAGTGCTCAGGGGTTATTCCTGGCTCCAGGCTCAGAAATTGCTCCTGGCAGGCACGGGGGACCATATGGGGTGCCGGGATTCGAACCGATAACCTCCTGCATGAAAGGCAAACGCCTTACCTCCATGCTATCTCTCTGGCCCACTAATGCGATTTTTTATTGCGAATATTCGGTAAGCGAAATCCCTTATGTGGTCCTGCCTCACCCCGACTTGGCCTCCTGTGGCCCCCAGGTAAATTGAGTTTGAGACCCCTGGTCTAACTCAACTCTCTCGACTTCCCTAACCTGCCTTCCCCAACTCAATAACCTCAGCTCTATTGTTAAGAGTCCAAGGATCTGTTTTCATTTACTATTGCCCATTTTCTTTTTCTGTTTATATGTATCTTGTGAAATCAAGCCTTATTTTTCTTCCATCTGAACTATTTCACTTAACAAGACACCTATTTCCATCCAAGTTGTAGAAAAAGGCAGGACTTGATCTATTTTTTAAATAGCTGAGTAGTATTCTATTGTCTCTATAAATCACAACTTCTGTACTCTATCATCTATAATTGAGCACATGGGTTGTTTCCAGCTCTTGGCTACTGTAAATAATGCTAAAATGAACACAGATGTGCATTTGTCATTTCAAATTGAGTTTTCTATTTGTCAGCTAGATGCAAAAGAGTGGAATTGATAGAGTTAGATGCAAAAGAGTGGAATTGCTGAGTCTTTTAGCATCTTTTTTTTTTCATTAAAAAATAAATTTGTTTCCAAATTAAATTCCATAGGAATTAAATCAGATTACATTTCCACCAACAGTGAGTGAGGGTCTTTTACATGGCAACCCTGACAGCACGAAATGCTTTCTTCCAGTCTTCTAGACATAGCCTTTTCTCGTTGGTGTGAGGATGGCATTTCCCTGTCAGTGAAGATGAACATTTTTTCCTGATACTTACTGAATATCTACTTCTTCTTTGAGGAAATGTTTGTTTAGCGCTTTCCTCCATTTTTTTTTTTTTTGATGAGGTTATCTGTTTTGTTGCTGTTGTTGAATTGTGAGTGCTTTTTATCTCAGAAATTAGCCCTCTGAGATAGATGTATGGTGTCCAAAACGTTTTTCCATTCAGCAGAGTGCTTTTATGTGGGGGGCTGTGGGGGGATCAGGTGTCTTTTATTTTTTTTAAGTTAAAAAATAATATTAGAAATTTTGAGGCAGAGGAAGGAGAGGGAGAGAAAAAGAACAAGTTAACATGCTCAAAATAGAGTGTAGGCTTCTCCAAAGGCAGCAAATGGAATCCCCAATACACAACCCAACTTTAAAATATGAAAGCACACATCAACAGAAGGAGAGGTGGGGGCATGTGCTTGGGCAACACACGTGCAGAGAAACATAGGTACAGGCAGCACATTCACACTTCAGGTGTCTGCCTTTCCTTTCTCTGCCAAAAGAGTAGAATTATAGAAGATACTTTTGAAGTCAATATTATGAAGAGTTCTACTTTACTAGGAGGTCTAATTTACTTTAATTTTTGAGTATGGTGGGCTAGGGATCAACTCTTTTTTCCATGTGGCTAACTGGTTTCCTAACATTTTCTCCAAAGAGACTTTCATTACTCATTTTAACGTTCCTAGTTACTTTATGTTATCCAACCTTCTATCTTAGGCTTAACTTCTGGATCCTAAACTCTACTTCACTGGCCTGGTTGTGCTTTTATAGCAGTACCATACTGTTTTTTGGTGGGTTTTTTTTTTTTTTTTGGTTTTTGGGCCACACCCATTTGACGCTCAGAAGTCACTCCTGGCTTGGGGGACTATATGGGACACCAGGGGATCGAACTACGGTCCTTCCTATGCTAGCGCTTGCAAGGCAGACACCTTACCTCTAGCGCCACCTTCCCGGCCCCATACCATACTGTTTTGATGGTTATTGCTGTATACTATAGGTTGAGGTCAGGGAGTATAATACTTCTGATCTTTTTTCCTCAGAACAAATAGTTTTGATATTCTGGAAATTCATTGTATGGTTCCATACACATTTTAATAGCATTTGTCCTATGTTCTTATAGAAGATTACTAGAATTCTGATAGAGTACACTGAATCTGTATAATGCTTTGGGTCATTTTAATAACATGGAGTATTTCTTCATTTTCTTGCGTCTTCTATTTTTCTTTTTTATAGTAACAGTTTTCAATGTATAAATTCACCTTCATTGTTAAGTTGATTTCTAGGTACCTGATGTTTTTAGATACAATTGTAAATGGTAATATTCTTTTGATTTCTTTTTATTCAGACTCTTGTCTGAAAAAAGAATGCAACAGATTTTTGTCTTGATTTTGTAGTCTGTTACTTTGCTATACAGGTTTATTGTGCAAAGTTAATCTTAAAATATAGTTACTTTAGTCTATACAATTTCAACTGCTGGTATGAAACAAAAACCTAAACATACTCATTATCAGTTTTAAAAGTTCATTAAAGGATTTAAAAAAAAGACCTCAAATAAAACCTTTTTATTTGTTACCTAAGAAAGCCTTCTTTTTTTTTTTTTGGTTTTTGGTTTTTGGGTCATACCCAGCAGTGCTCAGAGGTTACTCCTGGCAGGCTTGAGGGACCATATGGGATGCCGGGATTCAAACCAATGACCTTCTGCATGAAAGGCAAACACCTTACCTCCATGCTATCTCTCCAGCCCAGAAAGCCTTACTTTTAAACGTATTCTTGCATTAGTGGTTCATATTCAGCAGCACATTCAACGTTAGCACCTGTCACATTTCCAGTGGCTTTTCCAGAACTGCTTCACCATGAAGTTCCATAAGTTTCCAAATCAAACTTAGGCTTTTTCAGCATTTTTGATTTTCTAACAAAGACATCTGGAGTGGATTAATAGAATAGAAGCCTTTTCTATGTCTTTCCCAATACTATCTGGAATCAACTTATTGACCACCTCTTTTTCTTGGGGGTGGGAGGAGCCACATCCAGCAAGGCACAGGAGTTACTCCTAGCTCTGCACTCAGAAATTACTCCTGGCAGATGTGGGAGACCATATGGGAAGTTGGGGATCAAACCCAGGTTGGCTGCATGCAAGGCAAATGCCCTCCTTGCTGTACTATGGCTATGGCCTTCTTGACCACTTTTGTTAAGTCATTTGTTTGCATCTCTCAAGTCAGAATTTCCAACATCTTCTGAATCTGGTAAACTTGCTGATGCTGAGCCTAAGAGGTCTTCCAGATCTGATTGCTGTGCTTCTTAGTGAAACCAATACAGAACACATGAAGCAAATAACCAAGGGTAGTTCGTTTTATTATTTTTTTTTGGGGGGGGGGGCACATCCGTTGATGCTCAGGGGTTACTCCTGGCTCAGAGATCAGAAATCACTCCTGGCTTGGGGGACCATATTGGATGCTGGGGGATGGAACCGTGGTCCGTCCTAGGTCAGCTGTGTGCAAGGCAAAAAATGCCCTACCGCTAGCTACACCACTGCTCTGGCCCCACCAAGGGTAGTTTTGACATAACATGAGCTTCAATTATGGTCTGCCATGTTTTGACCATTTTGTCACAGGTGAAGTCATGCCATGGAAGTTTGTCAAGCAATTTTTTCCCCCTAAACATCCTTCACAATTAGCTTGAATTTTCTAAATAGAACTTCACTGCTCAGCAGATCAGCAGGGCTCTCTTAGAATGCAACTACCCGACCCCCGCTCCTGACCCCGCGGGCGACCAGGGTGAGTGCACTCTCCTGGGGCGCTCACAGGTGGAGGACCGGAGACATCCGCGTCCGCCACCTTGCGCGCGACCCGCCCCCCCCCATAGACTGCAGAGGCCTGAGCCGCTCCAACCGGGCTGTAGGGACCCCCGCTCCTGACCCTGCGGGCGACCAGGGTGAGTGCACTCACCTGGGGCGCTCACACGTGGAGGACCGGAGACATCCGCGTCCGCCACCTTGCGCGCGACCCCCCCCCATAGACTGCAGAGGCCTGAGCCGCTCCAACCGGGCTGTAGGGACCCCCGTTCCTGACCCCGCAGGCGACCAGGGTGAGTGCACTCTCCTGGGGCGCTCACACGTGGAGGACCGGAGACATCCGCGTCCGCCACCTTGTGCGCGACCGCCCCCCCCCCCCCATAGACTGCAGAGGCCAGCTTGTTGGCACAGAGACCACACTACCCGTTGCCTCAACTTCCAGGCTCCAGAGTTCACCCCACCTGACCCGAGTGTAGACAGAGGAGGACATTCCTTAGGAGTCACCTGCCCCGCTGGGACAGGTGGGACGAATAGACCGGGTGAGCTTGGGCCTGCCCCCTGGACCTTTAGGTAACCTAGAGCAACCTAGCCCCGAGCCCCAGAGTGGACCTGAGACCCCCCCCCAAGGGCTGAGAGCAGCTACCGGGAGGGCTTGACTGGGGGAATTTCCTCTGCGGTAACTCGGAGGAGCAGAGCTTCATTGACCCCCAGATAAGGGAGGGAACAGAGATTCAGGCTCAACAGCGCCCGCAACCAGTATGGCCAGAAGCAGAACTACACCTGCTGACAGAAATAAAGAGGAAGACTGACTTCCAAGTAGTAGAGGAGAGGAGAAACAGTGCCCCCCACCACTGTGGTCAGGAAAGGGCCAGTACTAGCTGCCAACAAAAGGGGAAAACAACTAACCAGGCCACATAAAGAGTACAGGAGGATCCAAACCTCAGCGAGTTCACCCAAAAGTCCTTCTAGAACCACCCTCAGGGAGGGAACCCACTCCCACACCACAGGGGATTAAAACAGGTGAAAATTAGAAGCACAGCTCTCTAAAACACACCATTAAATACAAAGAAATATGCGTAAATCAAGAAGATCACTAATATCTGGAGATATGGTGACAAACCCTTGCAAGCTTCCAAGTCCACCAAAACGCACAGATCCACGCGATGAAGACCTAAAAGCAGCCATGAGGAAGGAAATGCAAGAATTAATAAAAGGAATGAGAGAAACCCTAGCTATCAAGTATAAGAAATCTATGGATGAACGAATCAGCCAAATTAAAGAAGAAATGTTAAAGAACATGAGAGATTCCATACAAAAAGAAGTGAAGGAATTAAAAGACAAAGTAACAAGCCTTACAAGCAGAAACACAGAAATGGAGAAACACATTGAAGAACTCGAAGGAAAACTGCAAACAAAAAATGATCAAGAAACCAACAAAGAAATAAAAGGCAAAGCACTGGAAGGAAAGGTCCAGTATCTAATGAACAAGGACAAAAGAAACAACCTAAGAATTGTGGGTATACCAGAAGGGGAGGAATTAGGGAAAGGGGAAGAACAAGTAGTCAGAGAGATAATAGCGGAGAACTTCCCCACCCTCTGGAAGGAAACTGCAATGCCAATACAGGAAATAAAAAGAGTTCCCAATAAGATAGACCCTAATAAACAAACACCAAGACACATGGTAATCCAATTGGCAAAAAACAAAGAGAAAGAGGAACTCCTTAAAGCAATAAGAAAGAAAAGAAACCTCAAGTACCAAGGTAGGGACATAAGAATCAAACCAGATCTCCCATTCGAAATAATTCAAGCAAGAAGACAGTGGAATGACATATTTAAACGACTGAATGAAAGAAATTTCCAACCTAGGGTCCAATACCCAGCAAAACTTACATTCATATGGGAGGATAGACTAAAAACATTCTCAAACAAGAACGAATTTGAACTATTTGTGCAAACAAAACCGATCCTAAACGACTTACTCAAAGACGAATTACACAATCCAAACCCCCGATTGTAACAAAAACCACCCTACACAACACAACTACACAACAATCCTCTCTCTCAATAATCTCCCTAAATGTTAACGGACTAAACTCTCCAATTAAAAGACACATAGTAGAGAACTGGATTAGGAAAAATAAACCGGACTTCTGCTGTCTGCAAGAAACACACCTACAGATGCAGGATAAGCACAGGCTTAGAATAAAAGGATGGAAAGTAATTAATTATTCAGGCCAATGGAAAACAAAAAAGAGCAGGGACAGCCATTCTTATATCAGACTAAATTGCATTCAACTTCAAGAAAGTGATCAGAGACAAAGAGGGTCACTACTTAACTGATCAGGGGAACATTAGATCAAGAAACACTAACCCTGGTCAATATCTATGCACCTAATGTAGAGTCAGCAAAATATGTGAGGCAACTACTGGCAAACCTGGAGAAACACATGAAGGGAAATGTGATAATAGCAGGGGACCTCAATACTCCACTATCACCACTGGACAGATCCACCAAACAGAAAAATAGCAAAGAAATAAGAGCTCTAAATGAAAAATTAGAAGATTTAGGGCTAATAGACTTATATAGAGCACTCCACCCCCAGAAAGCAGAATACACATTCTTCTCAAGCCCACATGGAACCTTCTCCAGAATAGACCATGTATTAGGATACAAAGCCAACCTATATAAGACCACAAAGGTAAGGATCATTAGAAGTACCCTCTCAGATCTCTATGCCACAGAGCTCAAAATTGAGGTCAAGAAGAAGCAATGGAGAAAAACTAATACTTGGAGATTAAACAACATGCTGCTCAACAACAGCTGGATCAAAGAACAACTCAAGGAAGAAATAAAAAGATTCCTTGAGACAAATGACAATGAAGAGACAACATGTCAAAATTTATGGGACACAGCAAAAGCAGTAATTAGGGGGAAACTCATAGCAATACAGGCCTATGTCAAGAATCAGGAAAATAACAAAACCAACAGTTTAAAAGATCACCTCAAAGAATTGGAACAACAGCAACAGAGAAATCCAACCACATCCAGAAGGCAAGAAATAATAAAAACCAGAGCAGAAATAAACAACATAGAAACTAAGAAAACAATACAAAAAATCAATGAGACCAGGAGTTGGTTTTTCGAAAAAATAAACAAGATAGACAAACCACTGGCAAAACTCACCAAAAAAAAAAAAAGAGAGAAAACACCCAAATCAGTAGGATCACAAATGAAAGGGGAGATATTACAACAGAACCCCAAGAAATACAACATATCATGAGATCATATTATGAACAACTATACTCAACTAGGCTAGAGAACCCAGTAGAAATCGATAGATTCTTGGAAAAACGCCTTTTCCAAGACTAGAAAAGGAAGATCTAGAAATCCTAAACAGACCAATCACCTCAGAGGAAATTGAAGATGTAATTAAAAAACTCCCTAAGAACAAAAGCCCAGGCCCAGATGGATTTACAGGTGAATTCTATCAAACATTTCAAGAAGAGTTACTACCACTTTTCCATAGGCTCTTCCAAACCATAGAAAAAAACAGGAATCCTCCCTAACTCCTTTTATGAGGCTAATATCACACTCATTCCCAAAGAAGGCAAAGACACTACCAAAAAAGAAAACTACAGACCAATCTCACTAATGAACATAGATGCAAAGATACTCAATAAAATATTAGCAAACCGAATCCAGCACTTCATCAAAAAGATCATACATCACGATCAAGTGGAATTCATCCCAGGAATGCAAGGTTGGTTCAACATACGCAAATCAATCAACATTATACACCACATCAACAACATGAAAGACAAAAACCACATGATCATATCAATCGATGCAGAGAAGGCATTTGACAAAATCCAACATCCTTTCATGTTAAAGACACTCAGCAAAATAGGGTTAGAAGGAACCTTCCTCAAGATAGTTACAGCTATCTATGAAAAGCCTACAGCCAACATTATACTCAATGGTGAGAAACTAGAAGCATTCCCACTAAGATCAGGAACTAGGCAAGGCTGTCCACTCTCTCCACTCTTATTCAATATAACCTTAGAAGTCCTAGCAATAGCAATCCGACAAGAAAAAGAAATCAAAGGAATTCAAATTGGGAAAGAGGAACACAAGCTATCTCTTTTTGCCGACGATATGATAATATACATAGAAAACCCTAAAGAGTCCACAGTAAAACTCCTAGAAACAATTAACCAATACAGCAAAGTGGCTGGTTACAAAGTCAATACACAAAAGACAGTAGCGTTTCTATATACAAACAATGAAGTTGAGGAGAGAGAGATTAAAAATACAATTCCATTTATGATAGTACCAAAAAAATATCAAGTATCTAGGAATCAACCTTACAAGAGAAGTGAAAGACCTATACCAGGGAAACTTTAAAACACTTCAGAAAGAAATTGAAGACGATCTAAAGAAATGGAAGAACATCCCATGCTCATGGATAGGTAGAATTAACATAATCAAAATGACTATCCTACCCAAACTCCTTTATAGATTTAATGCAATCCCTATCCAAATCCAGACACAATTCTTTAAAGAATTAGAACAATCATTCACAAAATTCATCTGGAACCACAAAAGACCCAGGATAGCCAAACAAATACTGAAAAACAAGAAGCTGGGAGGTATCTCCTTACCTAACTTGAAACTATACTATAAAGCCATAGTAATCAAAACAGCATGGTACTGGAACAGAGACAGGACCTCAGACCAGTGGGTCAGAACAGAATTCCCAGACATAAACCCCCAGGTATATAGCCAACTAATATTTGATAAAAGAGGCAAGAATCTGAAATGGAACAAAGAAAGCCTATTCAACAAATGGTGTTGGTACAACTGGAAAGCCACATGTACGAAAGTGAAAATCAATCCATACCTTACTCCTTATACAAAAATCAACTCAAAATGGATCAAAGACCTTGAAATCAGACCCGAATCCATAAAGTTTATCGAGAATAAAATAGGCAGAACACTTGAAGACCTATATATCAAAAAGGTCTTTGAGAATGGAGCACCAATGGCAAGAACGTTAGCATCAAATATAAACAAATGGGACTACATCAAACTAAAAAGCTTCTGCATGGCAAAAGAAACCCTACTTAACGCAAGAAGACAGCTAACAGAATGGGAAAACATCTTTTCACTCGACATATCAGATAAAGGGCTGATATCTAGAACATACAAAGCACTCAGAAAGCTGAACCCCCCAAAACCAAACAAAGCTATAAAAAAATGGGGAGATGAAATGAATAGACACTTCTCTGAGGAAGACAGAAGGATGGCCAACAAACACATGAAAACATGCTCACCTTCACTCATCATCAGGGAGATCCAAATCAAGACAACAATGAGATACCACCTTAGACCAGTGAGGATGGCCCACATCAAAAATAATGGAAACAACCTTTGTTGGCGGGGATGTGGTATGAAAGGAACTCTCATCCACTGCTGGTGGGAATGCCCCCTAGTCCAACACCTATGGAGGAAAGTCTGGAGAGTG
The DNA here is from genome assembly GCF_024139225.1 of Suncus etruscus. Taxonomy (NCBI): domain Eukaryota; kingdom Metazoa; phylum Chordata; class Mammalia; order Eulipotyphla; family Soricidae; genus Suncus; species Suncus etruscus. Next base: position 61,870,762 of record NC_064855.1, read on the forward strand.
CTCAAAGAACTCAGAATTGAGCTGCCATTTGACCCAGCAATTGCTCTCCTAAGCATATACCCCCAAGATGGAAGGACATTCATTCCAAAATACATATGCACCCTACTATTTATCACAGCACTCAGTATAATAGCCAAATCTTGGAACCAACCTAGATGTCCAACAACAGATGAATGGATCATTAAGATGTGGTACATATACACAATGGAATATTACATGGCAGTTAGAAATGATACAATCACAGACTTTGCAGCAACGTGGATGGACCTAGATCATGTTATGTTAAACGAAGTAAGCCAGAAGACAAAAGATAAACACAGAATGGTAGCACTATTCTGAAACACCTAGAACATATATTTTATACACAACTAATACCTAACAATCATATAACAGGGTTTAACAGGGTAGAAACTCCGAACACTGTAATAGTCAACATATACGTGGGAGCAGTGTCCAAAATACATGAAAAAGGAACAATGCAAACTCTTGACTGCACATTATACCACAAAGAAAACAGCAACAACAGAAACAGCAACATAGAGAGAACAGGTATGTAATCAGACTCCTACAACAAAGGCCCACAATAATCCCTTAGAGATCGTAAACAGGAACACAAGTATAGAACACCACGGGAAATCACGGAATGAAATGGCAACATACCATAACACTACGTTTTAAACCCTTTACCTTACTATATTTTAAATAACCTCTCAGCTTCTCTGTCCACAGGCGCCCTTAGATACAAAGGGCGGACAAACTAAGATGGCAACTCGGGATACCACACGAGATACCATACCTTGCTTGCACTACGAGATGGCCACGAGAAAACTCTTTAACATACACTTTATCTCTAGGTTAAACCTTCTTTTAGGAATTGAAGCACGTGACCAGTCAGACCACCAAAGCAGTACCTGCGACGTACAGACCTAAACTATAGGCTCTAGTCATGGAACACATTCAACCAAACCAGCATTCCCTTGCTATTCTCTCCTTTCTTCTCACTACTTTTTTTTTCTTTTCTTTTTCTCTTCTATTCTTCTCTTTACTTTTTTCCCTTTCTCTTCTCCCTTTCTTTCTACGGTATTTTCTCTTTTCTCTTCCTTCATACCCCTCCCATATTCCTTCCCCTTTCTCCCCCCCTGAAATTCAACTATCCCTTCCCCCCTCAATCCCATCCAGATCTCCCACCATATTAAAACTCTCCACCCTCAGTCCTTAATCTTTTAGGCATCAAGATCGACCTCCTACCCAATGAACCAGTACCCAGCACCCAGGCGAGGGGACACCCAGCCGAACCCACACCTCGTCTCCTGCAAGAAAAGACAGCCAACTCCCCTGTGGACTCATGCTGCGAGACCCTCCCTACCAACTCCCCCTAACGTGGACTGTTTCTTGAAACCGGACTTAGGTCCAATAGTATTCCCAATGCAAGAACTCTTCCAAGACCTCCCTGCTGCAAATTTTTACCAATCTGAAGAGGGTTAGGGGGTGTGATTAGAAGATGCCTGGGAACCCACACACCACAAGAAAAATCCAAAAGACAATGGGAAAACTGTACTTCCAACATAGGCATTAGACCTGTAATACACCACCACTTTACCTGTTCTCCCCCAAATGCAAAGTAGTCTTTTGCACCACTTTGGCCCTTTAAAAACTTCGCTAACTCATTTTATTTCTTTTTTTTTAATTTATTTATTTTTTTTAAATGTTTGTCCTACATATACATTTGTGGGCACACACACTTTTATTTCCTTTTTTTTTTTTTTTAATCGTGTTTGGGTATGTGACCTATTTCTGTTATCCACTCTGTCCACCCCAAATACTCCGACATATAATGGAGCACCACTTCCCCCTGCAAAGGCACACTAAATAAAGGGGAAATCTTACATATTAAAAAAAAAGAGCTCTTATCTACTAGAGATAGGAACTCATAGTTGTTTACAATACAGGGATATCTCCTACCTTGAAAATATGTCATGTGGAACCAACTTAGACCTCAGGTGATTAGATATCATCCATCCAGCCTTGAACCCTGGATCCCAGACATAGAAATGACACAGCTCTTCACAACAGCTGCAAGAAACAAACTCCATCTGGGACAGCCTTAATACTGCAGGGTCAACAACAAGGGCCAGCTCTAACATGATATCCCGACAATGAGGAAAATGTGAACAACTTGACCTTAGAGCAGTTGAGCCTACCTTACCAGCTAACGACAAGACAAAACCAGAAGACGTGGCACCCTTTGGTAGGTCCAAAAGCCAAGATCGTGATTTACAGATGACTGGCTGCTAGAATCACGACCAGACTGTATACATCTTGGGACCAACATAAAAGCCCTAGTCTAGGGTTTGAACTAAGACCTGCACAATAAGCATGATCCCCAGTTCCAAAGGTCCGGCAGAGACAATTGTAACGGAAAGGGGCTTCTGGAAGAACAAAGAAAGACGCTATCCTAGATGCCTTCCTAGGTTCAGTGCAAAGACCAAGATCACCAACCTCAGAAGATGGATTAAAATGGCACTGAGGTAACAGAACCTCTAGATTCACAAAGACTGACTTCACCATAAGTCCCACCTCAGGATATGTACAGATACTGAGACCTCTAAACACAGAGCTCTGATTGTACCACACTGGACAGAGCAGAAGTCTTCTACATACCAAAAAACAAACAAACAAACAAACAAACAAAAAAAAAAACCCACCACCGGGAGAGTAATGATCCTGAGCAAAGACTAGAGCTGCTCCCATGACAGTATACTCCAAGGACGGAGAAACCCCATATCTCATAGGGCAAGTGAATTTCTTTTCGAATGACCCCAATATTTACTGTGTCAGGGCAGGAGGGAAAAAAAAGAAGAATACAAAAAACACAAAACCTTGGTTATTTTTATATATATATATTACCTTCATTTATTATTGTTATTATTATTTTTATTTACCTAGCTATTTTGGTCGATTTCTCAGTTTGGATGTGATTATTGAAATTGTTGTCCCCAATTATTCTTATTTTTTTTTCTCTTCCTTTCTTTTCTTTCGTTATGTGCTACGCCATGTTTCTTATTTCAAGACCACGGCGTGTTTTTTGTTTGTTTGTTTGTTTTTGTTTGTTTTTTTGTTTTTTGTTTTTTAATCTGTTTTTTTGTGGTGCATATCCTTATAGCTGGAGTCCTCACTGGATATTTGACACTTCTTTTGGTACTGGTGGAGTGTTTCACCTTCTTTTTCTCCTTCATTTCCCAAATCGATGATGAGAACCTCTAGAATGATTCTGCCCATTTTCGGGGTATTAAACTCTTACCCCAGTTTATTTATTTTCTCTTTTTCAGGCAAAACCACGCAACTTGAACTAGCTACCCCTGCCCCTACTTAGACGGGGAAATAAGGGAGGCATCAAGACCAAACTGATGCAAGACTACTAAGTAGTTGGTTAGAGACAGAGGGGACCACATATTCTAGCTGCCCTGGGGGTGAGGGAAGAGGAAATGGGAGGTAGGACAAAAACGGAGGTGTAGGGAGGACAATTTGGGGATGGGAATCCCCCCTGATTTTATGTAAATATGTACCTAAAATATTATTGTCAACAATATGTAAGCCACTATGATCAAAATAAAAATTATATTAAAAAAAAAATGAATGCAACTACCCTTAAGGCCATCAGAAGCAATTTTGGTACCTTGGATTCTAGTGACAAGAATTTTGCAAACATATCTGATATGAACATAACAGTTGGCTTTCACGTCATACCAGTCTTAGAAAATGGATCAACCACTTTCTTCTTGGATCCCTTTTTTGCCACCTTTGATAAAGTGCTTGTTTTTGCTAACCACCATGGTACCAAAAGGGCTGAAGAATTATTCTTTACATACTTATATCTGACATGTAAAAACTAGAAGTACCTTGTTGCCCAGATTTTAAAATATTGGTATCATTCATTTCTAAGCAGGCATAAAGAATAAGCTAGACCAATCTTTCTTAATTTTTAGTCAACTGTATACTATTTCTAAGATTTTTTGCTCTATTTCTTCAATAGCAATATTATTTACTTAACATTTAATATGAACTTACCTTTATTGAAATCTAAATTAATTTGGTGAAAATATCTAAATGTACAATTCAATGATTATTGGTATTTATACTGAAATATAAAATATTCACTGAAACTTTCTATAATTCTTTTATTTGCTTGTTTTTAGGTCATACCAGGCAATGTTCAAGACATACTCTAGTTTCTGTGCTAAAAGATCATTCCTGACAGGGCTCACGGGACAATATGTGGCTGACTCTGGGGATTGAACCAGGGTTGTCCACATTCAAAGATAAAATCCTTAACTCCTTTATTCTCTCTGACCCTACTATTTAAAATTTTTTATTTTGTGGGGCCGGAGAGATAGCATGGAGGTAAGGCGTTTGCCTTTCATGCAGAAAGTCATTGGTTTGAATCCCAGCATCCCAAACGGTCCCCTGAGCTTGCCAGGAGCAATTTCTGAGCATAGAGTCAGGAGTAACCCCTAAGCACTGCCGGGTGCGACCCAAAAACCAAGAAAAAAAATATATTTTTTTTTATTTTGAGGTTACATTCAGCTGTGCTCAGAATCTACTCCTGGCTATGTGCTCACTCCTAGTGGATTTTGGGGGACCAATCATATGGGATTCAGGAGAATTGAAAAACTCAGGTTGTCTACGTACAAGGCAAGCATTCTACCCACTGTATTATTTCTGTGGCCCCAGAAGTAATATTATTATATTTCATATATTTGTTTTGTTTTGAGGCCACACCCAGTGGTGCTAAAGGGTTACTCCTGGGTCTGCACTCAGAATCGCTCCTGACAGGCTTCGGGAACCATATAAGATTCCGGAAATTGAACCCAGGCCCAAACTGGTTGGTCATGTGCAAGGCAAATGCCCTACCGCTATGCTATCTCTTAAGTCCCTATATTTTATATTTCTTACTTTTGGGGGGCACACTTGTTTGTGTATAAACATATTATAATATTAAAATAAATTTTATTAAATAATAAAATGTTTTCCTCTATAGATGCTTATTATATTTCCTATAAATGAATTGTATTCTATATATACATATACGTTTTTTTAACTTTATTTATTGATTGGTTTTTGGGCCACACCCAGGGGCACTCCTGGCTCTGCACTCAGCAGAAATTGCCCCTGGCAGGCTGGGGGATCATATGGGATGCCAGGAATCGAACCGGGTCCTTCCCGAGTTGGCAGCATGCAAGGCAAATGCCCTACTGCTGTGCTATCTCTCCGGCCCCAAAAAGTGCATATACTCGATGTCTTTAATTAGCTGCAATATTCAGTATAATGTTTTTGCACCCTGAGCACAAGGAGTAAATTCTAAGCATGGAGGGTGTGACCGCCCAAAAAAAGGTTATTGTCAGAAAAAGTTTCTCTTCCCCAAAAGATACAAATCAAGTCTATTCTCCTTTTAATAACAATAATATAATAATAGCTCTGAAAAAGACATCAACCATCAAAAGTAACTTTTATGAGGCCAGTGATGTAGCTCAAGTGGTAATGCATTTACTTACCCAGGTGAGGCCTAGATTCCAATTCCCACAAACTAGATACAAAACCCAACCCATCCCAAGATAGTTGACCAGTTTTAAAAATTATACAAAATAAAATCTAGTTCTTAGGAAAAAAATCAAGGAAAGTTACTATACTTACTAGACTGTACAACAGCTTGAGTCTGTGCAGAAGTTCCAGATGCTATATTAGTTAATGCCCAAGCAGCTTCAAACTGTAATGAAGGACTAAAAAATAATAAAAAGTAACATCTTTTCAGACACGCAAGTAAATGTATAACTAAAAAATCCATATGATTATCTTTTATCTTCTTTATCTTGTTTTATTTTAATTTTTTGCTTTTGGAGCAAACCAGGACTTACCTTTTGGCTCTTACTCAGGAGTCATCCTGGAGGCACTTGGGGCAACATATGCAGTGCTGGGTCAGCCAGGTGCAAGGCAAGTTCTTTGCTGGCCATACTCTTCCCAGGCCTACAAACTCTCAGAACCAGTCACTAAATATCTGCTTTTTTATATTAACTGGTTGTTGCAATATTTAGTCAGTTCCTATTTTCCTTAACTTCTTCCTTTACCACAGACATTGCTAATTACTGTCATGTCCATGTCATTTCCTAATTAATTCTTACACTGATGAACGTGTTTTGATACACTGATAAGCACTGACAGCTCATGTCATTTTGTTAGCTGAGGCTTTATCTTACATTAGTCCTTTCTATAGACTAAATAAGATTTACAACATACTAAGAAAGATTCTATAGACGAAATATATACTACACAATGCACTTTTTCATACAATAAGCATTGCAAGGATATATAATTTTGCCCAAAGACATGATCATTATAATTTAGAATAGTGACAGAAGATCTAAGTAAATGTAAACTTGAACTAAATTAAAAAAAAAAATGAAGACAATGGCACAACTGCAAATATCAATGAAAAGTATCATTAAAAGCCATGTTGCTTTTAATGATAAGGAATAAATGAAGAGAACTCAGTTTTAAAATAAATAAATGGGTTGCCTAAGTATGCATGTTTGTGTGTGCGTCTGCGTGTGTGTGTGTGTGTGTGTGTGTGTGTGTGTACCTATTTATATCTGTTGGGGATGGAGGCAGAGAATACGACTCATTTTAGAATTTAGGAAACCAGACCTCCGTATGTGCCAGCGGCCTTTTGGCCTGGCCTAGGGTGGGGGGCCCGGACCTGGGTCACCCGAACCCCCTCTCCCCCTTTCCTCCGGATCTCCAGGTGGGTTTCTGGGAGGAGCTCATGGGGCACCCTGGGTTTTCCCCACTCCCAGGCCGGGTCTGGGGACCGGCCTAGGTTGGGCTTAAATCCCTGTCCTTCGGGCTTGGGAGGGTCTCTCTCCCTTCCTGGAGCTGGATTTTTAGCAGCACGGGCGGGCAGCTGGCAGACCTCCGTATGTGCCAGCGGCCTTTTGGCCTGGCCTAGGGTGGGGGGCCCGGACCTGGGTCACCCGAACCCCCTCTCCCCCTTTCCTCCGGATCTCCAGGTGGGTTTCTGGGAGGAGCTCATGGGGCACCCTGGGTTTTCCCCACTCCCAGGCCGGCTCTAGAGGGTGGATCAGGGGGTGTAGTTTGATCTGGGGGGAGGCAAATAATTTCTCAGCTATACTCAGGCTATCACTGGCAATTTCATACCAGTCTACATTTTGAAACCGCGCGGGGGCTAGCGCCCCCGCGCGATCATATGCTCCTCCCAACCATCAGTACCCCAGATTTACCCTTCTTAACTTCAGTAACACACAGCTTCAATCTCTGACCAAAGACATACAGTAGATCTTACAAATCCCAGAACTATTTAGAAGGACACAAATCGAACACATATTGAACACATATATCTTTTGAATATTTTATGGTTATTTTCTTTAACTGCTGTAACTCTCTATATATTCTTCTACCATGATGTTTCTATCCACTTTTCATCTTGTCTTTTCTTTGTAAGCTGTTCAGTAAGGATTGTGGTGGAACTGTCCCTCAGTTTGATGCCTATGATTGAACTATGTCATGGAAATTGCTGGTCTTGTTCCTATTGCCTCCAGATGCACCAATAACGCTTCGTGGCATTGATCCTTGTTTGCATAGACACATTAAAATGGGAAAACACTATACATACAGATTAGTTATTATCTAATAAATCTCATTACAATGTACCTTACACCCTGAATATTGATATAATGACCTGGCATAGGCCTCAGTTGAATGGGCATTCTCCATTCACGCTGGAACCAGGCAAGCTATCTACGAAACATCCAAGGTCTTTTATAGCAACAGTTGGAAGCAGTCCTCTACCAGGAAAGACACTACCGAGGGTGTGACATCGACCTCCTAATAAGACACTTCCGTTTACACTGAGAAGACGTGACAACAACAATGACCTGCGAGAAGACATGACAACAACGATGACCTGCTCTACAGGACATGGTTCTCTCTATTGCCCCTTAAGTGTGAGGTGAAACGAGAGGATGCTCTGCACCATCCTGACTGCAATATGGGATATGCAGACTCCAGGATCTTTAATACAGAAGAATGATACCAACAACAGAGACTATGTGAGGAATGGAGGTGTATTGCCACTACAGACTATGACTTGAATTGGACAAACTAGTTTGCCTGGAGCCTAGAGTCAGTCCTGTGCCAGGAAACTTCAGGGGTAGGGTCTCCATGTATTTAGACCATAATTTGTCTTTCCATGTCCCTTATGTTTTGGTGGGCCTATGCAAACAAATGCCACTTTAATATCGTTTTTTACTATGTTCTCTTGACTCCAATCCTTAAGAAAAACAACCCATTAAAACTTTTGAGGTTAACTTAAACTAGTAAGCATGTGCATGGAACTAGATAAATGTACTTTGCCCTCAATGTTTAAAGAGTTACATAAGTCTAATATCTTTAGATTATATGGTGTGCTGCTAAGAAACAATATGTACTACAACTGGGGATTTGAGGGACAAAGTAATTGTATTGTACATGGGTTCAGTTTTGTTTTTCTTAATGTTCTTTGGCTGAAAGTTCAAGGCTGGGATATCATCGATGGAACTACTGAGAATCCTGTTTATGGGTGATTGGGCTTCCACTGTAACTTTACCCTGTCCTCTTTCTTTGCATCTTTGTTGTCATAATTAAAATAATAAAAAAAATAATTAATAAAAAAAAAAAAAAAAGAATTTAGGAAACCAGAATTAATAGGTGTAAGTAAGATGTTTGCCTTGCACTTGGCCAAGCCCAGTTAGATCCTCAGCTTCCATGAATGCAGTCAAGATACCCCAAGCAAAAACCAAAAAGAAAAATCTATAGACACACATATAGAATATTACCAAAAACCAAAAAGAAAAATCCATAGACACACATACAGAATATTACCAAACGAAGAAAATGAAACTTGAAAATAAAAACTTGGAATTTATTGTTTATATACTATAGATGTATGTGTATATGTGTGTATATATGTATATACATAGCATTACTAAAATGTAGCGTATATTGAATAAAGTTGGAATGAACAGTAGGCAAGACAGAATTATAAAGGTTGGGGCCGGGAAGGTGGCGCTGGAGATAAGGTGTCTGCCTTGTAAGCGCTACCAAGGAACGGACCGCGGTTCGATCCCCCGGCGTCCCATATGGTCCCCCCAAGCCAGGGGCGATTTCTGAGCACATAGCCAGGAGTAACCCCTGAGCGTCAAACGGGTGTGGCCCAAAAACCAAAAAAAAAAAAAAAAAGAATTATAAAGGTTATAGGTACAGGGAGGTTTAAGAAAAAGTTGATGCAGATGAGTGGCTAAAGAAACTGTGGTACATATACACAATGGAATACTATGCAGCCATCAGGAGAGATGAAGTCATGAAATTTTCCTATACATCGATGTACATGGAATCTATTATGCTGAGTGAAGTAAGTCAGAGGGAGAAAGACGCAGAATGGTTTCACTCATCTATGGGCTTTAAGAAAAATGAAGGACATTTTTAACAGTATCTCAGAGACAAGAGAGATGAGGGCTGGTGGTGCAGCTCAGGACATGAAGCTCATCACATAGAGTGATGAGTGCAGTTGGAGAGATGACTACACCGAAAACTATCATAACAATGTGAATGAATGAGGGAAGTAGAAAGCCTGTCTCGAGTACAGGTGTAGGGAGGTGGGGAGGAGGGAGATCTGGGAAATTGGTGGTGGGAATGTTGCACCAGTGAAGGGGGGTGTTCTTTACATGACTGTAATCATACAACTATAATCATGTTTGTAATCATGGTGTTTAAATAAAGATAATTATAAAAAAAAAGAAAAGAAAAAGTTGATGTACATCAACTTAGCATAGCTGACTGAAAGGTTGTACATTCCTATACATAGAATTTGAAGGTAAGCAGGCCACTAGGGAGAATCAAAGATTAGGGAATTAGAAGAAATGAATATAAACCAAAGAAATAAAGTTATTTATTTAAAAAAGATAAGGGGCTGGAGCGATAGACAGCAGGTAGGGTGTTCGCCTTGCATGTAGCCGACCAAGATTAGATCTCCAGCATCCCATATGGTGGTTCTCCAAGTACCACCAGGAGTAATTCCTGAGTGCAGAGCAGGAGTAACACCCGCCCACACACACACACACAAAAATTAGATAAATTAAAGTATTTAAGAGCTTGCTATTCACAGAGGTAGAGAAAGCATTAAGGTTAAAAGATGAATACAGGACAATAGAACATCAAATATTTTGGCAAAAAGTAAACAAAAGGCTTGTTCTGAATTCAAGCCCATGTTCTCCCTTAAATGCATCTCTCTCGTTTGTCTCTCTAGCTTCTTTGCTTGCCTATTTCCACTCTGTAGAAGCCTATCCTTTCTCAAATACACATATTTCTCTCTTCTCTCCTCCCCATCTTCTCTCTCTCACTATAAAATAATAATGAGGCCCTTAAATAAGAAAACAGAAAGAAGGAGGGTGTTCTTTTTATGAATGAAACCCAAGTATAATCATGTTTGTAATCATGGTGCTTTATAAAGATATTATTAAAAAAACAGATATAAATCTTCTAAGATATGTGAAGAGAAAATGCATTAAAATTTATTACATAATACATTATGAACACTTAATGATTCATATTGTGTAAAATGTTTTATATGTACATTTCAATTCTTGTTCAATGACCAAAATTTTATAGATCATGTATCTGAAGCTCAAAGTCTCTTAGATTTTGGTCAATAGTTGAACACTGGATTTAAACCAAGGGTCTACTTGGCTCCAAAGTTTATGATATTTTATAACAAAAAATTATACGACAAACCCATAAATTCCAATTCATGAAGCACTTTTTATTTTGCTCTAGACTGTAGTTAAACAGGTCCGTAAATATTAGTATATTTTTAGTCTATGTGCTATGTTTCAGAGGTATACCTACACAAAGTAGTCTATGCTAAGGCCTAAAAGGGAAACAAAAGAAAAGCAAATCAAGAACAAAAAGGGGGCCGGCGGGATAGCACAATAGGTAGGGTGCTTACCTTGCACATGGCTGACTCGGGTTCAACCCCCAGCATCCCATATAGTCCCCTGAGCCTGCCAGGAGTGACTTCTTAGCAAAGAACCAGGATTAAACCGAGCGCTGCTGGGTGTGGCCCAAAAATTAAAAAAAAAATGTGAGGGGAGTGGGGAATTCCTAACGGTGGAGGCAGAATAGAATTGTAAAACAGCTGAAAAGTAACTTTTACTTATTTCTTTGCCATATAAAATATAGGTTTTTTTTTTTCTTTAACAAAAAAAATTGGGGGGGGAGGGCACACCCAGTGACAGGCGTTATTCCTGGCTCTGTGCTCAGAAATTGCTCCTGGCTTGGGGGACCATATGGGATGCTGGGGGTTTGAACTACAGTCCGTCCTAGGTTAGCTCGTGCAAGGCAGATGCCCTACTGCTTGTGCCACCACTCTGGCCCCTAATTTTCTTTTAAACACTTATTTAGGTTTTGGGGCCACAACCAGCGGTACTCAGGGGTTACTCCTGGCTTTGTGCTCAGAAATCACTTCTGTCAGGCTTGGGGGGACCATGTGGGATGCTGGGGGATAGAACCCAGGTCCATCCAGGTTAGTACGTGCAAGGCAAACGCCCTACCCACTTTGCTATTGTTCCAGCCCCAGTTTTTCCTTTTTAAAGAAAAAGTGCTAACAACTTTTGGAGGGACGGTTATAGCACACAATAGAAGCCAGAAACCTTGGTACAATAGTTTATATGCCATTTTTTTTAATCTAGCCAATAGAAAATCTCTTCACTAACCAGGTGCAGAAAACTCTAAAGTTCAGTCTAAATGCTCATAAACAAAGCCAGAATTTGTTTTGAATTAATTTGCAGTTCAAACTGATATTCCCCCTAGTTAATTCAAATGTGTACGGTTTAAGGTATTTTAAAACATTTTGTTTCTAAATATCAATAGAAATCGGTTATTTCTATTATTAAATGAGGCTAGTAACTCAAAATAGTACCTTTTCATTATTTATTCTGGGTATGTATAACCCACCCCTCACCTTTTTATTTTATTTTTTAATTGTGGGCACAACAGGTGATGCTCAGGGGTTACTCCTGGCTGAGTAGTCCACTCCTGAGTATAGTAGACTCAGGGATCATTCCTGATGGTACAAGGGAAACCATATAGGCTATTGAGGATCAAATGCAGGTCAGGCATGTGCAAGGTAAGCTCCCTACCTGCAGTTCTCTCTCTCCATTCACCGCCTATTCCCTTACTTTATAATAATAAAGCATAGTGTTCGATAACTAGTGTTATCCATGGCTGGAGTTCTCAAAGACTTTGCAGAAGCTCAGTGGATCAGATGAAATCTTTCCAGGGTAAGAAAGAGCTTCTGAGTTCTGGAAATCATTCATGTTGACTCAGTCATGAGGTTAATCTATATATAGACTCATAACCAAAGAGTGACTCAAAGACTATTTGGGTTGTTCTATAAAATGAAAACAAAAAAAAAAAACCACCAACTAACAAATAAAATCAATAAATAAGTAAGAATAGCAAATAGAAGCTAATTTTTTCCTAGCATCTTCTAAATCACAAACTTGATAAAATATAAAGTGAACCATTTTGCTGATCACACACAAAAAATTACTCTAAAATGCATATTTGAGAACTGGAACATGCACTATGTTTAACCATACTTATTGACTAAATAACAATCCTAGAATTTTAATTAACTGTAAATAGATAAAGAAATCAAAATACTTACTTATCATCCCTTTCTAGACATTTGACTAGAATTGGTAAAATTCCAGATTTTATTAGATCATCAATTGGTGGATTTCTGTCACTGGATAACAGCTTTCTATAAAAAGAAATACTAAAAATTAATTGCAATCATGTCTCAGCTATTAACAAATAGTAAATGGTAACTAAAATGTAAACTATAAGATATCCTAGGTATGACAAAATTGTCATTCTAGATGAAGAGGTATTTTACCTTGCAGCTTGCACAGCACTCAACTGGACCACTGGGTTATCACTTGTGGCATTCTGCAACAACAAATCAAATTTCAGAAATTAAAGAGAAAATCCATTTCAAAAAACTTCAAAATGAGGATATTCAATAAATAACATACCTGTAATATAGCTTCTAGTGTTACATTTTGCTTAAATAGAAAAAGAAATAGTTTAGAAAAGGTTATAAATTGGCCTTATATTAAAAATGAAATTCTCTGGTTATTAAATAAATTACTTTAAAAATGCACTTTTTAAAAACAAGGAAACTTACTGCTTTAAAATCAGCATCAACATCTGAGTCTTCCAAACTCTCCTCCTGGGGGACATTTCTTTTTTTCAGTAAGTGTTCATCTCTTTTGTTCTGAAAAGTAATCAGTGAATAGTTAAAAAACAATGAACTATCCTTTAGCTGAATCTCCTATAAAAGGATATGAATTAAATGTGCGTTCTTCATATTATGGCTTTGGTAACAGAAGTAACTAGAGTCCAGTTTCACATACAATCATGTACACACACACACACACACACAAATTTATTAAGTATCAACTGTTTGTATAGTACTTTACAACCTTTAGAAAGGATTTAAATTTGGTATGCATTATCTTTATAAAAGTCTAGCAAATACATTTCAAGTAGTAGGCTAACTTTGATCTATTCATTGCTCCTGGCTACACATAGGCTCATAAGCAAAGAGTGACTCAGACTATTAAGATTATTAAAAAACATGAATTGGAGGGGGAAAATAATCCTAACAAAATCGATATGTGAGATAAGTCAGAACAGTCAATAAATAGAAACTAAAATTTTCCTACCTTCTAAAATACAAATGAGACAATTTATAAAGACAAATTAATAGAAGAGTTAAATGTTCAAATGGTAAGATTTCAGTAGATTTCTCTTTCTCTCTCTCTCTCTTGAATTTTAGGCCACATTTGGCAGCTCTCAGGGGTTACTCCTGGCTCTGCACTGAGAAATCGCTCCTGGCAGACTTGGGGAACTATATGGGATGCTGGGGTTTCACACAGTCCCCTAAGCATTGCTGAGTACAGACTGGGAGCCCCTGGAAACGAGTGGGTGTAAACCACTGCCAAAGAAGATAATTCCCAGCACTGCAGAGCTGAGTAGCAGGGCAGCCTCAGTCCCTATGTACATATGTATAATATGAGCATATTTAAACAAATACAAAAAATTATTACACTATAATAAGATTATTATAAACTCGTTATCAGATCATCAATTTCCACTTACAGCATACTTTAATGCTACAAATGATTCTGTATTATCTTTTTTATTTTTGGTTTTTGGGCCACACCTGGTGATGCTCAGCAGTTATGCCTGGCATTGTGCTCAGAAATCGCTCCTAGCTTAGGGGACCATATGAGACACTGGGGATCGAACTGAGGTCTGTCCTGGGTCTGCTGCATGCAAGGCAAACTCCCTACCGCTGCGCTATTGATTTAGCCCCGATTCTTTATTATTATAAAATAAACACATCTCACAGATAATGGAATGTACAAACTGATATTTTATAGTCAAGTGGCTCCATACAAAATATTTATTAATTTAAAGTGGGGAAACTTGTTAGTTTCTTAACCAAATGGCAAATATCAACCAAAAAAAGGACAAATATATATTATGAATCTTGTGATCCAAAGCACTGAAAAAAACATTACTTCTGTGATGATACTGGTCAAAATACTATTACTACTGCTACTCTACTATTACAACAGCAATAATCTGAGAAAACAGAAAAAACCAAGTTTGCCATTCTAAGAAAAAAATAATTTGTACTCTTTAAAAAGATAAAGATTGAGGAACTATCGCGTTGAAGGAGAGTAAAGCAACTTGAGAACATAATATATTATATAATCCTGGACTAGATCTTGAATTTATTAAGGACTTTACTGAGAATAAACAGAAAAATGGATTAATCAGCAGAAATTTATCTATGTTAAATTTGGCAAATATAATGCCATTACATGGGAAAGTTTACAGAAGGTAATCATGCCTGCAATTTAAATGGCTTCTAATTAACACATATCTATATGTAATCTCTAATTTTACATATATATTAGGAAGGATAAGGTAAAAATAAGAAAATATGAATGATGAATGATGAAGGTAGGTAGACTGATGGTATATAGTGATTTTACTATTCTTGCAGTATGAATTTCAAAATAAAAAAATTCATGCACTGTACTTGTTATCTGTAATAATTTTAAAATATTTAAAACACATAATTTTAAAACTGCAGGGCCAGAGTTGTAGCCTAGTGGTAGGGTGTTTGCCTTGCATGCGGATGACACAGGACGGACACGGGTTCTATCCCTGGATATTATATGGTCCCCCAAGCCAGGGGCAATTTCTGAGCGCAGAGCCAGGAATAAGCCCTGAGCACCACGAGGTGTGGCCCCAAAAAACAAAACCAAAAAAACCCTCTGTAATATGAAATAACCAAAAATAATTATTAAATCCAATCAAATTACAATACAACAAAAATTCCTTTACACACAAATATCCAATTCCTGAACCCACTTCTGGCCATCAGAGCTGGCACCCAGGGAAGGCCTGGAGTCCAGGGGAGAAAGAGGATGGCTGGGGACCTGCCAAGCCTCCCAGCATTCCCAAGGCTAGAGAGAAGGCCTCTGGCACGGGGTTCAGGTGGACTTTAGGGGTCCTCAGGCTTCCCCCTCCCTCCGTACTCCAGGGGGGAGGTGCATGGGGAGGAGGAAGGCAGATATCTGGTTTCCGGTTTCCCCTTTGATTCTGGAGGCCAGCTCTTGCCAGGTATGGGGTTTGGGGAGGCACCATGCCGGAAGCCTTCTCTCTAGCCTGGGGAGTGCTTGGAGGCTTGGCAGGCCCCCAGCCATCCCCCTTTCTCCCCTGGACTCCAGGCCTTCCCTGGGTGCCGGTCCAGGTGGACTCTATAGGGGTCATCAGGCTTTCCCGCTACCTCTCTCTACACTAATGGGAATGTGCTTTGGAAGGAGGGCGGGCCATTGCAGCACTGGTTTATGTTGAGACAGTCACTGGAAATTTTTGCTCCTTGGTCTCCATTTCAAAAACCATGCGGGGGCTAGTGTCCCCACACATACAATATATATTGATAGTATTATATGCATATAATTTATATATGCATAATATCCATCTTGTATTGTGACCCTGTTACTGCCCTACAAAGCTCATTTCTAATCTTTTACTGCCTCAGTCCCAACCATTATTCCCCCATTTACCCATGTAGGTGCAGCGCTTGACATGAAGCTCACCACATAGAGTGATGAGTACAGTTAGAGAAATAACTACACTGAAAACTATCGTAACAATGTGAATGAATGAGGGAAATAGAAAGCCTGTCTCGTGTACTGGTGTGGGTGGGGTGGGGAGGAGGGAGATCTGAGCAACTGGTGGTGGGAATGTTGCACTGGTGAAGGGGGTGTTCTTTACATGACTGTAATCATACAACTACAATCATATTTGTAATCAAGGTGTTTTAAATAAAGATAATTAAAAAAAACCAAATATCCAATTCCAGCAGAATCCTAAACAATGCTATCTCTTTTGGGCAGACACCGTTTCTGTAATAAAATTTCTTTCTATTCCTGATTTTTCTCATACCTTTTTCTTTTACCTTTTTTTTAACCATAAGTGAGTGCTTGATTTTTTATCAAATTTTGTGCTTCTTCCACATTTATAGAAATAAACTGTAATTTTAACATTTCATTTGTAAATGTGGTAAAGCGATTTGTCTGTTAAAATCTTAAGATTAAAATCTTAAAATCTTACAAGGTTAAACTTGAAAACTTGCCAAGTCCTGGAATAAACCCTTACTGGAATTTAAATATATATTTATATTCATTAATGGGTTTACATTACTAATATTCTGTTTAGGATTTTTCTAACCTATGCTCATAAGTGAAATTAATTTGCTAGCTTATCTCTGTAAGCATTTTTCATACTATCTTGCCCAGTTCTTGGAATGATGGTTTTGTAGCCTCAGTAAATGAATCATGAAGTATGATCAGCTTCACTTTCTCTGAAATTATTTAACAAGGCTGAAATGATCTGTTCCTTGAACGTTTTGTCTGATCATATGACTTCTTTAATTATCATTATTATTATTATTATTATTTTGTTTTTTGTTTTTGGGTCACACTTGGCAGCTCTCAGGGTTACTCCTGGCTCTGTGCTCAGAAATTGCTCCTGGCAGGCTCAGTGGACCATAGGGGATGCCAGGATTCGGACCACCGACCTTCTGCATGGAAGCCAAACACCTTACCTCCATGCTATCTCTCTGGCCCCTTCTTTAATTATTTTTAATTTGCTTTATGTTTTCCATTTCTTCATGAGTCTTCTCAATGAATTTTTACTTATTTCTACTATGTAATTGACAGCTTCTACATTTTCGAATTTACTGGCATAAAACTGCTCATCTTCAAATTGTACAAACTGTTTGCCAAAACAAAACAAAACATACTTTTCCTTCTTGTATCTCTTGGATAGTTTAAAACAAAGTCTAGGTGTGGTTATGTGATTTGATTTGGTAATGGCATATTAATCAAGTGGACATAATAAAGTGCTTACACATCCAAGCATGTCCTCTCTTGTATGCTGGCAATATTAAAGCAAACAAATGAATTTTGAGCAAGGCTTGTTGTCAGCTGAGGTTAGGTGAGGACAACCAAGGACCCATGCAATAGCAATAAATTCAAGAATTTAGGGACAGAGTGCCTGTCATGCAGGTAGAAAGTCTTACATTCAAATGCTGGCACTGTCCCATATGTCAAGTACAATTCTGGTGGTGCCACTACTTGTGGCTTTGGCAATATCCACAAAGTGTGCCACACCTTGGGTCATCACAACCATAAGAAAGGGCGAAAAGCAATTAACTTTAAAAAATAAAATAACTGGGGCAGGAGAGATAGCATGGAGGTAAGGCGTTTGCCTTTCATGCAGAAGGTCATTGGCTCAAATCCCGGCATCCCATATGGTCTCCTGAGCCTACCAGGAGCGATTTCTGAGCCTGGAGCCAGGAGTTACACCTGAACACTGTCGGGTATGACCCAAAAACCAAAAAAAAAAAAAAAAAAAGGAACCTTAAATGAGATCATTTTTGATCAGTCACCAACTAAGCCATCAACTGACCAGAAGAGCCCAGGAAATATCAGCTGAACTGGTCCAGACCAGAAGAACCACTCTACCAACTCACAGAATTACCAGCTAAATTAAATGACTATTATTTTAGAAGACTGAGTTTGGGAGAGATTTAGATTCCAACTAAAACTGACAAACCAATAATTTTAAACTTACACTTTTATATCAAGCGGCATGTCTCTTAAATGTCTATTGCAGTTTGGTCCCTAGTGCCAAGTAGGGTCCCCTGAGAATCACCAGGATTCATTCCTGAGTACAGGAATCACCCATCCTGTTAAAGAAGAGGCAGTCCAAATTTTGGCACTGCCAGGCCAGCAACTTCAGTCCTTAGTACTGAACTGCCATCCTAGTGGTCCCAAAATCACTGGGAGGTCTCAAAGCAAATCCACCCACTCCCCAAAAAGTAGCTTGTGAGTAAAGTCTTAAGGGGAAAGGGTCACAAATAGACCTTCCTCGCCAACACCAACATTTCTGAAATGACATGACTGCTAGGTAGTATGGCTATTCATCCTATAGTATTTAACTATTCCAAAACCTTACTCTTGGTTTTTTGGGCCACACTTGGTGATGCTCAGAAATCGCTCCTGGCTTGGGGATGCCAGGGATTGAACCCAGGTCTGTCATGGGTCAGCTGTGTACAAGTCAAATGCCCTACTGCTGTGCTATTGTCTTGGCCCCCATTGACTTTGTTTTTGTTTTTGATCATCAAACAAGGAAGCACTCAGGGATTACTCCTGCCTCTGTGCTCAGAAATCACTCTTGTCAGGCTCAGGGGACCATATCTGATGCCAGAATTCAAACCACCATCCATCCGTCCTAGGTCTGCTGTGTGCAAGGTAAACACCCTACCACAATGCTATCTTTCTGGCCCTTATCATTGACTTTTCGTATTATTAAAACCTTTTAAGGATTTAGCTTCAGACCACTACATGTAACTGTTAAGACTCTGCACCAAAATCTGATAAGTCATTCTGCTATTAAAAAGCCTTAGGGCTGTTAAAATTATATAGGAATAGAGTTGATTGCCTTGCATGCAGCTGACTAGAGTTCAATCCCAGAATATGAGTAATGCAAGGAGAAGCAAAACCCAAGAGTAGCCTTGATCTCTTTTGAGTGTGGCAAAACCCTCCCTTCAAAATAAATAAAAAAGTGGGCCAGAGAGATAGCACAGTGGTAGGGCGTTTGCCTTGCAAGCAGCCAACCCAGGACCGACCATGGTTTGAATCCCGGCATCCCATATGATCCTCTGAGCCTGCCAGGGGCAATTTCTGAGCACAGAGCCAGGAGTAACCCCTGAGTGTTGCCAGGTATGACCCAAAAACAAAAACAAAATAAATAAAAAGTCTAACTTGTTTTATTTGAATTTTCTTTTCTTTTTTTCTTTTTTGATTTTTGGGCCATACCCGGCAGTGCTCAGGGGTTACTCCTGGCTATCTGCTCAGAAATAGCTCCTGGCAGGCACGGGGGAATCATATGGGATGCCAGGATTCGAACCAACCACCTTAGGTCCTGGATCAGCTGCTTGCAAGGCAAAAGCCACTGTACTATCTCTCCAGCCCCTATTTGACTTCTTTTCAATTAGGGAAGAGAGTTGAACCATACCCAAGAATTAGTGCTAGCTTGCTTGAGGGGGCCATTCCCAGTGGTACTAGGGAGACCACGCAGTGCCAGGAATCAAAACTACATCCAAGGTAAACACCTTACTCTGTACTATTTTCTCCTGGACATTATTTTAAAATACTCATTTTTTTTTCAGTTTTTGTGTTTTGTTATTAAAAATTATTTTATATTTTCTTTAGATAAATGGTTCTATTCCTGGCATCACTAAGGATTCCTTCTCCAAATACCACCTAGAATGGTCCCTGAGTACTAAGCAAAGAGTAGTACTGCTTAGTACTCAGGAGTGACAGCAAAGTGGGTAGGGCATTTGCCTTGCATATGCCTGACCCTTGTTGGATCCTGGCATTCCATAATGGTCTCCTGAGCCTGCCAGAAGTGATTTCTGAGCACAGTCAAGAATAACCCGAGTGCCACTGGGTGTAGTTTCAAAACCAAAAGGAAAAAATAAATTAACCTTTTGGGACTGAGAGATAGCAAAGTGGTCGACCCATATTAGATCCTTGCATCTCAGTTGGTCTCCCAAGCCTGACAGAAATGATTTCTGAGTGCAGAACCAGGAGTAACCCTGAACACCACTGGGTGTGGTCCCAAAACAGAAACAAAACCAAAAAAAAAAAAATAGTAGTCCCTAAGCAGACAACCAGACAATCCAGATAATCCTCCCCTCTGTAAAGGGGAGAAATTATTTCTTGAAGTGTTTCCTGCCCCTTAATAGAATTACATCAAAATCAAGTTCTGACTGAAGTTTAGGTTTTGTTTTAAGAAGGGTTAAATTTCTGCTGCTTTCTCAGAGAATTCTGAAATGTGAAATAAGGAATTGCTTAAGATTTCTTTAGTTAACTTCACTTTCAGTCTTTCTATTTTAGGAACTATCAGCAATAACTGGAAAAAAACTAATGTTCTCTGGAGGGGGAAAATGTGATAGATCACTATGGCAGTACTGTGTGTTTCTGGTGTGCAAACAAATCATCAGGCTGTAGGAACCTCAGGTATGACTGCGGGCACTTTCTATTTATTCCCTCAAAGTACATACCCAAGGAAAAATCAAGTGACTTTTTTGTTTTTAATGAGAAGGGGGTGGTACGTCATATAATATGGGAACCTCTGTGTTAAGGTAACCAAAAAAAGAAATGTACTCCGATGATCATACATGCTCTGCATGTACAAGACCCAAAGTTCAATCTCTTGTGCCAAAATATAAGCAAACAAAAATCACAACTATAGAAGAACAATATAATATTAATGTAAGTGGTCAGCTTAGACTTATAAGCATACCAGAAGGACAAAAAGTTTAAACAAGAGAATTCTCAGGAGGAATTCAAGAGTTTTACTTTATTATTTTTGTTTGTTTTTTTGGTCACACCCAGCAGTGTTCAGGGGTTACTCCTGCCTCTGCGCTCAGAAATCGATCCTGGCAGGTTCAGGGCACCTTATGGGATGCCGGGAATCGACGGGGTCCCTCCTGGGTTGGCCACATGTAAGGCAAATGCCCCACTGTTGTACTATTGCTCTGGCCCCAAGATTCTTACTTTATATTTCAAATAAGAAAAGTTAAAGGAAAGTAAAGGTTCACATTTGGGGATAGTTAATATAATACTGAAAGAAATAAACACTTCCAGTGATTATATTTTGAATATAAATCAAAGAAAAAAGGGTATACACTATTCTATTTCTATGAAGTTAAGCATATGTAATAATCTATAGTGTAATGTTAGACATCAGGACAATGGTTATTTGAGGGGAAAAGTAGGAAGTGGAAGGGGCCTTAGGTTAAAAATAATTTCCCTTGCTCTCCTCTTTTTTTGTTTTATGATTCTTACCTGACCAAGTTTATACATTTTTCCTGATGGTACTGAGATAACATATATGGTGTCAATAATGAAGTTGGGTCAGCAACAAGGCAAGTGTCATATTTGCCTCACTTGGCCCTTTAATTTTTTTTTTAAAAATATGAACCTTACCAGAGGCAAGTGGTGTAGGGAGACTTGACCACAAGGCCTTGGAGCTAAGAAGGTGCTCTATCTAACACTAAAACCATATCCTGGGCTCTCGTGTTTTCTATCTTGATGTATGATGTTACCCAGATGCACTGACTTTGTGAAAACTCATCAGATTATACACTGAAAACTTTTTGTATGTATATTAAACAGGAAAAAACAATAAGTTCAAAATGTTAAAATTGGCAAGGTACTCACCTTAATTTAATGAAATCTTAACTTAATTAAGACCAGTTCATTTTTCTATTCCAAATGACCCAAGAATCTAAAAAAACTTGAAAATGATTGTGAATCGATACTGTTAATACAACCATATCCATGAAATTTAGAAATGGAAATTACTCTGAACCTATAAATTTAATTGAAAGATAAAAAGGAAGGCGTAGGATTCTAGAAGGATTCCAGAATCTATATATCTATATCTAAATACGAAGAGATAGCACAGCGGCAGGACGTTTGCCTTGCACACGGGTGACACAGGACAGACCTGGGTTTGATTCCCGGCTTCCCATATGGCCTGTGGAGCTTGCCAGGAGCAAAATTTCTGAGTGCAGAGCCAGAAGTAACCCCTGATTGTCACCGGGTGTGCCTCCCCTCCCCCACAAAAAAAAACCAAATAAAAAAACAATGACTATATTATTGGTTCTGGGCAAAAATTTGTAACACAAAGTGGCTATTAAACAATACCTTTTTTTTTTTTTTTTGCTTTTGGGCCACACCTGGTGATGCAAGCTTGGGTTACTCCTGGCCATGCGCTCAGAAATTGCTCCTGGCTTGGGGGACCATGTGGGATGCTGGAGGATCAAACCACGGTCCGTCCTAGGTTAGCGTGTGCAAAGAAGATACCCTACTGCTTGCACCACTGTTCCGGCCCCTAAATGAATACTTTTTAAAGTAATTAAATACCCATGTCTGTTCAGTTCCATTAACTCACAAAAATAGTGTGAACTTTCAGAATCTTCCTTCTCGGGCCCCGAGAGATAGCACAGTGGTGTTTGCCTTGCAAGCAGCCGATCCAGGACCAAAGGTGGTTGGTTCGAATCCCGGTGTCCCATATGGTCCCCCGTGCCTGCCAGGAGCTATTCCTGAGCAGACAGCCAGGTATAACCCCTGAGCACCACTGGGTGTGGCCCCAAAACAAACAAAAACAAAAACAAAACAAAAGATTTTCCTTCTCACTCAACATGCCAGGACTTCTGGTGTCTTCTACTGGTATGTTGGGGGCTCTGGGCAGGACAGCTAGCCATAGGCCCCCTGGGCTGACCACTTAGTCCAGGGGACTGAGATTCCCCCCACGCCAGACTGGTCTTCAGGGCCATGCCTGGTAAATTGGGCCCTGGGGGGTGGGTGGGGGAGAGAAATTCCTCCCCTATGTATACTGGACCCCCATTCAGAAGTTTTTTCTTACTAGTATTCATTTTCAAAAGCACCTGGGCGACATATATACCTTTTAACAACACCCAAAAATATTCTTAATTCTCGACTGTTTCTAGGAAAAAAAATGGAATTTCCTAGATTTGGAGGATAATATTCAAATAGGTCTCTAAAATCAGTGTATATGTAGACGTGACTTCCTATATAGTGGTCCTCTTTGACTGCCAAGCCTAATCCATAAACAATTCATCTATACAATGTATATAGCCCCTCTGATACATTTCACCTCCCCCACACCAGAGTCCCTTCTACTCCCTCATCTCCCAATACAGATTCGTTATCTTCCCCTCAATTAACACTCTTTATTCAGTTCTTTGTTAGGCACCAAGATCGACCTCCTGCCCCAACAGATTCTGCCCTTTCGCACACCCCTCCTACAAAGCTCATTATTACTCCTTAACTCTCTCACCTCAACCATCAGTACCCCACATTTACCCTTTTTAACTTCAGTGCTACACAGTCCTAATCACAGACCAAAGTCGCGCGTTGGATTTAACAACCACCAACTATTTCAAAAGACATAAAATGGACACATATGTCTTTTGAATATTTTAGGTGTATTTTCTTTAACAGCTATAACTCTTTCTAAATATTTTTTTACCGTAAAGATTCTACCCACTTTTTATCTTGTCTTCTCTTTGTGAGCTGTTCAATAAGAAATTTTGGTAGAAGAGTCCCTCAGTTTATTGCTTATGACTGAACCATGTCATGGGGATTGTTGGACTTGTTCTTATGGCCCCCATATGCGCTGATAACGCCACTTGGCATTGTTCCTTATTTGCATAGGCACATTAAAATGACTGTGTGAAAAATAAAAGTGTACTGGCACTACAGACAATGACCTGGATTGGGCAAACTAGTTTGCCTGGAGCCTAGAGTTGGTCTTATGCCAGGAAACTTCAGGGGTAGGGTCTCCTTGTATTTAGGCCAAGGCTTTTCCTTTCCATGTCCCTCATATTTGGTGGGCCTATGCAAACAATAATTGCCACTCTAACACCGTTTTTAATGTGCTCCTTTGACTCTAATTCTTAAGAAAAACAACCCACTTAAACTTTTGAGGTTAACTTAAACTAATACGCATGTGCATGGAAATGTAAAAAAGTACTCTGCCTTCAATGTGTAAGGAGTTACATAAGTTTTATGGCTTTAGATTGCTTTGTGTGCTGCTAAGAAATAATTATGTACTACAATCTGGGGGCTTGAGGGACAAAGTAATTGTACATGGGTTCTGTTTTATTTTTCTTAATGTTCTTTGGCTGAAAGTTCAAAGTTAAGATATCAGCAATGGGACTACTGAGAATTCTGTTTATGGGTGATTGTCCTTCCACTGTAATTTACCTTGTCCTCTTTCTTTGTATCTTTGTTCTCATAATTAAAAATTAAAAAAAAATCAATTAAAAAATCTCCCTTCTATTTAAAACTGAAGTTTCTAAATGGCAGTAGAGGGGCTATAGCGGTAGGGCCTTTGCCTTGCACACATCTGACACAGGACGAACCCAGGTTTGACTCCTGGCATCCTATATGCTGGAAATAGCCTGCCAGAAGTGATTTCTGAGCACAGAGCCACTAGGTGTGACCCAACCCTCCCCACCCCCCCGAAAATGGCAGTAGAAAATAGGAATTTTAGGAGCAAATTAGATCAAGACAAGAATCTAATCTAAAACAAATGAAATATTTGGAGGTATTTTAATTTTTAAGTGTTAAGTTTACTTTTATAAAGATACATATAGAAAGAAAACCATTTTAACTGGCTAAAATAGGGGTCTCAAACTCAATTTACCTGGGGGCTGCAGGAGGCAAATTCAGGGTGATCCTTGAGTGCAAAATCAGTAGTAAACCTTAAACATTGGGGGTGTGTGACCCAAACAACTAAAACAAAACAAAACAAAAGATTCCTCTAGGGCAGGGCCACAAAATGTATGGAGGGCCGTGAGTTTGAAACCCCTGGGCTAAAACATTTTCTTCAGTGGTTTTTCTTGTTAGTTTATATTGTTTGGAGCCACACTGGACAGTGCTCAAGGATTATTCCTAGCTCTGACCTTAAGGATCATTCCAGGTGGAGCCTGAACAGCCATAAGTGGTGCCGGTAATTTAACCCAGATTGACAACATTCAAAGCAAGCAATGTGGGCCCGGAGAGATAGCACAGCGGCATTTGCAAGCAGCCGATCCAGGACCAAAGGTGGTTGGTTCGAATCCTGTTGTCCCATATGGTCCCCCGTGCCTACCAGGAGCTATTTCTGAGCAGACAGTCAGGAGTAACCCCTGAGCACCGCCAGTGTGGCCCAAAAACCAACCCCCCCCCCAAAAAAAAAGCAAGCAACGTATGTGCTATAGAATTTCTTCAACCTGCAAAAACCTTTTCTTTAAAATGCCTACAGGAAAACTCAATCTAGTGAAAGTAAATTTAAAATTATTCTAAAACAAAGAAACCAATGTGATGTATTTTAAATAGCAGCAACAATTGTTGTTCATAAAGGTATAAGGTTATTCTTTGTTTTCCCCCTAAGTTTCCTTAAAAAATATGTAAAACTTTCCCATGAAAAAGTAGATAAAATCTTTAGAGCGCATAGTCCATAGGAAGAATATATTTAGAAAAAAGAACAACTGGGGCCGGAGAGATAGCATGGAGATAAGGCGTTTGCCTTTCATGCAAAAGGTCATCGGTTCGAATCCCGGCGTCCCATATGGTCCCCCGTGCCTGCCGGGAGCAATTTCTGAGCATGGAGCCAGGAGTGGCCCCTGAGCACTGCCGGGTGTGACCAAAAAACCACACAAAAAAAAAAAAAAAAAGAAAAAAGAACAACTTTATCAGATATGAGAATTTCATGTAACTGAATTACAGTAATTCAATATACTGTAAGTATATATCATTATAAACTATTTAATTACATGTTTTATGCTATTTGATTAAGATGATTACTAATCTACCATAACATTTTCACTATCCAAATCACACATTTTAATAGGAAAAAACTCATCTTTTATTAAATGCAAACCAACCTTACCTTTCGCAGTTCAACTGTTACTTCATTTCTGTGTCTTCGCATCGTCTAAAAAGAAAAATAAAGATTACTTAAATATCTAAAAGTAGTACACCAATATTATACATATACATATAGTATATTTATGTGTATGTATATATATATATATAAAATACAGCAAGCATATCCATATGCATAAATATATGTGCATATAAGGTATATAGTACTCCCACTTGGCAGAATGATTGATTATTCTATTTTATAATTATTTTATTACATGTGTAAATATAAAAATTTTAATCGCCAGTATTATATTTAAAGGCTAATGGTAATACACAATTATTTTAACACACTACCAAATCCAGTATGTTATTTTATTTAATGCTTCTTTTATTATATGTCAACATTTTAAAAGTTACAGTGATAAATTGGGTTTTTTAGGGTGAAATGCAATGTTCCCAAACCCAGTCCAACAAGGGTGTGTCATAGCTACTTCCCCACACCAACAAGCAATTCAATAAGGATTTAAGTGACATCCAAGAAATTAGCTCAATTCAGCTCAATTCTGACACTATCAACTAAGAGATAGTACCAGATTCTACAATATCTCTGTCTTCCTAGACTGCTCTCCACTTCAGATACCACTTACAAGTCTGAGTTGTTGCCTTTGCTACTAACAAAGCAGCAACAATTTAAGATCCCGACAAGCCCCACCTTAGATTCAATTCATTTGCTACAGTTGTGCAGAGTTTAAGACCACTAGATTATTCACTAGATCACTGATTTATTATCTAAATTATTTATTATGTAAATAAGTATAATATTTAGGAAGAGTCAGTTAGTTGGAAGACATAGGGAAAATAATTGGGAAAGTTATATGATGTTTTGTCACTATTTTTAAGACAGGTTTGCCTTTTAAGAAGCAGAATTCTATTAAGCTTGTTTTATTATAAAATAGTTGCTGGTAGTGAAAGTTCTAAGAAAAAACATCTATTGCCTTCACATATCTCCAAATGAAAAAGACATACTATTCATCCAAAAGAATCATATCACCCCTAAGGTTCAGGGGTAAAACAATTACCCTGCATGAATAAGTTCCATGAATCCAATTTTTAGCAATCACAAGTGTGACCCCTAGCACAATACAATTAACTGTGTGTAAGCACTACAACCAAGTATACAATCCCCAAAATCACAACAAAGGGAAGAAAACAGAAAAAAATTATATACATAAATGGCCAAATTATTTATATCAATTAGAAGCAGGTACAAAGCAATACACTATATATTATAAAACCTTTGAATTAGTCATGACTAATTCTGAAGTTTGCATTACAGAAAAAAGCTCTTTCTTGCTCCTCTCTTCTCTTACATTCTTCCCAAGTGATCTCATCTACTCAAGTTTTCAATTGCTGTTTGATGACCACTCCCAAATATCTATCTTTAGTTCAACATTCTTGCGCAAGAGTTCCAAATCTCTAACTATAATATTCACTAGCTCAACAAAAATATGTTCAATTATGGGGCCGGAGAGATAGCATGGAGGTAAGGCATTTCATGCAGGTCATTGGTTCAAATCCCGGTGTCCCATATGGTCCCCCGAGCCAGGAGTAGCCCCTGAGCAATGCCGGGTGTGACCCAAAAAAAAAAAATTTGTTCAATTAAAATGCACAAGGCAAGATGCCTATAATGAGGATGCAAGTATAGTGGATATAATCTAATATAGCAGTTAACAAACTGCAATTTGTGGACTGAATCCAGCAGGATGTCTGCTTTCATAGAATTTAGCAAAAACTATTTTCACATTGCAGATTGATAACATTATAAATTATTTTAAGTATATATACTTATTTATATATAAATATATATACTTTAAGTGTGTGTGTATATATATATAAAACCCTTGTTTCTGTGTCCTGAACCTCAAAGCCGAAGATATTTACTATCTGTCCATTCAAGAAAAAAAAATAGTTCTAACTTTAATACTGGTCTGTAGAAAAGACAGTAATACAAATGTGGGGGGCTGGAGCTGTGGGGCAAGCATAAGGGCGTCTGCCTTGCATGTGCTGACCTAGGATGGATCGCAGTTTGATCCCCTGGCGTTCCATATGGTCCCCCAAGCCAGGAGTAACCCCTGAGCATCACCGGGTGTGGCCCAAAACAAACAAAAACAAACAAGTAATACAAATGTATTAAATATTAAGATAGGAAAGCAAAATTCTTTATCAGAGACATAATCAAAGCATCAAAAAAATAAAAAAGGCGCCTGGGGGCGAGATAGTATGGAGGTAAGGCGTTTGCCTTTCATGCAGAAGGATGGTGGTTCGAATTCCGGCATCCCATTTAGTCCCCTGTGCCTGCCGGGGGCGATTTCTGAGCACAGAGTCAGGAGTAACCCCTGAGCGCTGGCGGGTGTGACCCCCCCTCCAAAAAAAAGGCTCCTGAAGAGTCAAAGTGTATGTTTGAAATTAGAGAATAGACTAATGCAAAGCTGAAACTCAGTATACTTACAAATATCTACCCTTTTGCCTTCAAAAACAAAAAAAAAAACCCCACTTACTATTCTATAAATATTCCCAGTACTAGGAAACAGTATAATCATCCAAATAGTATTCAGAACCCCAATTCTAGGAAATATGTCCTATTCCTCACTCCCTGTTCTTTTAACAGGGATTTAATTCTAGTTCCACTACCAAACAGATATCATTACAGTATCCTCCTAACTAGTTTTTTATGTTTACAATTTGTGAGAGGGTACTTGTTCTGTTTTGGGGCTGTGTTCAGAGCTTACTGCTGGCTCTTTATTTAGGGATCACTGTATCCATCACATAAATGCAAGCTACTGTACTCTCTCTGGACCCAAAGAAGTTCTTTTTTAATCTTTTTGGGTTTTGTTCTCTTTGTTTTTTTCTCTTATGTTGTTCTCTTGAATCAAACTGCTCAGAGACCTTAATCTTCAGAAATCTTCCACATATCCTGAACATGGCTATGTACAGCCCCAAAACAAAAACAAGTTATATATGGGAATATAATGTACAGTAACTTTTGTTACTAGTACTACATATTTTAAGTTGTTAAAAATAAATCTTAAAAGTTTTTATCAGAAGAAATAAATTTTGTAAAACTTATAATTACACATGCTACTACCTACAATGATCTGCTGGATAATTCACTATGTATACAAATATAGCACACAAATAAGAAATCAGTATGCTGAACACTTGAAAGTAAGATAACTTTGTGTCAACTATACCCAAATTAAAAAATTGAAGGGTGAAATGACTAGAATGAAAGTGCCAACAAAACCAATAAGTAAAGAGGATCTTAAGTATACACGAGTACTTAAATAAAACTTGAACAATAAAGCAGAAGTATCATTACCTATACATCAAAGAGGAAAATTCCTGAATCTTGAAATTTTAAATGAAATACTGAAAACGTATAATAAAGACTTCAGAAATCAATTCAGAAAAACCAATCACAAAATACATCAGAGAAAATACAATAGAATTCTGGTACCCAGAATTATGTTTTTTTATATTGTGCTTTATTTGTCACTTTTTTAAGGTTAGGTTATGTTTGTTTCCTGGTGATACGGATCATAGGGTTGGGAGACTGATGATTTTAGTGCTCAGGTTTTTCTGGGTACCAGACAATTGGGGTGATTGGGGGATGGAGTACTAATAGTACCACAGGCAGGGTGCTTGCCTTGTATGCGACTAACCTAGGTTCAATCCCCAGCATCTCTTATGGGCCTCTAAACCCTCCAAGAGTAATTACTGAGAGAACAGCCAGGGGTCTGAGCATCACTGGGTATGGCCAAAAAACCAAACCAAACCAAATCAAGCCAACTTCAGTGACTTATAAAACAGATCTAGTGAGTATTTTTTTTTTTTTTTGGCTTTTGGTTTTTGGGTCACATTCAACAGCATTCAGGGGTTACTCCTGGCTCCGCTCTACGCTCAGAAATTGCCCCTGGCAGGCACGGGATTCGAACCACCAACCTTCTACATCCAAGGCAAACGCCTTACCTCCATGCGATCTCTCCGGCTCTGAGTTGTTGTTGTTTTTTTAATGCCATGATACAGAATAAAAATATAAGGCTCTTGGCCTAGAGAGGGAGTATAAGATTAAGGCATTTGCCTTGCACATGACTAACCTTGGTTTGATATCAGGCATTAGGTCCCTAGAGCATTGCAAAGATCTGAGCAAAGAGCAGTAAGCCCTGTGGATGACATGAACATACAAATACGTGGATACACAAACCAAAGACAGACAGACACAGAAACAGACACAGACACGGACACGGACACACACACACAGACACAGATACACACACACACACACACACACACACACACACACACACACACACACCCTGTGGACACACAGACACAAATCCAATCCAAAACTCGACTGCTAGCTTCGGCAGCACATATACTAAAAGTGAAACGATACAGAGATTAGCATGGGCCCTGCACAAGGATGACACCCAAAACTCAACTGTAGGAGCCGGAACGGTGGCAAGAGGTAAGGTGTCTGCCTTGCAAGCACTAGCGTAGGATGGACCGTAGTTTGATCCCCCGGCATCCCATATGGTCTCCCCAAGCCAGTAGCGATTTCTAAGTGCATAGCCAGGAGTTAACCCTGAGCCTGAGCATCAAATGGGTGTGGCCCAAAACACATGCGCACACACACACACAAACTGGGCTGTATATGATATATGAATACTGATAAAAAACCAAAACATTGAGAACCTAATATAGATCCATACAAA
Source organism: Suncus etruscus (assembly GCF_024139225.1). Taxonomy (NCBI): domain Eukaryota; kingdom Metazoa; phylum Chordata; class Mammalia; order Eulipotyphla; family Soricidae; genus Suncus; species Suncus etruscus. The sequence continues at coordinate 61,901,750 of NC_064855.1, forward strand.
TCTACACTCTAAAAAACAAATACATAGGGACAAGAAGAAACTAGGAAGAAAACTCAAGAAAACTAGGTTATATTTGGCTTTTGAAATACATGCCAATGAATTTTACATGTGAATGATCAAAATTAAAATTTAAAAGAAAAACAATCCCAATAAATAAATGTAATGAATGTAAATGTGCATCCAATTTATGGTATACCATAGCACCTCAAGCCACATTCCATACATGTGGCAAACCTGACCTCATGTAACTTTTCACACAGTAATTTGACTAATATCTCCATACAGCCTTTCATACAAGATAATTACAAAAAAAAAAAAACCTCTTAATCTGTTTTCAATAATCCTATTAGTGGTTTTATAGATGGCTATTCTGAGACTGTGTATCTATGTGGAATAAAGGAAATGAGTAACAAACAGTATGATATTCTATCACTCTTGATCTGCCCTAATGATGAAAGCATACATAAAAAGTAAAACTCGGAGCCAGAGAGAGAGCACAGTGGTAGTGCGTTTGCCTTGCATGTGGCTGACCTGGGAGGGACTCGGTTCAATTCCCGGCATCTCATATGGTCTCCAGCCTGCCAGGGGCGATTTCTGCATGCAGAGCCAAGAATAATCCCTGAGCACTGCTAGGTGTGACTCAGAAACCAATCAATCAATCAATCAGTAAATTAAAAGTTTATTAAAAAAAAGAAAAAACTCACACCAACACCTAACAGAAGTCAGTCTGGCAACCAAAGCATGAAGAGCATCACCTAAGTGTAACCTAGTAGAATGTGAGAACTCCACACAGAGAGGCCATCAAGAGAGTTTATCTCCTTTAAAAATAGTCAGGGATGACAAGTATCTGTTCTGGTGCCTCCAATAAAGGCTCAGAGCCCAGCAGAGTTATAAAAGCAGGAGTCTTAAGTACTGACAGAAATGATCTCGGCATGCTTCTATGATGCATGAGTACTCACAAATAACACACTCAGCATCCAGGGAGCTTTCCAGGGTGCATCCTGATCCTCTCTCCAATGAACCAGCAACCCAATTCCAAGCTTGACTAGGCAAGCACAAGCCTAGAAGCCAAAAGTATCTGCTCTCTCATTGAACTGCAGGTAATTTAGACTCAACACAAAGTATGGGCTGATCCTAAGAGTTCGAGAAACAATATGATTCATAACCAAAGTGACTTATCTTATACAATAAATTAGATAGATCTTGTGTGAATTATATGCTGTGAAATGCATATATGGTATGAAATGCAGTAACAATACTGAAAGATAGTTTGCTTAATCCCGCATGTAGCAGGTTGATCACACTTAGGAAACCAAGTAATTTCAGGTTGGGGCAAAGGACATTAAATTTAAAAAAGAGGTTTAGGGGGTGGGAGTGATAGCACAGCTGGAGGGTGTTTGCCTTGCACACAGCCAACTCAGGACGCACACAGGTTCAAATCCTGGAATCCCATATAGTCCCCCGAGCCTGCCAGGGGCAATTTCTGAGCACAGAGCCAGGAGTAATCCCTGAGTGCCAACGGGTGTGGCCCCAAAACCAATAAATAAATAAATAAATAAACAAACACGTTTGGTAAAATCCCATAGTCCTGAATTTGTTTTTTAATCATCTTTATTTAAACACCGTGATTACAAGTATGATTATAGTTGTATGATTACAGTCATGAAAACACCCTCCTTCATCAGTGCAACATTCCCACCACCAATTTCCCAGATCTCCTTCCTCCCCACCTCACCCACACCTGTATTCAAGACAGGTACTTCCCTCATTCATTCACATTGTTATAATAGTTTTCAGTGTAGTCATCTCTCCAACTGCACTCATCACTCTATGTGGTGAGCTTCATGTCATGAGCTGCACCTACCAGCCCTCATCTCTCTTGTCTCTGAGATACTGTTAAAAATGTCTTTCATTTTTCTTAAAACCCATAGCTGAGTGAAACCATTCTGCGTTTTTCTCTCTCCCTCTGACTTACTTCACTCACCATAATAGATTCCATGTATATGAAAATTTCATGCATAGTCCTAAATTTGAACTGAAAACATAATACACATATACAATTATAAACATTGCTAGATCTGGCCACTTAAAAATCCTAAATTTGTCCAAAATAAGCAAGAACAAACTTAAAAAGTCAGTTGGTTAAGTATAGTACCATTAGAGTACAAGTAAGGATAATAAACACATTAACCAAAACAGTTTTCAATATAACAACCTAGATTATTGGGTAAAAAATCTAATCAGTAAGCACTGGAAGGTATTAAAAAGTGAAAATCACCACACTTTTTGAAAACTGATAGAGAAGCTTATACCTAAACAAATTTTATTCTTGGGCATAACAGTTTACAGTAGCATCCATGTTAATAAAGGAATGAAAAAGATTGATAACATTTATAAATAATCACCATTATAAAGGACCAGAGTAATTGTATAGTGGGTAGGAGCACTTGCCTGGAATCCCATACGGTCCCCTCATTCACCAAGAGTGAGCCCTGAGCTCCACTAGATGTGTAACCCCTCTCAAATCATCATTTTACAACTTCTGGTGAATACCAATTTTAAACACTATTCCTCAAAGAAATAAACAAACATGACTGTGGCTCCTGATGGAAGAGAAAAACTGTACGATCTAGTCTTGTCCCTCTACCCAAAATAATCAGATTTTGATAGCCTCCAGGTTCAACTATAAATGTACAGGAAATATGGAAAACAGGTCAGATGTTAAATGTGGGCTGGAGAGGGAGTGCAGAGGTTAAGTCAAGTGACTATAGTCACAATAGTATTTCTTTTTTTTTTTTTTTTTGTTTTTGGGCCACACCCGGCAGTGCTCAGGGGTTACTCCTGGCTATCTGCTCAGAAATAGCTCCTGGCAGGCACAGGGGACCATATGGGACACCGGGATTCGAACCAATCACCTTTGGTCCTGGATCGGCTGCTTGCAAGGCAAACGCCGCTGAGCTATCTCTCCGGGCCCCACAATAGTATTTCTAATCCTGGTACTGCACATGGTCACTCAAGCAGTTCCAAGTGAAATCCTTAAGCACCAATGCTCCCAACTTAACTGATGCCCCCCAAAGGGAAAATACAGCTCATCTTGTTAATTCTATGAACCTAGTAATTTTAATCTGTAAAAACTTTTAAAAAGGAGAAATAGTAAAATGACAAATTATGGGTTAAATGAGACAAAAATCATAGCAATCAAAAGAATCAACCTCTACTTGAACAATGAATGAGTCAAATAAGCTGGTAGTAAATTATTTACTGGTAGTAAATAAAAAAAATTAGTATTATGAATTTGTTTTACTTGTGAAAAGAAAAAGTGGCAATGGTGCTGTGCTGGTTTTATTTATTCATTATTTGCTTTTATAATATCTAGGCCACACTTGTTATGCTTAATTAAGACTTACTCCTGGCTGGGGCCAGAGAGGCAGGATAGTGGGTTGGGTTCTTGTCTTGTACATGGCCGACCAGGGTTCAATCCTTGGCATCCTATGTGATCCCTGGAGTTTGCCAGGAGTGATCCCTGAGCACAGACACATATATAGATCCTGATCATCTTCAGGTACAACCCAAAATCAAAACAAAACAAAAAAGACTTTCATTTCTGGCTCTGTTCTCAGGAATCACTCCTGGAGGAGTTTGGAGGACTACATATATGTGACAAGGATCAAACCTAGGTTAGCCACATGCAAGACAAGCACCTTAACTCCACTCACAATAAAACAGTATGTTACTTCTGAAAGATCACATGCTTTATAACCCTTTCCTCACACCATGCAAAACAGTCAATTCAAAATGAATTAAAAATCTTGATAAGAGACCTAAATAAAAAAAGATATTGAGGAAATATATGCAGAACCATTCATGATTAGGCATCTTCAATGATTCAATGCATTGGCCAAGGAAAAGGAAAAAAAGATAAATAAATGGGACTATATCAAAATAAGAAGCCTGTGCACTGCAAAAAAAAGATAACCAAAATAAAGACAACCCAGACTAGGAGAAATTAATTTCTCCTTCTCATCTAACAAAGGGTTAACACCCAAACTAAAGCATTGGTAGAATTTCACAAGAGAAAAAAAAAAAAAAACAACAAACCAGCGAACCCCATCAAAATATGGGTGAAAGTGATGAGCAAAAATTTCCTCAAACACGTAAGAGATAGCTATGAACAAATGTTCTGCATCACTTATCTCCAGGGAAATGCAAATCAAAGCAACAATGAAATCTGACTACAAACCAGTGACATTGGCACACATCACAAAGAACAAAAACAACCACTGTTGGCATGGATGTTGGGAAAAAAGGAACTCATACACTGCAGGTGGAAATGTTGACTGTTTAAACCATTTTCAAAAGCAATATGTATATTCCTCCCTATGACCAGGTTATTTTACTATGGTACGACCCGGTATTTTACTTCTTGGCATCTAATGGCTCAATAATTTTTCAGAAAAGACGTTTGCACTCCTAAATTCATTGAAACTTGAGAGTCAAAATCTGGAAACAACCCAAGTGTCCAAGATCAGATGATTGAATGATGAAACTACGGTGCAGAGACACAAAGGAAATGGCTAGAAGAAAGGTGAAATTGTGTAATTTTTCGCTATGTGGATGGAACTGGAAAATATGGTGAGTAAAGTTAGTCAGAAGAGGGACAGAAACAGAATGCTGTTTTTCATATGCAGGAGACAGAGTAGGAGACTAACAAAATGCCAAAAAAAAAGAAAAAAAAAGGAATAGAATCTTACTAGGGCAATGAGATGTGGGGAAAAGCAGGCAGAATGGAGTGTTGGGAAGGGAGGGCTAGGACAATGTTGGAAGGAAATAAACACTCTGGTAAAGGTGTGGTTTTAGAATGTTGTGTTCATGAAACCTTATCATTACCAGTATTGTAAAATGTAAATAACATTGACAAAATCTTTTTATTTAAAAAAGGGGGCACATTCAATGCCAAATGAAAAAGAAATTATTTATGCAATGTAAATTAGTTCCTAGGGACCAGGGAATCAGCTCAAAGGGCTGAAATACCCTGACACCACAAGCACACCCACACCCACACCAAGCACTGTTGACCAGGACAGTATAGCATATAGACCTGAGGTGAGCACTGACCCATTAGGTTTGTACTAATGTGCCAATAGCATAAGGATCTAAGCCCCCCATACTGATTGGGAGGATTGCTCCTCCAATCCCTGGCCCCAAAAAGATTAATTTTAACTTCTTAACATTTGTTTGTGGCTGCATTATTGCTGAACTATTTCATATAGTTTGTAAGACTGAGGAGGAAATAGTTTCTAAGGGAAATACAGTAAAAAGTAAACTGGTGAAAAGGAAAGTTTGAGGGAAATAATCTTTCAAATTGCAAACAAAAATTAAAGTACTAGACCTTACTCAGGGTTGGAAAGATAAGATTTTTCTTTTAGCAAAAAATCCTGAAGATAACCAAAATTAGATGCTTCAACAGTAAACTCTTCAAAAATGTAGCCACACTGAGCTTACATAATTAAGGTTACCAAATACACAAGAAAATAAATCACTATTACTCCTACAGATATACCCTAGGAACACAAAAATACAACTCAAAAATCCGTTCCTCACACCAATATTCATTGCTGCACTATTTACAATAGCCAGACTTTGGAAACAACCAATATGCCCTTCAACAGGTGAATGGCTAAAGAATCTGTGGTACATATACACAATGAAAATATTATGCAGCCATCAGGAGAGATGAAGTCATGAAATTTTCTTATACATGGATGTACATGGAATCTATTATGCTGAGTGAAATGTCAGAGGGAGAAAGACAGACACAGAATAGTATCACTCATCTATGGGTTTTAAGAAAAATAAGACGGGCCTGGAGAGATAGCACAGCGGTGTTTGCCTTGCAAGCAGCCAATCCAGGACCAAAGGTGGTTTGTTCAAATCCCGGTGTCCCATATGGTCCCCCATGCCTGCCAGGAGCTATTTCGGAGCAAACAGCCAGGAGTAACCCCTGAGCACCGCCGGGTGTGGCCCAAAAACCAAAAAAAAAAAAAAGAAAAGAAAAGAAAAATAAGACATTTTTGTAATAATTTTCAGAGACAATAGAGATGAGGGCTGAAAGGTACAGCTCATGAAATGAAGCTCACCACAAAGAGTGGTGAGTGCAGTTAGAGAAATAACTAACTGACAACTAACATAACAATGTGAATGAAGTAGAAAGCCTGTCTCAAATACAGGTGGAAGGGGGGGAGAGGGGGAGAAGTGGGAAATTTGGGACATTGGTGATGGGGCACTGGTGAATGGGGGTGTTCTTTATATAACTGAAATCATGTTTGTAATCAAATTGTACAGACATTAATAAAGACAAATAAATCACTATTAAATATATAGTCAGTGACAATGAGAAAATGAAATGCCCTCAGAAATAGAATACTGTAAGTTATAAACTATGAAATAATTACAAAAAGTATTGGATATAAAAATAAAATTAAAAATATCAGAAATCAGAAAAAATTATGTTAAGCATATGATCAGCAAATCAAGAAGAAATGACCAGCCTAATGTCAAAAGTTTTAAAATATCGCTAATGATAAGGAATAACCAGAATACTTAGAGGAAAAAAAAACAAAACAAAACAGAACTTTGACTTTCATATTCATGGAATATAAAACTAAACTGCTGCAATACATACTATGAAATTTAAAAATAAACAAGTGTGTTTTTATAGCAGGTTTTAAATCAACACTAAAAACAAAAGAAACTATAATTTAATAAATATAAGAAGTACAAATATGGAGCCGAAACAGTGGCACTAGAGGTAAGGTGTCTGCCTTGCAAGCGCTAGCCTAGGACAGACCGCAGTTCGATCTCCCGGCATCCTATATGGTCCCCCCAAGCCAGGAGCGATTTCTGAGCACAGAGCCAAGAGTAACCCCTGAGCGTCAAACGGGTGTTGCAAAAAAAAAAAAAAAAAAAAAAACAGTACAAATATTACAAATATAGAAAAAGTTAAGAAACATATTGTTAAAAAATTATGTAACTGTTTGATATGGTTCCAGAAAGACTGTAAAAGCACAAGTTGAAGCACCAATAGCTGAAAATCTTCTAGAATGGATAAATGGATAAATACTGCACCACAGATTCTCAGGAAATTCGATGTAGAAAATAAAAACTAAAAGTAAAACTGCGGAGTATGAAAGATGTAGGTGGGGGAGAGATCTTAAAATCAATCAAAGAAAAGATAAAAAAAAAAAAAACACACCAAACACTGACTTTGAAAATCAAATCTCTCCCACTCTTCTTACTCCCCCTCATTCTTCCTTTCCTTCTCCATCCCTCCCTCCCCTCACTACTCTTCCTCTTCTTTCTCCTCCCCCTCCTCCTCAACTCCCCCCCTCCAACTAGTCATAGAAGGTTGGAGGACAATTCCAGAGATTTTCAGCCCATCAGTTCCATGTATGGACCCAAGGATGCTGGATGCTGGGATCCTATTGTGCCAGGTATTACTTAGGACAGCTAAGCTCCCACAGTCTGTGATGCTCAGGCGAACCATGTGATACCAGGAATCAAACTAGGATTGGCCACATACAAGACAGACTTAACCCCTTTACTACCTCCCTGGTTCCTCTGATTTTAGTTGCTATAACTGGTTCTTGCAAATGATTATATTTCACAGGTCTGTAACTTTAACAAATTATAAATATATTTCCATGTTTTTTCTTTAAGCTATAAGTTTTATGATCAGAGCAGATATTTCTTTTTTGTTTGTTTGCTTTTGGGTCACACCTGGCAGCGCTCAGGAGTTAGTCCTGGCTTTATGCTCAGAAATCGCTCCTGGCAGGCTCGGGGGACCATATAGGATGCCAGGATTCAAACCACTGTTCTTCTGCATGCAAGGCAAATAAATGCCTTACCTCCATACTATCTCTCCGGCCCCAGGAGATATATTTTAACCACCTTAATAAAATAAACTCAAATGATCTTGGTATGAAGTGTATAACTGGCACAATTTACTAAAATGCAGCCATTTCAATGTAATTAAAGTATTTTGGGCTTGGGGGAGGGCCAGACCCAACACTCTGAGATCTATCTCTATGGTGCTCTGAGACTAGGTACTAGGGACCATTTCATACAATCCTCTGCATGCAAAACAGATGCTCATGCCCACCAAGCTCTTTCCTTCCCTTGCCTTAATGAACATAGATGCAAAGATCCTCAACAAAATACTAGCAAAGAGATCCAACAATTCATTAAAAAGATCATACACTAGGAACAAGCAGGATTCATTTAGGCATGCAAAAAAAAAGGCTTAACATATACAACTCAGTCAACATAACATACATATCAATAAAAGAAAATAATCATGATCATATTAATAAATGAAAAAAATGCATTGACAAGATCCAGCACCCATTCCCAATAAAAACTCCAATAAAATGGGAATTAAAGGAACTTTCCTCAATATAATCAAAGCCATTTACCACAAGACCACAGCAAGCATTATACTCATGAGGAAAAAAATCTAAAAGCTTTCCCTTTTAAGATCTGACAAAAGACAAGACTGACTCTCATGGCTTCTATTCAATACAGTACTAGAAGTACTTGCCATAGCAATTCGGCAAGAAAGTTATCAAAAGCATCCAAACAGAAAAGAAAGAAAGCCCTCATTGTTTAAAGATGACATAATACTGTATTTAGTATTCTTAAAGACTATGAAAAAGGCTTCCAAAACAACAAATTTGTATAGTAAAGTGAGAGGCTACAAAGTTAATATGCAAGAGTCGATGGCATTCCTAAATAATGAATAATAATAAATAATGAAAAACAAATAACAAATAATGAAAGACAGAAGTTCACAACTGTGCCTCAGAAAATGAAGTACCACAGAATCAACATAAGGGAAAGACTATACAAAACAAAAGAAAACCTACAAAACACAAGAAAGTAAATAGTATACAAGGAAATGGTATACAAGGAAATCCTACTCAGTATTGGGTAAAGTAACAGCATTAAAAATGGCAATACTCCCCCATAGCATTGAACAATTCAATACAGTCCCTTAAGATACCCATGACATTTTCCAAATAAATAGGTCAAATACTCCAGAAATTCATATGGAACAATGATACACCTAAGCCCCTCAAATACCTAAGCACTCCTGAGGGATTGGGAAGGGAAGCATCACTTTGTCCAACTTCAAACTGTACCACAACTAATAGTAATTAAAACAGCATGGTACTGGAATAAAGACCCTCAGATTAATTAATAGAATTGAATATCTTGAGACATACCCTCAGAAATATGAACAGTTAATCTTTAAAAGGATCAAAAAAAAATGAAGTGGAGAGAGAAAAACTTTTTCAACAAGTGGTGTAAGGCACACTGGTCAACTACATGCAAAAATGAACTCAGATCTCTTTTGTTATTATACCATGCACAAAAGTCAAATCAAAATGGATAAAGACCTCGATATCTAACCCAAATTTATAAGCTACAGAGAGAAAAACACAGGCACACCTCTGCATGAAACAACTCAAGGAATCTTCAAGGATGAACCACTGAGCAAGCAAGTAAAAGCAAAGATAAATGGAACTACATTAAACTAATAATCTTCTTTTGTTTTGTTTTGTTTTTGGGCCACACCCATTGGTGCTCAAGGGTTACTCCTGTCTCTGCACTCAGAAATCGCTCCTGGCTTGGAGGACCATATGGGACACTGGGGATTCGATTCTGGATCAGCCATTTACAAGGCAACGCCTTACTGCTGTGCTATCTATCCAGGAAGCTTCTTCATTTTAAAAGACACAAATACCAGAATACAAAGACTGCCCATGGACTAGAAGAAATTATTTAACCAATATTCATTGGATAAGAGATTATTATCAAAGATAAATAAGTCACTGGTAGAACTTTAAAAAGTTCAATCCCATCAAAAAATGTGGAAAAGAAACAAAAACTTCCTATCACCATTTCAGGGAGCTGTAAATCAAAACACAAAGACTGCATCTCAAATGGAGAACTCAAAAAAGAATAAGAACACTGGGCCAGAGAGGTAGCACAGCAGAACATTTGCCTTGTATGCAGCAAACTCGGGAGGGACCTGGTTCGATTCCCAGTATCCTATATGGTCCCCCAGCCTGGTAGGATCGATTTCTGAGTGCAGAGCCAGGAGTAACCTGTATGTGCTGCTGGGTGTAACCCATAAATCAATCAATCAATAAAGTTTAAAAAAAAAAAAAAAGAACAACCAGTACTGACACAGATGTGGGGGAAAAGAAACTCTCATTGCTGGTGGAAATATCAACGGATCCAGTCTTTTAGGAAAACAAAATGAACATTACTCAAAAACATAGACATTGGCACCGGATCAATAGCACAGCAGTAGGGCATTTGCCTTGCATACTGCCAACACAGAACGGACATCAGTCCCAATCCTGGCATCCCATATGGTCCCTTGAGCCTGCCAGGAGCAACTTCTGATCTCAGAGCCAGGAGTAACTCCTGAGTGCCTCCTGGTGTGACCCCAAAACCAAAAAGCAAACCAAAAAACCCCATAGATATTGAGTTTTTATTTGACCAGCAATACCACACTTCTGGGAATACACCCTTGGTCCCAAAAAATACAGTGCACTCCTATGTTCTTTGCAGCACTATTCACAACAGCTAGAATCTGGAAACAACACAAGTTCTAGACAACAGAAGAGTGAATAAAGAAACTATTCTGGGCCGGCACGGTGGCGCTAGAGGTAAGGTGCCTGCCTTGCCTGCGCTAGCCTAGAACGGACCGGACCGTGGTTAGATCCCCTGGCGTCCCATATGGTCCTCCAAGCCAGGAGCGATTTCTGAGTGCATAGCCAGGAGTAACCCCAGAGCATCACTGGGTGTGGCCCAAAAACCAAAAAAAAAAACAAAAACAAAAAGACAAACAAACAAACAAACAAAAATTTTGGTACATCTATACATTGGAATACTATGTAGCTATTAGGAAAAATATGTAGTTGTATTATGTTTCATTAATTATCCTGCATCTTTCATGTTTCAATTTTTCCCCTGGCCATGAATAAGTTCAAATCTCTCTTGTCATGTATTCCTTTATCCCTGGTCCTTTCTCTGTTAACTGTGGTGCTCTCACACACTTAATTTTGGTACTCATAAGAGGTACCAAATATTTCATTATGGGGTTGCAATGGTAGTCCACTATAGTGTTCAAACATTGTGGGTTTTTTTTTTTTTTTGAGATGATACAGAGTATATTAAGGATACAAAGTATGTGGCTTTCCAGAAGCTTTTCTTTGTTTTTAGACATCCCTATATATGTATGCAATTTTAATATATGCAATGATAATATATAAATATATTATGTAAATGATATAGATTATTTTTACCTATTTAAGCACATGTTACAAACATGTTTGGGTTTCAAACATGTAGTTGGGTTTCAGTCATAAAAAGAACAACCCCTTGGGGCCCGTGAGGTGGCGCTAGAGGTAAGGTGTCTGCCTTGCAAGCGCTAGCCAAGGAAGGACGGTGGTTCGATCCCCTGGCATCCCATATGGTCCTCCCAAGCCAGGGGCGATTTCTGAGCGTTTAGCCAGGGGTAACCCCTGAGCATCAAACGGGTGTGGCCAAAAAAAAAACAAAACAAAAAAAAAAGAAAAAGAAAAAAAAGAAAAAGAAAAAGAACCCCTTTCACCAGTCTAACCTTCCCACCACCAATGCCCCAATCTCCCTCCTCCCCCACCCCTGCCTGTAATCAAGACAGGCATTCTATTTCTCTCATTCACTACCATTGTCATGAGAGTTGTTAGTGTAGTTATTTCTCTAACTGCTCTCACCAATCTCTGTGGTACGCTTCATATCAAGGGCAGGTCCTTCCAAACCTCACCTCTACTGTGTCTGTGTATTATTACCATACTGTCTTTTATTTTTCTTAAATCCCACTGATGAGACTATTCTGTGTCTATCTCTCTCCCTTTGATTCATTTCACTCAGCATAATAGTTTCCATGTCCATCCACATATAGGATATATTTCATGACTTTGTTTTTCCTGACAGCTGCATAGTATTCCATTGTGCATTATGTACCACAGTTTCTTTAGCCACTCATCTGTTGTCAGGCATCTGAGTTGTTTCCAGATTTTGGCTACTGTTTGGCACTGCAATGAACATAGGCATGCAGAGGAAATTTTTGTATTGTGTTTTTGTGTTTGTAGGATATATCTCTAGGAGTAGTATTGCTGGATCATATGGGAGCTCAATTTTCAGCTTTTTGAGGAATATCCATATTGATTTCCAGAAAGGCTACATTAAACTGAGAGGCTTCTGCACCTCAAAGGAAACACTGACTAGGATACAAAGGGAACCCATAGAATAGGAGAAACTATTCACCCAATATTCATCAAAAAGGGTCTAACATCTAAGATATACAAGGTACCTGACAGAACTTAACAAGAAAATAATAATCTAACCCCATCAAAAAATGGGGAGACGAAATAAAGAAACTTCCTCAAAGAAGAAATACATATGGCCAAAAGGCACATGAAAAAAATGCTCCACATCACTAATCATCAGGGAGATGCAAAACAACAAGGTACCATCTTACACCAGACTGGCACACATCATAGAGAACAAGGACAATCAGTGCTGGTGGGGACATGGGGAGAAAGGAAGTCTCACTCATTGTTGGTAGGAATGCATCTATTGTTCAAACTTCTTTATTTGGGTATTTGTGCACACGTTGGCTGTAGTGATATCTAAATCAGGAAATCACTTGCAGTACAAGGGACTATGCCCAGCACATTCATTGTAACTCAGTCTCACATTGCAAGGCAGAACCTTTAGTCACTGAACCATTTCCTGGTGCCACTTTTTCATTTTCTTCCTCAATCTATATTTTCTTCTGATTACTGCCGTCCTTCATCATAATTCTAAAAAGAGCATGCTACATTTAGCCCATTCTAATCCAAAACTCTACTGACTCTGCTCATCAAGATTATTCACAACTTTCTATTTCTGAAACAATCCTTACACAGAACCTCTATAGAAGAATATTAATAATATAGTCATTTATTCTCACTTCCTTAATGTACACAATGACACCTCTTTGGTCTTTTCAATCCTTATTGTTGCTCTCTATTTTCTGTCTATTGACCTATATGCTGAGCTATCTATTTTTCTACAATCCCCAATAGATGTGAATATATGAAATTAATGCTGTAATATATACATTGTATATTTAAGTACACACATGTATATATATGTATATTTCCATGGTTTCAATTACCAACTATATCATAACTCTGGATCATCATCTTGATCTATAAAGTATAATTTCCAGTAATAAAGAATACATATATTAATATCTAGTTAATTTTTAAAGATGGAACATACTTCCAAAATTTAAGATAATACTGTAATTTTTTGTTATTTTTGGGCCACAACCAACGGCTCTCAGGGGTTACTCCTGACTCTGTGCTCAGAAATAGCTGCTGGCAGGCTCAGGGGACCATATGGGACACCAGAGATCAAACCCAAGTCCTTCCCAGGTCAGCAGTGTGCAAGGCAAACACCCTACCACTGTGCTATTGCTCTGGCCCCCATAATACTTTATATTGCTTTCCCTAGCTATCTGAGTTCAATTTGGACTACATTCAATCACATTACAGTGCAATCATTAGTCTCTGTAGTAGCTGTTATAGCAACTTTGAGGTCTAATTTGCATAACAACGAATTAACCATACAATTCAACTGGGCCTGAGAGATAGCACAGAAGTAGGGCAGGGCCTTTGCCTTGCATGCAGCAGATCCAGGATGAACCAACCACGAAGGATGAATGGTGGTTAGAATCCTGGCATCCCATATGGTCGGTCCCTGGAGCTTTCCAGGAGCGATTTCTGAACACAGAGCCAGGAGTAACCCCTGTGAGATGTGACCCAAAAACAAAACAAACAAAAAATACACCAACAACCACCATCCCATAATTCAATGTGCCTAGTATGTACAACTGTGTAATTATCACCAATATCAATTTTAGAAAATTTTCATGACTGTAAAAAGAAGCCTGTATCGTTTAGAAGTCACCCTGACTATTCTACCTATCCTCACATCCAAGTCCTATGCAACTTGAATCTATATTCTGTCTGTGAATTAGCATCTTCTGAACAGTCATATAAACTGAATAAAATAAACTGAATACTACATAGTTGTAACTGGCTTCTTTCACTCAGCAAAATGCTATTAAGCTTCATTCATGTTGTTAGGGTATAGCAGTAACTTCATTCCTTTATATTAATCAATAATACTTTATTGTACAGACAGCTTATGTATTTATCAGCTGATATACCAAAGAACTCCTGAGAGAAAAGAAAGATAGCAGCATCATGCTTCTTGTCTTCAAATTAAATTACAAAGCAATAGTCTCCAAAAAAGTTTGTTTCTGAAATAAAAGTAGATGGATCAATGGAATAAAATAGAAAACCCATAAATAAATCCACACATATAGTTAACTTTTGGTAAAAAAGCTAAAAATATACAGCACAGAAAGGAAAGTTGTTTAGACAAATATTAGAGAAACTGGACCAATGAATGCAAAGAAAAGTATTCCATTAATTCAAAAAATGAGTTTAAGAATTGGTTTTTAGACTCAAGACCATTTAAAAACACATAGAAGAAAACACAACTAACGCCATCAAAAAAATGGGGAGAAGAAATGAACAGACACTTCCTCAAAGAAGAAATACAAATGGCCAAAAGACATATAAAAAAATGCTTCAAATCACTAATCATCAGAGAGATGCAAGTCAAAACAATAGTAGAGTACCATTTCATACCACAGAAACTGGCACACACCACAAAGACCAAGAACTATCAGTGTTGGCGGGGATGTAGAGAGAAAGGAACTCTCATTCACTGCTGGTGAGAATGCTGGCTAGTCCAGCCTTTATGGAAAACAATATAAAGATTCCTCAAATAACTGGAAATTGAGCTCCCATATGATCCAGCTATACCACTCCTAGGGAAATACCCTACGAACACAAAAATACAATTCAAAAATCCCTTCCTCAAACCTATATTCATTGCAGCGCTATTTACAATAGCCAGACTCTGGAAACAACCAAGATGTCCTTCAAAGATGAATGGCTAAAGAAACTTTGCTACATACACACAATGGAATATTATGCAGTTGTCAGGAGAGACAAAGTCATGAAATTTTCCTTTACATGGATGTACATGGAGTCTATTATGCTGAGTGAAATAAGTCAGAGGGAGAGAGATAAACATAGAATAATAGTCTCCCTCATCTATGGGTTTTAAGAAAAATTAAGGACATTATTGTAATAATCCCCAGAGACAATACAGATGAGGGCCAGAAGGACCGGCTCACAATAAGAAGCTCACCACAAAGAGTAGTGGTGCAGTTAGGGAAATAACTACACTAACAACTATCATGACAATCTTGATGAGTGAGAGAAGTAGAATGCCTTATCTTAAATACAAGCAAGGATTGGGAAGGAGAGGGACATTGGTGGTGGGAATATTATACTGGTGAAGGTGGGTGTTCTATTTATGAATGAAACCCAAGTACAATTATGCTTGTAATCATGGTGCTTAAAGATTTTATATATATTAAAAAAAGAAGAAGAAAATGCAAGCAGTATACTCCTAGATATCGACCTATAGGATCTTTGGAGTTTGGGGACTCTAACAAGATTAAACAATGGACCTTATTCTCACAACTACCAAATTTTAAATTTGCATTTTTGCTGATTACTTCTACAACTCTTACTCTTATCTCTTCTTAATCCAGCACTCAGCCTTCCACCAGTCTGTTTTCCAGATTTACCAAATGCCAAATAAAATGATTAGATCATTTTAAGTCCTCATCATACTACTCCTATACAGTATCTGATACTGAAAATGTTACCTCCTGAAGTTCTGATGACAACTTTGCTCTAAGATTTCCATAGATTCATCTTTAGTAGTATTTTTCATGTCTACTAAAATTATGTGGTTCTTTTTCAGGTCTTCTCTTAATTCTCATTCATCTTATCCCAATAAACCCCCAATATATTATCATTCTAATCATTCTATCACTGCTTATACATATTCTAAATCGCCACCACTTGGTCACATGCTCATCTTCGCACACAGGCAAGCAAACCATGGAGAGTGAACTGCAGCCACATCTAGCTCTCCACCTGATTTTCTACATAAAACATTACTGAACAGTTGCACCCCTTGGTACAACTGATCACATGTTCACAGCAAAATTCATAGTAAATGTCACAGATGTGACATCAAGCATGACCCTTAAACTCTAAAATATTTGGACTTTTTAAAACATATAGATCCCCTATATTTTTTAAAGCTTACTAAATAACCTTTAGTCCAGACAGCAAAATATATCTGTTAACAATTCTAATAACTTTCCTGCCTTTCAGCCCCAAAGTCAGTTCTATCACTGTAGAAACCATAGAAAACCATCTTTTTTTTAATTTTTTAATTTTTAAATTTAATTTTTAAATATTTAAGCACCGTGATTACAAGCATGTTTGTAGTTGGGTTTCAGTCATAAACAGAATACCCCCCTTCCAATGCAACATCCTCACCACCAATGCCTCCCCCACCCCTGCCTGTATTCACAAAAGGCATTCTACTTCTCTTACTCATTAAGATTGTCATGATAGGTCCCGGAGAGATAGCACAGCGGCATTTGCCTTGCAAGCAGCCGATCCAGGACCAAAGGTGGTTGGTTCGAATCCCGGTGTCCCATATGGTCCACCGTGCCTGCCAGGAGTTTTTCTGCTGTGTCTCTTTCAAGAGCTATATGAGTCTATGGAATTAGCCACTTGCGCAGACATGGAGGAAGGCTCTAGTCTCTGTGAGTGGCGGCCAGGACTTCCGGTTCCAAAGTTCCCTAGAAATGTTAGTATGTCTGAGCAGACAGACAGGAGTAACCCCTGAGCACCGCCGGGTGTGGCCCAAAAACCAAAAAAAAAAATTGTCATGATAGTTGTTAGTGTAGTTATTTCCCTAACTGCACCACTACTCTTTGTGGTGAGCTTCTTATTGTGAGCTGGTCCTTCTGGCCCTCATCTGTATTGTCTCTGGATTATTACAATAATGTCCTTAATTTTTCTTAAAACCCATAGATGAGGGAGACTATTCTATGTTTGTCTCTCTCCCTCTGACTTATTTCACTCAGCATAATAGACTCCATGTACATCCATGTATAGGAAAATTTCATGACTTTGTCTCTCCTGACAACTGCATAATATTCCATTGTGTGTATGTAGCAAAGTTTCTTTAGCCATTCATCTTTGAAGGACATCTTGGTTGTTTCCAGAGTCTGGCTATTGTAAATAGCGCTGCAATGAATATAGGTTTGAGGAAGGGATTTTTGAATTGTATTTTTGTGTTCGTAGGGTATTTCCCTAGGAGTGGTATAGCAGGATCATATGGGAATTCAGTTTTTTGAGGAATCTCCATATCATTTTTCCATTAAAGGCTGGACTAGATGGCATTCCTACCAGCAGTGAATAAGAGTTCCTTTCTCGGGTCTGGAGGGATAGAATGGAGGTAAGGTGTTCGTTCGCCTTGCATGCAGAAAGATGGTGGTCCGAACCCCAGCATCCCATATGGTCCCCTGAGCCTGCCAGGAGCAATTTCTGAGCTTAGAGCCAAGAGTAACCCGAGTGCTGCTGGGTGTGACCCCCACCCCCCCAAAAAAAGAAAAGAGTTCCTTTTTCTCCACATCCCCAACACAACTGACTGTTCTTGTTCTTTGTGATGTGTGCCAGTTTCTGTGGTGTGAGATGGTACTCCACTGTTGTTTTGATTTGCATCTTCCTGATGATTAGTGATATGGAACATTTTTTCATGTGCCTTTTGGCCAGTTGTATTTCTTCTTTGAGGAAGTGTCTCTTCATTTCTTCTCCCCATTTTTTGATGAGCTATATGTTTTTTCTTATTAAGTTCTGTCAGTACCTTATATATTTTCTATATTAGCCCCCTGTCTGATAGGTACTGAGTGAATAGTTCCTTCCATTCTATGGGTGGTTTTTGTATCTTAGGCACTATTTCCTCCTTTGAGGTGCAGAAGCTTCTCAGCTTAATATAGTCCCACCTGTTTATCTCTGCTTCCACTTGTTTGGTGAGTGCTGTTTCATCGGTCTTTAATCCATTTGGATTTAATCTCTGAGCACAGTGTTAGGTGGGGGTTGAAATCATCCTTTTGAGAATCTTTTTTCCCCCATTTCCATACATCTTCCAGGTGCAAACAAAAAATAATTAATCTAAATATACAAAACCAATTTATTTAAAATTTCCCCACAGAAGAGGTTTTTCACAATCTGGATTCTGCCTATACTATCTACTTTTCTTTTCAAACACTTCCACCTGTAAGATAATTTTTTTTAATTTATTTAGTTAGTTTTGGGGCCACACCCAGGCAGTGCTCAGAGGTTACTCCTAGCTTTGTGCTCAGAAATCTCTCCTGGTAGGTTCTGGGAACCATGTGGATGCCAGGAATTGAACCACATGCAAGGCAAATGTCCTACCGCTGTGCTATTGCTCTTGCCCCTGTAAAATAAATTAATTTCCCTGAACAAGTCAACATTAGGGCCAAACCCAGTCCTACACACTTTTTTAATTTTAATACAGTAATCTCCATGAAGCCCTCCCTGAACTCATCCAGGTTGAGTCCTTCACTAACAGAGCCTCTGTTCTCTCAATATAGTTCCATTAAATCACCATTTATTCACTTTTATAACATTTCCATACTAATATACTCAATTCCTTGAACATGGATGCCAAGGTTGAGTAAATGAATGGTTAAGCACCCAGTTTTAATGTAGGAAATTTGGGATTGAATAATAGTTCTGCTTCTTCCTACCTGCATATTAAGCAAATTATTTACTTGCCACAAATTATTTACTCCTACTTCAACTCAATAATGGCAATTTTGTGAGAATTATTTGAGATTATTCTTTTTCATTTTTTAATGGTAACATTCATAAATCTTTATATATATATATTTTACTTAAATTTATTTTAGACACTATAGTTTGCAGAGTTCATTCCAGCATTCAATATCCTATCATCGATGTACCATTCCCTCCACCCTGTCATCAGTTTCTCAATCTCCCCAAAGTCTGCACCTTGGCAGGTAGAAATAATTTACTTGATAGTTTGTGTATTACTACTGGGAAATCAGAATTGGAATTATGGGGCGTTGAACAGTCACTTATGCTGCTTATGTAGTATCATGGTTCACTAATTTGAGGATCTACAGCACTGGACTGGTGAGCTCATATAATGATAGTGGTGGTTCATAGGTGGCATCTGAAGGGCCCCAGTGCGATCAACTGCCAGGTAGTATGACTATGAGTTTTTCTGCTGTGTCTCTTTCAAGAGCTATATGAGTCTATGGAATTAGCCGCTTGCGCAGACATGGAGGAAGGCTCTAGTCTCTGTGAGTGGCGGCCAGGACTTCCGGTTCCAAAGTTCCCTAGAAATGTTATCCCCAAAACTAGAATACCTGGAGTGTTAGTAGTCTCTGCAGAAGCTGGACCACTGGCATAGAGGCAATTATAGGGAGGATCTGTGTGTGTTATCTGTAAGGGGGGAACTTGTCCTGCTCACCCTTGAAATTATTCTTATAAATAGTGTTTTACCAAGTGCCCAATAACCTTTGGTTATCATAATTCCCATTTTCTCCCTCACAGTTTAGTAGCCAAGTAACTGCGGCGTGAAATACCTTATATACTCGAGTATAAGCCGAGTTTTTTCCAGCACAAAATTTGTGCTAAAAAGCATGAACTCGGCTTATACTCGGGTCATACAGGTTAGCTGATTCAGTACATGTAGTCTCCAGTCATCTTCTGCTGTCTGTTGGAGGGAGTGGTGCTTCAGCTCAGTCCACAAGTTGCAGCTGAGCTGAAGAGGTCGGTGGCTGAACTGTATGTCACTGAACTATTTTTTTTTGTTTGTTTGTTTTTTGGGTCACACCCGGCGGTGCTCAGGGGCCACTCCTGGCTGTCTGCTCAGAAATAGCTCCTGGCAGGCACGGGGACCACATGGGACACCGGGATTTGAACCAACCACCTTTGGTCCTGGATCGGCTGCTTGCAAGGCAAACGCCGCTGTGCTATCTCTCCGGGCCCGTCACTGAACTATTTAACCCACAATATTCTGCGCTTTCTAAGAGACAAACAACTGCTTCATTTTCCACCTTGGGTTATACTCCAGTCACTAAGTTTTCCCAGGTTTTTAGATTAAAATTGGGGGAGGGGTCAGCTTATAACCGAGTATATACAGTAACTGAAGCAAACAAATTCTACAGAATATTTTCAGCTATTTTAAATACTTCCACCTGAACATCATTTAGATGGCAAAACTCAGTATCTTCAGTTTTCAAACTACTCCAGTTAGAGCAGAGTGACTAATTTATTAACCTGCTCAAGATTTTCCTATTTTGAATATCTAAGTCCTATATCCAGAGAACTCCCTCAATCCTGTAAAACCAGGGCAGTTGATCACCTATGTTGTGAACATTAAGAACTCAGATTAAATAAATTAAATAAAGGTGACAAGGAGAGAATGTATTGGCATAATACAGGGCAATTAATAAAACAAAAAGGAAATCTGAGAAATAAGAGATCAAATGGCAGAAGCTTCCAAAGATCAAATCAAAATTATTTCCAAAAGATGGGGAAAAATGGACACAATATCACCATATCAATTGTTGTTTGAACATTTAATACTGTACAACATAATCGTTGCTATGCTATTCATCTTTTTCCGTCTGCTTTGACTACCTTCTTTTCTTCCTTTGATGCCCAGCTTCTTCCTCAAGTGTAATCTGCATAATTTCTCCAGGTATAGTCACTCCATTTTCCCATGCTTTCTAGTACTTTTTTCTACTAATTATATACTTCTACCACAGAACCTAGTTTATCCCCAAGTGTCAGTCTCTCCGCTAAACTAAACTAAGAACAAGCACAATATTATTCAGCTTGCTAATCTTTGTCATTAACAATGCATCTGGCACATTAAATAAAGGCTTAATAAATTTGTTATCCAAGCTCCTAGGGTATATGAAGCACCAAATTAAAAAGGAAAAAAAGAACAGCTTTTTTGGGTAAAGATAATGACTATACCAAAGAGAAAGCAGACAGACTTAAAAGAAAAAAAGGCAAATGAAGTACAGGGTAGAGACGGAAACAGACACAGGAAAAATAAAAATTCGAAAGTATCACTTAAAAACAAAAAAACAAAAATTTCACATACATAATGGTAATTTCTCAAGAACCAACATAATTATATTCTATTTAAGAAGACAAATGTATAAAAACATTTTCAAAAACAACAGCATTTCAAAATAAAATTTGATATGTAAACCTACTTATAAAATAGAAAACCATTCAAAATGATTACTTCCAAGTAAACAGCATAGTTATTTACAGTAGTTTAACTGTTTCTATTGTTACTGGGCCATTTCCATTTTATTTTGATTTTGTTGGGCTACACCTAGTAGTACATAGAGTCTACTCCTGGCTTTGTGCTTAGGGATCTCTCCTAGTGGAATAGGGAAACCATAAGTGATGCTGGGGATTAAACCGGGAGCCTTTGCATTTGAAGGACAAGAGCTTTTAACCCCTGTTCTTTCTCTCCACCCAAAGTACTTTTTTCTTGTTAACAAAAAACTACCACAAAAATTAATTACATTTTCCTTACATTTCCAGTAGTCTATTACTATAAAAGTAAGAAAACAAGAGACTAGGAAAATACCAATATTGCCCACCTTTAAAGTGATGTCAGTCATGCAAAAAAGAATGACACTGACGCTAAAATTTTTAGATACAGGCTCCCAGTGATTTAGTTCAAAGTAGAACTTCTGACCTGCAGGCTTGAGACCAAGAAATGGCACCATCTCACAAACTGAATGTAATACTAGAGACACTACTATAAACACAAGTGTAAGCATTGCAACTAAGTGTGTGCAGCTCTTGGTCATTACAACAAAAGGAGGGAAATAATTAAAAAGTTAAAAATTAAATGGATTTTTTAAATACATTTCTATTTGTACTTTCTGGATACCAAGAACCTAGAATAACATGTCAGGTTACATTTTATCACTTCAAATATTATCCAATCACATTTCACCCAGTTAACTAAAATTCATTTCACTAAATATAAAACTTTAATATCAAGACATTAAACTACTTTTTCTTTATCACCTGAATTTTTCTACTCTCCTTTTCTATACATTAGAACATTTTAAGACTAAAAACAAGAAAAACTTATTATTTACTAGAATGAAAAGATTGGATTAGATTTGGCAAACAGAAAAGGCACTAAAAAATAGCCAGGGGTGATTTCTGAGCGCAGAGCCAGGTGTGGCCCAAAACAAAACAAAAACACTTCAGTAGAGACTGAATAATAATACAACAGCTAAAGTGCTTGCCTTGAACAGGGCTGACCTGAGTTCTAGCCCACAATTCCATATGGTAGTCCATCCCTCCTATCCCCAGAATTGCCAGGAGAGAGCCCTAAGCACAGCCAGCTATGGTGCTGACGTGTGCAAACGCACACACGCATTCACACACATCAGCAAAATAAATGTGCCAGTGGCAATGATATGGAAGTATTCTTTGAAGAAGTAACTAATGCTTAGTTTGTTTCAGCCACTGTAGGAGTAGTGGAGATATGCAGCTCATAATCTAGTTGGGGAAAATGATAAAATATAACCAAAAAACATAATAAGTACAAGAAGAAAATTATGTTCTGAGTTCTTCAGGAGAAAAAAAAAAGAAAGTAGTGAAGGATATTCCAGTCAGGATAGTCCTGAGAATAGAAACAGCACTGGCAAGGACAGGAGGATTCCTGATTATGTGTAAGTATATAAGAAGTTTAGCATCGCTAAGATTTTCTAGGGATTAGGAAGGGGGTTAGGGCTTGAAGAAGATTGAACCTGGAGAAGTAGTTAACAGTGATGCTCTTTTAAAAATGTCATGAACTAAGAGAACATTACTGTTTGGAAATGAAAAGGTTCAAGCTACATGACTGGTGTCTGCCTGAATGTGGATGAGGAAGGAGTCCAAGAAAGCTCTCAAGTTTCAAGTGCAGATCTCAGTGAATGTGATGATGCCACAAACAGAAAAAGTAAAAGCAAAACATGACTTTAAACACTGAATTTGAAAAGCTAATGTGATGCTCATGTGATTAACTTCCAAAAAATGATTAAAACAAATTTAAGTCCCCTATACAGCAATTAAGGTTAAAACTAAAGTACTCCTAATGAGAGCAAGAAAAGTTGTCTCTACAAAGTCATAGACAAAATCCCAAAATATGGCTATGCACATAGGTATGAAAAGAAGTGAGCTAAGTCAGATGAAAAGAAAAGCCAGTAGGCATGGAAAGCTATATGATCTGTTAGTAAATCTAAGATAAGAATATATAGCTACTATATGACATAGAGATTCCTGAAAAACTTTTTCTTCAGTAAAATTAGAAAGTAAAATATAGACCACGGGGCAAAAAACCCCTTTAGGACAGAATATGGAGTTAAATGGAGCCAAAAGATAGAAAATGTAGCAACACTGTGTTCAATTGTGTTTCAATGTTTTTGTTCATTTGCTGTTACCTAGGAATTATTAAATACATTATAGCAGATTGATGTCAAAAAGGGCTAGGCATCAGTATTAATGGCATGAATTCAATACCCTAAGAAATTATTGATATCTTAAAATAATACTGCATATCTTTTACTCTCAAATGTAATTTCCATTAAATTATTTCATTCTCTTTTCAAAGCAGTTGGAATAAAAGTATTTATTAAATAACTAATTATTAAATGAAATCAGAGTCAAATGCTCTTACAGTACAGTGGGTTCTTGATGAAGCCCACATAACTTAATAGCTATATGTACATAGATTTTGTGGCATATGACAGAAATTCACTTATCCTACAGATGTAAAGAAAAAATTGTCTGGAAAAGAATTACAAGAGAGGAAAGAACAGAAACTAAGTATGCTGAGTATGTGATTTTAAGAAAAGACCATATGGTAAACTTTAGATTTTTTTTTCTTAACTAAACTTAAGATGTAAGGAAAACTAGAACACTGGTGTTCTAGCAACATACTAGATGGAGAGAATTTTCTCCATTATTTTTACAAAGTGAATCCCACTAAACTGGTAACAATGGAGGTATATAGAATAGCACGTCTGACTGCATCATGAGGAAAGAACATTGGTTTACACCATACTTTGTCATGCCAGCACAAAGAAGATAAAAGAAAAGGGGGAGGGTTACAAAAGGCAGAACATTTTGTGGCATTATGTGTGACATTCTAAGGACTTTAAGACATAACCTAAAGGCTATTGGGAGAATCTTGCCAGCAAACAAAGACAAAAAGATTTCAGAAATATTAATCTACAAGATACATAGTGGAGGGCCCGGAGAGATAGCACAGCGGCTTTTGCCTTGCAAGCAGCCGATCCAGGACCAAAGGTGGTTGGTTCGAATCCCGGTGTCCCATATGGTCCCCCGTGCCTGCCAGGAGCTATTTCTGAGCAGACAGCCAGGAGTAACCCCTGAGCACTGCTGGGTGTGGCCCCTCCCCCCCCAAAAAAAGATACATAGGGGAGAGATGTCCTAGTGAAAGGAAAACCAGTTGTATAGTCAGATGTGGACAAATGAGAATGAAGAGCTTAAAACAACAGCAGTGGTATGGCTAGTAGTATGAAGGGCACAAGGCTAAAGCAATAGTACAGCAGACAGGATGCTTGCCTTGCAAGTAGCCGACCCAGATTTGATCCCCAGCATCCTATATGGTCACCCCCCTGAACCCTGCCAGGAATGATCTGCATGCACAGAACAAGGAGTAAGTCCTGAGCACTGCTGGGCACAAAACGTCAACTTAACAAACAAAAACAAATAGGAGCCTCAGACAACTAACATGGAGCAGTAAAAAAAGAGAAGTCAAAATATAGGGTTTTTTTGTTTGTTTTTTTTTCTTTTGGTTTTTCAGGCCACACCCGTTTGATGCTCAGGGGTTACTCCTGGCTAAGCGCTCAGAAATTGCCCCTGGCTTGGGGGGACCATATGGGACGCCGGGGGATCGAATAGCAGTAGCAATCTTTCCTTGGCTAGCGCTTGCAAGGCAGACACCTTACCTCTAGTGCCACCTCGCCGGCCCCCAAAATATAGTTTTAAGCCTGTACCATCAGGTAGTAACACATACCAACAGATGTGCCAGAGAGATGCAAGTCTATTAGCACTAGTGGAATTTGGAGAACAGAAAATATGTATCATCCCAGGAATCAGATACCAAAGAACAAAATTTTAAGTGGGTTTTTTTTTTTTTTTTTTTTTTTTTTTTTTTGGTTTTTGGGTCACACCTGGCGGTGCTCAGGGGTTACTCCTGGCTGTCTGCTCAGAAATAGCTCCTGGCAGGCACGGGGGACCATATGGGACACGGGGATTCAAACCAACCACCTTTGGTCCTGGATCGGCTGCTTGCAAGGCAAATGCCGCTGTGCTATCTCTCCGGGCCCTTAAGTGTTAAGCTCAATGTTACTACTTTTTTTGCCTGCTCCATTACTACTACTTTTTGATATAATGTGCTCCTTTATTAACATAAAGTAAATTTTACAAGGGGAAAATAAGACAAATACGTGAAATTATAACTATAAAATCAATTATATTATAAACAAGGTTTTAATTTATCAGAATAAGAATTTCTGTGACATGGTTAAGATATCTTAAATATTTTAACATTAACTTTTAAATGTGTTCATACAAATCAAATCTTGGGTTCCACAGAATAGAGAAAGCATAACACAACAAACAAAGGGTTCTGAGTTCAGTTTCATATTACAATACTGTAAATCCAAACTGCCATTAACCACTCTAGGACTTGGAACTCATTAGTTAAGAATTGTAGTACTCAAGTTTCCTCAGCAGTAAGTAGGATGAATAGTAGCAAATTTGTTAAGATTATTGTGAACTAAGTGTAAAATCTAATAAAAAGTTTTGGTTATGACAATACTAAAATTTTATTTATTTATTTTTGATTTTGAGGCCATACCCGGTGATGTTCAATGAGGGTTACTCCTGGCTATGCACTCAGAAATCGCTCCTAGCTTGGGGGACCAAACCGAGGTCTGTCCTTGGTCACCCATGTGCAAGGCAAACACCCTACCACTGGCCATCACTCCGGCCCCAATACTAAAATTCTAGTAATTATTATTATTAGTGTTACTGATGGAAATGTCACAACATACAGAAGTAAAGAAAAAATAATTGACCTCAATAGCAATTCCCTGGTCTATTAGTATTTTTACACTTCCATTTGTGCACATTCCATGAAACAGTCTTAAATACTGTTTAAGAAGTTTTGGGTCATAGTGATAGTATTAGCGGTTAAAGTACTTGCCTTGCACATGGGTGACCCAAGTACAATTCTGGGCACTACATGATTCTGAGTCTGCCATGAGTGACTAAGGCCTGAGCTGAGTGCCAGCTGAGGCTCTGAATACCTCTGGGTGTGGGTCAAAAACAGAAAAGAAAAAAGTTTAAGAACCAGCATCTTGTATAAAAAGGTTTGGTATTAAAATTCACATTCCAAAGTAAATGAAAGTCAGGTTTTTTTTTTTATCTTTCGAAGATTTGCCTACAAAACCCATTCCCCAAGACCTAAACTGCTATCAGTGATCATTACTCTCCCCTGTCTCCATCAGACTATAAAATTCATGATAATCTGCATCTCTTATTGTGAACTTTTCACAGAAGAGGAGAAAGGTGGAGCCAGAGACAGGTAAATAGCTGACCCAGGTTTGATCCCAATACAGCAAAGTGTTAACCTGAGCCCTGCAAGGAATGATCCTTGAGGGCTGAGCTAGGAGAGAGCCCTGAACACCACTAGGTGTGGCCCCCAAAAAGTGAGGAGAGAGGAAGGAAAAGGAGGAGAAAAGTGTCAAATTCTATATTACATTATAACCCTTATCAGTCTCAATTTTAGAGAAATTCCTGCTTGTATATTAAATAACTTAACTACTCCCCCCACAATTAATTCCACATATTACTGTCAGTCAACTCTTCCTATTACTCTAATCGTGTTACACCTAATTATTCTCAGGAATTCCTTCAGGTCACTCAAGAAGTTTTCACAGACATTCTCAGGCCATCCTGGATCATCTACAGGCCTTATTCCTTCATTACCTAATTTGTCTTCTTTTTAAATTGGATTTGCGCATTTATTTCTCAGTGCCTATTCAAGTTTAGTGTAGGGTGATGGAGTGATATAGTGCAGCAGGTAAGGTATTTGCCTAGCATGCAGCCAACCTGGGTTTAATCCCTGATGCCTCATACGGTACAACAAACCCAAAAGAAATGATCCCTGTGAGTATAACGAAGAACTATCCTGGGCACAGTGGGTAAATATGGCCCCAAAATGCAAAACAAGATCTAAAAAAATAAGTTAAATGTAGATTTATTTTATTTTGTCTATTCTTTATGTAAAGAAGTAGAAATACTATTTCTTCAAAGTGCATTCTATTATTTTTAAACAATAAATTTCTACTGGAAGATTCTAGTGAATAAGATTAAACTAGATATGTTTAGATATGGTGCCTAATATATATAATAATGTACATAATATATAATGTATGTATATAATGTCTATAATAAGGACACATGGACAAATTTCACCTCAGTTTACTCTTTCATCACATAGCTAGTATTTCCTTCTTGCAGTTCTACTCATTTTCTCTCAGGACTTTTCAAATACTGCACCCTTAAGTTTCCATACTCATTTCTTCCCCTGCCCTCTGCTAGGCTTACTTTCTTTTATTCTGCAGGATCAGCTTATGTCCATCCACCCTCTATGAATTAACCAAAACATCTCCCTTGACCACTCAGTTCCAAGTGAGGATCTTTGGATTCACACTTGATGATGTACTGCACTATTATTACCAGTTTATTTTTCTATCACTCCCAATGAATTATAAATTGCTTGAGATGCTGAATGAATTTTAATTAACTTTTGAATCCTAAGACCACCCACACTGTCAAACACCCAATAGGCAGAATGAATGCTCATACACACTTCATGACCTTGTGCAGGCCATATAAGCACTCAGCTAAAGTACTTTCCTCCTAAGTAGGGATAATGCTGTACCTAGCCTAGCTCATAAAGTTGTCATAAGGATTAAATGTAGTATCATGAAGCTCTTAAGAGTATCTGTCGCACAGAGCTATCATTTGAATGTCAGTTTTCATGCTTTAGTTGCCCTAATGTCTGTGCGGGGGAAAATGTACTGCTATAGCCAGTACATTCAAACTAAGACTTAGCCATCATGCTGACTTTTCTTGCATTAGAAGCCACTGGTGTCCTTATCATCAGCAAATAGTTAGTGTACTTAGAATGTGAAGGAGCCCTTACTAGGTTTAAAACGTGCTGAAATACAAAAGAGCAGACAAGAAGACAAAGACCACAATCAATATCCACAACGGGGGGGGGGGGGGGGGGGGAAATGTTATGAATTTTTCAAACTCCCTAAGTTTGGCTTTGAACTAGAGTAGGCTTCCGGAAAATTGAAAAACAGAAGCTGTTTCAAATGAACACCTATCTGCAGGCTGACCTAGCAGGAGGAAGTTCCAATTTTCATGTTGCTATTCTAAAGTTTGACTTCTGCTCATAAACATTTCTCACAAAAGAAATGTCACCACGAAGGCTGACACAGCTGACCTTTGTCTCATTCGAACAGGAATTCCAAAGTATTTCCTGAGATGCCCCCCCACCTCAACTAGTGTTCAATTTTATAGCTCTAGAAAATTGACCTAAGTTTGTGTCTGTTCCTTGACCAATCAAAAGGGCAAATAAGATCTTTTCTCCCACGCTTCTCTAAGACAGAATGCACAGTTCTTGGTCACAGGGGCCCCTTTCTTAGCAGGAACTACAAAACTGCAAAACCTTGTCCCAGAGCATATTATAGAAAAGGAGGCTGAGGACATTAAAAAATATAAACAAATAAATAAATAAAAACCCACGTTTCCCCATAGGAATCCAGAGGTCAAGAGTAGTCCCGAGGAAGTTTATGCAGAATGCCACATTGCTTTTAGTCGCTGCAGAGAGAGGAGAGAAAAGAGAGACCTCTAGCGCTGCCTCAATAAGCCGAGTTTGCAAATAGTACCTGCTAATGTCACCTTAATGAGACAATGGCAACGTGCTGAGTAGCAACCAACTGAGGAACTGAGGAACCCGAACGAATGTTTACAGTGTGGCAGGCAACCGGGGGCTGGGGGGGGGGGATTCGATCCGGTTGTGTAGAGCCTGGGCGTGGGGGGAAAGATCTTCCTTCTTGGCGTGAAATGTGTCAAAAGCAGCAACCGGGCTCCGCAGGCATACATGCATGCACGCGCACAGAGAGGGGCACCCACCACGTCCGTCGCCCCAAAGCCAGCACAATAGAGAGATGGCCAAGTATTGTGCACCACCTTCCTTCCTTCCTCCCTTCGGCTCTGCTCCCGGAGGGCGGTGGTGAGAGGGAGCCGGCGGCCACCGCTCTGGCCCTGGAGAAAACGGTCCGTGCGGACGCATCCCGCCCTCCCCCGCCACCAGAGCCGGCGGCCCGGCTGGTCCCCACCCCCTCTGCGGGCCGGGCCGGGCCGGCGTCCGCGCTCCAGGTAGGCGCGGACCCGGCGCGCGGCTCCATGTGCGGCGGCGGCGGCGGCGGCAGCGGCGGCAGCGCGGGAGACGCCGAGGCGCCGGCGGTAGCGGGCGCGAACCGCCCTGTTCCGCGCCCCGGGCGCTGCGGGGCCCCGGCGGGAGCATCCTCGCGGGGGGGCTCCGCCTCAGCCCCCCCCGCCGGCGGACCCCGCCTCAGCCTCCCCCGCCACCGCAGGCCGCGCCCGCCCGCCCGCCCGCGTGACGGCGCCGAGCCCCCCCGCCCGGCTTCTCCCGCGGCCCGAGCCGGACCGCGGCGGTCCGAAGCGGCTCCGCCCCGCCAGCCGGCCGGCCGGCCCCGGACGCCGCGGACCGGAAAGCGGCCGAGCCGCGAGCCGGCGAGGGCGACGCAGGCGGACGTGAGGCTGAGGCGAGCGAAGCCGGCGCCGGCCCAACGCCCTCCCGCCGCCGCCGCCGCGCGGCCTCGGCTCCGCACTCACTTCCACATCGCGGCCCTTGTTCTTGAAGCTCTTGATGCGGTGGTTCTCCAAGCCCGGGTTCTCGGCCATGGCTGCGCGCGGCTCGGCGGCGGCGGCGGCGACTCCTGCGGCGGCGGCGGCGGCGGCGGCTCGGCTCGACGCGGGAGGGGGCCGTGCGCGCGCGAGGGGAGGGGTCGAGGCGAGCACGTTCCGTGACGCCTCCGAGCGCGAGGCGGCAGCAGCGCCGGGGGAGGCGCAGCCGAAACTGCCGGTGCGGGGAGGGACAGGGAGTGGGAGAGGGAGAGGAGAGGACACGGAGGGAGGGGACGCGGCCCCGAGGAGCCGCAGCCCCGCGCGCCGGCGGAGCAGAGCGGCGGGTCACGTGACCTCGCCCAAGGCGGTCGCCTCGCCGGGCGGCCCGGACGCGTCGGGGGATTCAAGCTTCTTAATGGAACCCTCACTCGACTCGCACCCCCGCCCCACCCGGCTTCCCCAGACCCCCTCGGGGCTGCCTGCGGGTCATGCGCCCAACCGGTGGCCTTTGCTGGACCCCTCCACGCCGCGCCGCTGGAGGCCGTGGGATGGTAAAAACTACATTTCCCAGAATGCCTTGCTCCGGCGCGAGGCCATTCTGACTGGGCGAGAATGCACGGAATGCCGGGAACTCAGAACTCCGGCGGTCCTGTCCAAGCGGCGCCTCCCCGGGCCGCCTCTGGGCCGGGGAGTGGGCGGGGCTTCCCTCGGTAAGGCACTTTCTGGTTGGTGGGGAGCGAGAGGGGCGGGGCTTGTAGGAAGGTGTTTCTTTCCCGCCTCTCCCCCCCGCCCCTCCATTCCCTGGAGCCTAGAGAATTGGAAATGGATCGCGGTTGGTGCTCGTTTCCCTTGCTTTCTTTGAGTGCTCCTGAAATAGTAGCCACCCTCATGAGCCGTTCCTTCCCTGGGCTCTGCTTTCGTTTTATAAATAGCATTTATTTCCACTCCACGCGTACCTATGTAACCCAACTATCTGATCCATGTGTTTAGATAGGTGTAACCCGGTTTGCCGCACTGGAATTAAGGTCAAGGACCACTGGCACGTGGTGGGTGCCTGGTAAATACTTGCTGAACAAATTAGTGACCTGGTATCACTAGGCTTTAACACACACACACACACACACACACACACACACACACACTGAACATAGTTCTGCAGCTTTCACTTCTACAGCACTTCTGCACTCCCCCATGTCTCTTTCTGATTCCACCTGCAAAAAGGTTTTAAGAAGCATTCAAACCCTGGTCCACACTGTGGTTTTGCATCTCCCTTACAGAGGCATGAAGGAATGATCAACGAAATCTGAATGGTTTAAACACTCAGAGGCCTGCTTTGTGGAACTGATATGCTCCTTTTTATTACATAGGAGATAATTAGGTTATATCTGTGGCAGATATAGCAGGTGTGCGATGTTATAATACAATCCAAACACTGAAGTCATTCAACGCTTAGCAGAAATAAACATAAATTAAAAAATATAGACAATAGTTCACTGCAAAGAGATCTTAAGGACCTTAAAAGTCCTTAGATGCCAAAGGCCTTAAAGATCCTAAGTGTCAGTTTACATTTTTATGTACTTTCCTCCATCAGTCACTAAAGAACTTTTTACTTTGCAGTATCTATCTTAGTCCAACGATTCATTTAAAGGGGAAGAGGAGGGAGGGAGAAAGAAAAAAGGGGGAGAGAGGGAGACAGACCTAAAAATTAGAATTAACAGATGACTTCAGCTCTTACTAAATGTAATTTAATTTATGTTTTTACCATTATTCTTGATGGGTTGAAAGAGAAACACCCAGTCTATTGCTCAACTGAGATTTCAATTTAGCAAGGTAGTCTTTATTTTTTCAGGTTGTTGCCTCTTTCTACCACTTCTGTGTGTGAAGACTAGTGTGAAGACACTAGTTGCTGTCATCAAATGTGTGAGTCTTTCATTGTTTTAGAAGCACTCGTTAGCAAGTG
Source organism: Suncus etruscus (assembly GCF_024139225.1). Taxonomy (NCBI): domain Eukaryota; kingdom Metazoa; phylum Chordata; class Mammalia; order Eulipotyphla; family Soricidae; genus Suncus; species Suncus etruscus. Next base: position 61,933,883 of record NC_064855.1, read on the forward strand.
CTTACCACATATCAATCATTGCCCTAATGCTGTGTATATTTGCAAATAATAAAATCTTACTCCTGCCTCCACTTAACTTTGTGTTAAGATAGCCAATAACACAAATCATCAACCAAAATTGTAGTGAATGTCCAGAAAGGGGAAGAAAGGCCAAAGCTAAGAAATGGGAAATCTTTATAATCTCGTGATTCCTTGTCATAATAACAAGTGTAAGATAACACATGGAGGTCTACATGTCACATGTCTAAATATTTTTACATGATAAACCAAACCTACAAACCGAGATAGAATATACTCCTGCTCTGACTGTTGACAATACATTTCTTTTAACTTGAAATCTGGTGTAATTGAAATATCTGATCTCTTGAATTTCTGCTTCAAATGTTACAGCACAGAGAGAGCTAGCCACCAGCCCTACAACCCCATCCTCTACAGCCTGCTTTCTGGTGCCCTTTTCTTTCAGACTCTGGTTCCATCCTTCACTGGACCAGACTTCCAGGCCATATGTGTCCCACAATGTCCATGTCCTCCCATTCACTCTCAAAGCACCTTTTAGAACCTTCTACCACCCTCCCTAACTCTCACCAAAAGGTACCTTTTGGCTATGGCTCAGGTCTAACATGTACAAAGTAGTGGCATCATCTGTCCCAGGACAGAGCCTAGAAATACTCTAGTAGGTGCTACCTTGATGCTAGAAATACTCTAAATGATACATTGATGCTATTTGAGCAGGGGACTCCAAGGCCCTGATATCCAGAATTGGGTCTAGAAGCACAGGTTCCAGTGAGGTGACCCCTTAGCCCCAAGGACTTCAGAGAGGGCTACAAGAGAGTCAGATCAAGATTGTTTAAAAGACTGAATGGAGAGAGCCAGCAGGTCATACAACCAATCTGGGTTTGAACGTCAGAACCCCATATAGACACCTTAGTACCAGCAGGAGTAATTCCTGATTGCAGAATCAGGTGTAATGCCTGGGCATTGCTGGGTGTGACCCCAAAACAAACAAAAAATTAGATAAGTAAATAAATAAAAGGCAAGAGCCAGAGTGATAGCACAGCAGGTAGGACTTTTGCCTTGCATGCAGCTGACTCAGGTTCTATCACCAGCATTCTATATTGATTTCCCCAAAGGTTCCCATGAGTCATTTTTGAGTAGAGAGTCAGGTGTAACCCCTGAGTGCCACCAGGTGTGCCACCCCCCCCCCAAAAAAAAAACCCAAATAAATAAAAGGTAGCATACGAAATAACACTCCTCTAGCCTAGGGTGGCAAAATCAAAATAAATAAATGAAGTTTACAGGAGAAGAATCTAAGAAATTCAAAAGTAATTGGGGGAAGGACCAGGAGATAGCTAAATTATATACCCAGCATGCATTGGATCCTTAGATTCCCAGTGCTGCATGCTCTTACAAGAAGAGTTGGGTGTGTGTGGGCCGAAGCAGTGACACTAAAGGTAAGGCATCTGCCTTGCAAGCGCTAGCCTAGGATGGACCATGGTTCTACCCCCTGGCGTCCCATATGGTTCCACCAAGCCAGGAGTGATTTCTGAGTACATAGGAGTAACCCCTGAGTGTCAATAGGTGTGGCCCAAAACAAAAACAAAAAAAGAAGAGTTGGGTGTGGACCAGGAGGCCCTCAGTTGCCTGTAGTGGAAGGGTAAACCCTGGAACTACAGAGTTCAAGCAACATTGCATTCTGGAGCTCTTGCATTGATCCTATTGCCCATTTGGCTGAATTATCAGGGGCCTGACTTTCAGCCACATCCTGAGCACCACTTCTTAGCCCACTTGCTCTCCCCAAAATTAGAGACACTGACAATGGAGTTACTGTCAGACCTGTGATACTCCAGATTAAAAGATCTTCATTGTGTTACAATGTGCCTAGACACAGAAAGCATTTCCAGTGTCCTTGTCAATTCCAATATAACAGTAATTTTAATACATTAAAATGTAATACTTTAATGAGGCTAACTCAGTAATTATGACTATATTTCAGTAACTTGCTTTGTCTCAAGGTCATACTTTTGGGCCTCCATTGCAATCCACATAAATCTAGATAGAGAACTAAATGGTGTCCTAGAGATGAGCACCATCTTGGAAGTTAATGCCTTATTGATTCACTAACCAATGAGTTCTGTGTCCTGGAACAAATTATTTTAGATCTCTTACTTTCAAGATCCTCACCTTTGAAAATGAGTAGATTGGACTGACTGATATCTCTGACTACTTCCACAGGAATAATTCTTGAATCTGAGAGCTTTTCCATTGTACTAAGTGGCATCCCTTCTCTTCTCTCTCCCTACAGATGAGAAATCAAAAGATGGTAACTAATCACCATTAGCAGAAGGACTAGAAGGCAAGTATTAGGACTTTTCGATAGAGTCCAGTCCTTAGAGCTTCTGAGTTCCCACAGGTTCCCACCACGGCTCACTTTCTCTCCAATGCTTTAGACCACCAAATCACCCTAAACCAAAGTTTTCACTCTCCCCAAATTATTCATCTATGATAAGAATTTAATTACAGTAAGGAATAAGTGGTAATTTTCACATTATTATGTATATTTTGAGTTTTTTTGGGGGGAGCCACACCTTGCGGCACTCAGGGGTTACTCCTGGCTCTCTGACAGAAATTGCTCCTGGCAGGCACTGGGGACTATATGGGGATTTCAGGATTTGAACCACCATTGGTCCTGGGTTAGCCACTTGCAAGGCAAACACCCTACCACTATGCTATCTCTCTGACCCACATTATTATAAAAAGAACATTAAAATATATATATATATATTTAACATTAAAATATATATATATTTTAATGTTCTTTTTTTTCAGCCTATATGGTAGATTTTTGAGCTCCTCTTAGATTGTGTAGAATTTATCATTGAGCTTTACTTTTTATTTATTTATTTATTTATTTATTTTAATTTTGGGTCACACCCGGTGGCACTAGGGGTTACTCCTGGTTCTGTGCTCAGAAGTCAGACCTAAAAAAAAATACGGAAGGAAAAAAAAAAAAAAGGAAGTCAGACCTGGCAGGCTCAGGAGACCATATGGGATATCGGGATTTGAACCGGGATCCATTCTGTGTTGACCGCATGCAAGGCAAATGTCTTACTGCTGTGCGATCTCTCGGCCAGTGCTTTACTTTTTTAAATTAAAGTGTGTACCAATGCCTATGCTTTAGGGGTACAATGTTGCCACAGTGAAACTCACCATCCAAGAGCCAGTATTCCTCCACATAATTTGGCCCACTCCCCTTTTCTTTTTAATCCACAGTCCCTTTAAAGAATTATTGATGTACCTGAGGTGGAATTTAGGAACTCACAAATGTGAGTCCTTGGTCCCAGGGAATATGTTTTACTAGAGATGAGTCCTGGGAATTTGGGTCTGAATGATGAGGGTTCAATTGATAGAACTTAGTGCCTCTCACGTGAGCTCTTTCTGGCTCACAGAAACTTTTTTTTTAATTTTTAATTTTTAATTATGAGAACAAAGATGCGAAGAAAGAGGACAAGGTAAAGTTACAGAGGAAGGACAATCACCCATAAACAGAATTCTCAGAAATCCCCTTGCTGATATCTGAACTTTGAACTTTCAGCCAAAGAACATTAAGAAAAATAAAACAGAACCCATGTACAATTACTTTGTCCCTCAAGTCCCCAAATTGTAATACAAAATATTTCTTAGCAGCACACAAAGCAATCTAAAGACATAAAACTTACGTAACTCCTTAAACATCGAAGGCAAAGTACTTTTTTAAATTTCCATGCACATGCATATTAGTTTAAGTTAACCTCAAAAGTTTTAGTGGGTTGTTCTTCTTAAGGATTAGAGTCAAAGGAGCACAGTAAAAATGGTGTTAGAGTGACAATTATTGTTTGCACAAGCCCACCAAAATATGAGGGACATGGAAAGGAAAAGCCTTGGCCTAAATACAAGGAGACCCTACCCCTGAAGTTTCCTGGCATAAGACCAACTCTAGGCTCCAAGCAAACTAGTTTGTCCAATCCAAGTCATTGTCTGTAGTGCCAATACACTTTTATTTTTCACACAGTCTCTGTTGTTGGTATCATGTTTCTGTATTAAAGATCCTGGAATCCGCATATCCTATATTGCAGTCAGGATGGTGCAGAGCGTCCTCTTGTTTCACCTCACAATTAAAGGGCAATGCAGAGAGCCCTGTCCTGTAAGCTGGTCGTTGATGTCAAGTCTTCTTAGTGTTAAGGGAAGTCTCTTTTGAGCAGGTCAATGTCAGATCAGTGGTATGGTCTTCCCTGGTAGAGGATTGTTTCCAGGTGTTGGTATATAAAACCTTGGATGTTTCGTAGATAGCGTCCCTGGTTCAGGGGTAAATGGAGGATGCCCATTCTTCTGAGGCCTGTGCCTGGTCATTAGATCGATGTTCAGGGTGTAAGGTCCCATTGCACTATAAGATTTGTGTGTTCCAATCTCTATTAGATAAGAACTTATTTGTATGTATAGAATTTTCTCATTTTAATGTTTTATGCAAACAAGGAACAATGCCACATGGCGTTATCAGCGCATATGGGGGCCGTAAGAACAAGTCCAACAATCCCCATGGTTCAATCATAAGCATTAAACAGAGGGACTCTTCCACCAAAATTCCTTATTGAACAGCTTACAAAGAGAAGACAAGATAAAAAGTGGGTAGAATTGTCATGGTAAAATAATATTTAGAAAGTGTTATAGCTGTTAAAGAAAATACACATAAAATATTCAAAAGACATATGTATCCATTTTATATCTTTTGAAATAGTTGGGGGTTGTTAAATCCAATGCATGCCTTTGGTCTGTGATTAGGACTGTTCAGTACTGAAGTTAAAAAGAGTAAATGTGGGGTACTGATGGTAGGGGGTGAGAGAGTTAAGGAGTAATAATGAGCTTTGTAGGGGTGTGCGAAAGGGCGGAATCTGTTGGGGCAGGAGGTTGGTCTTGGTGCCTAACAAGTTAAGAACTGAGGGTAAAGAGGGTTCATTAAGGGGAAGATAACGAATACGGATTGGGAGATGAGGGTATAGGGGAGGGACAATAAATCCGAGGGGCTAAATACGTTGTATAGCTGAATTGTTTATGGATTAGGCTTGGCAGTCAAAGAGGACCACTGTATAGGAAGTCACGTCACGTCTATATATACACTGATTTTAGAGACCTATTTGAATGTTATCCTCCAAATATAGAGCATTCCATTTTTTTTCTAGAAACAATCAAGATATAAGAACATTTTTGGGTGAAGTTAAAAGGTGTGTGTATATATATATATATATATATATATATATACATATATATATATATACATACATACACACACACACACATATATATATATATATATATATATATATATATATATATATCTGCACCTGCGTGCTTTTGAAAATGAATAGTAGTAAGAAAAGAACCCCAGAATGGGGTCCAGCATGCGTACGACAGGAGTTTGTTTCCCCAACCCTCCCCCCAGGGCCCGATTTACCAGGCCCGGCCCTGAAGACATGTCTGGCGTGGGGGGGTTCTCAGTCCCCCGGACTAAGTGGTCAGCCCAAGGGTCCTATGGCTAGCTGTCCTGCCCAGAGCCCCCAACATACCAGTAGAAGACACCCAGAAGTCCTGGCATGTTGAGTCTTCTGAGCCCAGCCCCTGACTCTGTTGTTTGTGTATGCATAGGGGAGGGATTTCTCTCCCTCACCCTCCTCCCAGGGCCTGATTTAGGGATTGAATAGTAAAATAATTATGACTCTTCAACTCTATATGCAAGGCAAGCATCCCCAAAGTACTATTCCTGGCCCCATTGACTCATGTCTCTTCAACTCTATGTGCAAGCAAGTGTCCCCAAAGTACTATTCCTTGGCTCTATTGGCTCGTTTCCTTTTTGGGGGTAGGGGGACACATCCTGCAGCGCTCAGGGGTTACTACTCACTCTGTGCTCAGAAATTGCTCCTATCAGGCATGGAGGACCTTATGGGATGCCAGGATTTGAACCAATGTCGGTCCTGGGTTGGCCACTTACAAGGCAAACTACCTACCGCTGTGCTATATCTCTCTGGCCCCTGACTCAAGTTTCTTAAACCTTTTAAACACTTCAGCTACTTAAACTGTATGATACTGCCTATCCTGTAAAGCAGGCAGCATAAGTCATTATAACAAATTAATGATAAGCCATATACATTTATTTTAAGCTTTGAAATTCACATTAGACACCTATATTTTCCTTATACAATGAATACTCAATAAATATTGATAGGTACTCAACATAATTAAATTAAAAAAATTTTTTTGGTTTTTGGGTCACACCCATGTCGCTCATGGGATACTCCTGGCTTTGTGCTCAGAAAGCACTCCTGGCAGTCACAGGGGACCATATGCGATGCCAGGATTCGAACCATCTTCTGTCCTGGATCAGCTTTGTGCAAGGTAAACGCCCTACCACTGTGCTATCTCTCAGGCCCCAATTAAATTAAAATTTTAAAGCATTGTAAGACACAAATATTTGGTTTGTTTTTTAAGACATCAAACAAACAGGACAAAAAAAAGAAAAACCTGAGTTTTCTTGAATGAAGCCTAGACTGGGATAACTATTCAAATCCATAAATTGACTCTTCCCAAATTTTGTATTCCCTAACCTCTTCTAGAGTTTAATACAGGAATACTTTCTTTAAAAAATATATTTATTTAGGGCCCGGAGAGATAGCACAGCGGTGTTTGCCTTGCAAGCAGCCGATCCAGGACCAAAGGTGGTTGGTTCGAATCCTGGTGTTCCATATGGTCCCCTGTGCCTGCCAGGAGCTATTTCTGAGCAGATAGCCAGGAGTAACCCCTGAGCACAGCCGGGTGTGGCCCAAAAACAAAAAACAAAAAATTATTTATTTAAAATTGGTTGGTTGTTGGGCCACACCCAGCGATGTTCAGGTGTTACCCCTGCCTCTGCACTCAGAAATTGACCCCGGCAGGCTGGAGGACAACACGGATGCCAAGGATCGAGCCAGTTCCCTCCCAGTTTGGCTGCATGCAAGGCAAATGCCCCATCACTGTGCCATCTCTCCAGCCCCAATGCAGAAATACTTTCAGCAAGCACCTGCAAAAAAAAAAAAAACAAAAAACAAAAAAAAACTAAAATAAATGTTTTTATTTGTGTCAATTCTATTGACTACCTAAATGATTTTCAGAGCAATGAGGCCAAAATGTAACCACCACTACCCTTTAGCTTGTAGAAGCACTTAAGCAAGAAACACCAAAGTCTAGAAAAAGTACAAAGTCTAGAAAGATAGTACAGCAGGTAGGGTGCTTGCCTTGCACACAGTCAACCTCGGTTTGATCCTAGGGATCAATCCCATATGGTTCCCCAAGCACCATCAGGAGTGATTTCTAAGTGCAGAGTCAGGAGGAACTCCTGAGCATTTCTCAATATAAAATATAAACGAAAGAAACTTACCCCAGCACTTTCCATAATTCAATTTATCTATGCCACTCACACTCTAAAGTGCTCTATCTCTGTCTTGTTTATCTTCCCACCTCACTTCTCCCTTTCAGATCAATGTAGGACCTTGTATAAAGCATTCAAAAGAGAGAGAATTGTGGATTACATGCCCACAGAGCTTAATCCCTGCCAGTCTTGCAGAAGGACATACTACAGTTGGGAATTTGAGCTTCCAGCACCAAGATAATTCTAGACTCAAAGCAATTGTTCTATCAACCACAACTACACAAAACAACCCAAACAGAAATAACAAGAAGAAGCTATGAATAACCTTCAACTCATCATAATATGAATTAGTAATGTAATGCTTACTTGGAAATTCCAGTTTTTCTACACTTTTCAAAAAGAAGAAGCAAGATAATACAAGAGATAATTTTTTAAAAATAGAGAACAATACTGTCTTTACTATTCTAGCTGGATTGCAAAATATCCTAACTAAATAAACCTTTCATTTGTCCCTTCCTTAGATCTTTAGTTAGCTTTACTTGGACAAATAGAATACTTGGGTATTTTTTCATATCAAAGAAGTACAAATAAAATAAGTTGCCACTTTTGAAAGAGGCAGTTTAGTAACTGATTAGAACAAAACTAGAGTAGGTGAAAATAAGTGTCAGAATGCTGTAAGAATCTTTTCTTTTTTTCTTTTCTTTTTTTTTTTTTTGGTTTTTGGGCCACACCCGGTATTGCTCAGGGGTTACTCCTGGCTGTCTGCTCAGAAATAGCTCCTGGCAGGCACGGGGGACCATATGGGACACCGGGATTCGAACCAACCACCTTTGGTCCTGGATCGGCTGCTTGCAAGGCAAACACCGCTCCGCTGTGCTATCTCTCCAGGCCCAAGAATCTTTTCTGATCCATCCTATTGCAATCATCACTGCCAAGCAAAGACTGAACAAAGCAAACTACTGCCATCTAAAACATAATTTGAAAATAAAGTCCTTAATTATTGTTGTAAAAATGCAAATAATGATGCCATGAACTAAGCACTTAATATATTCGAAGCATTATTTTAAGCTATTCAAGTTTGTTCATATGCCTCTGGAAGAAAGGTAAATAAGACTCCTCAATTTATAGAAATATAGGGGCCTGAGTGGTGGCACTGCGGTAAGGTGTTTACCTTGCACATGGCTGACCTAGGATAGACCTTGGTTCGATTCCCCCGGCATCTCCTATTGTCCCCCAAGCCAATAGCAATTTCTGAACTGATAGGAGTAACCCCTGAGCGTCACTGGGTGTGGTCCAAACAAATAAAAAAGACTAAAAAGCATAGAAATATAAATTTATAGAAAAGTTAAGTGGTTCACCCAAGGTCACACAGCTAATCAATGCAAAATCTAGGTTCTAAATATGTGCAACCTGGATTAATTTATTTTGTTTTGTTTTTGGGTAAACCTGGCAGCACTCAGGGGTTACTCCTGTCTCTAGGCTCAGAAATCGCCCCTGGCAGGCTTGGAGGACCATATGGGATGCCAGGATTCAAACCACCATCCTGCATGCAAGTCAAACGCTCTACCTTCATGCTATCTCTCTGGCTCCTAACTTGGATTACTTTTACATAGATTGGCAGTTGGAAAAATGATAAACTTACACAAACACCAATCTTACTACACAGAAACCTATGACCATATGTTTACTCCCATAAATTTATGATGGTATGTAGAAAGCAACTGAAAGAAAGATCTCAAATCGTCATTGGGCTGAAGCAGAATTATAACAAAACCACTCTGTCTTCAAGAATCCCAACAGCAAGAGTTGTACTCATGGGGAATCATCAAGGAATGTTAGTAACATGCTTTGAGTCCTGAATCAAACCCACCTGAAGTTGTAATAGCTTATGATTTTGCTTTTTTTTTTTTTTTAGTTATATGAGTGAATACATTACCTTTCTGAAAAACCTGAACATAACTATTAGCAGTATTATAAATCACAGTAGCTGGGTCTGGAGATATAGCATGGAGGTTGAGTGTTTGCCTTGCATGCAGAAGAATAGTAGTGTATTCTATGGGGGAAAATGGGGCTGGAGAGATAGTATGGAGGTAGGACAGTGGTTCGAATCCTGGCATTCCATATCGTCCCCTGAGCCTGCCAGGAGCAATTTCCAAGTGTAGAGTCAGAAGTAATCCCATAGTGCTGCAGGGTGTGACCCAAAAACCAAAATAAATAAATGAATAAATAAATCACAGTAGCTAAATAAAATAATTTAAAGAATTAGAAACCAATTTGAATGTCAACAGAAAGACCTCGACACACCCTCTTGGTCACTGCTGTCTCCCTGCTACCATAGAGATTGCCTCTGTGAATCCATGGATGCAGGGATTCTATTCAAGTGACTTTTGGGAATTTTGAATGTATGTCTGGAAAGGAAGCTTCTTTCTATTGAACTTGCATTGGAAAGTGGAAAGCAGAGAATAAAGAAGGAAGATGAACTTGGAGATGTTATATCCAAGGCTGCTGCAATCCACCACTTGGAGATGAGGAAAAAAAAAATAACAACAGAAACCAAGAGATGAAGAATAAAACAAGGAGATGCTTATGTGCACAAACACAGAAAGCTGTTGTATGTGCATACTCACACATATTCACATGTACATGCACACAGAAGGGAGGTATACCCCTCTTGAGGCAGCTTGACTTCTTTGTAGAAAGCTGACAATGTGCCTCATTAAGACCCAACCAGGGCTTTTCTAATCAGGGAACATTCAGGAAGACCCCATACAAACTGATATATCAGATTTCAGCTTAGTCTGTTCTAGTTGTAAGTCTTAGTCCTACTTTCTGTGATTTGGCTTGTTGTTGTACTGTAATAATAAATAGCATAAAGTTTGCCATCTTAAACATTTTGAAGAGCCCTTTGCAGTAGTGTTTACTCTCTGCATCTGCTGGGGCAACAGATCCTGAGAACTTCATCTTGCATTAATTGCAACTGCACTTACTGATTGCCTTCTTCCTCCCATCTCTGAATCCAGCTTTTTTGTCCTCTCTGACTGACCTGGCTCCAGCTGCTCACCTACTAAGGATAACTAATGAGTGATCTTGGCTTCCTGTTGCTCTTCTTGATACTTTCTTTTTTTGGGGGGGGGGGCACACCCATTTGATGCTCAGGGGTTACTCCTGGCTAAGCGCTCAGAAATCGCCCCTGGCGTGGGGGGACCATATGGGGTGCCGGGGGTCAAACTGTGGTCCTTCCTTGGCTAGTGCTTGCAAGGCAGACACCTTAGCTCTAGCGCCACCTCACCGGCCCCTCTTCTTGACACTTTCACTGAAGAGTCTCAAATCCTCCTGTGAGGTCTGCCCTAGCCCATGCCTGGGTACAGTGCCACCCATAGGCATCTAATTTCTATCTCCTTTGTGGCTATTAATTATCTAAAATATTAATATTGGTAATATCTGGCCAAAGAGATAATACAGATGTTAATGCATTTGCCTTGCAAATGACTGGCTCAAATTTAGTCCCCAGTATTGCATATAGTTCCTTGAGCACTGCCAGGAGTGATCCCTGAGCATAGAGTTTTAAGGAAAGCCCTGAGTACTGCTGGATGTGGCCAAATGCCACCCCTCTCCATATATATACATATATGTATATATATATATATATGTGTGTGTGTGTGTGTGTGTGTGTGTGTGTGTGTGTGTGTAAAATACCCATAGCATAAAATGTCAATATTTTATTGTTTATGTTCTACATTCTAGATATTATTCTGTGTACTTAGCAGATAGTAACTCTAACTCTTAACCTAGAAGTACTGCTGGGGACCACAGAGATAGCATGGAGGTAAGGCACTCATCTAATATCATGAACTTATGCTGTTTACAGATTCTGGATATTGTGAATCATGCTGCAATGAACATAGGAGTGCAGATGAGTCTCATATATCTTATAGAAGTAAAAATTCTTGACAAAAATTACTTTCTCCTGATGTGTCATTTGTTGTACACCAACATTTCGCTTCCTTTTCTTCTTACCTCTATGACTTAGCACTTTTTTTTATTTTTATTTTTTTTGACTTAGCACCTTCTATTTTATGTTAGATATATAATGAGAAGAAAGGTAACAGAGGAAAGTTTATGATCTCTAGAGTTATTTCCAGTCAGGGAAAATCCAAAAGCACAATGTCACCAAAGCACTAAGGACAGTAAAGGGATTAAAGTGCTTCCTGCCCATAGAACCTACCCCTCATCATATGATCCTCATGTATCATTCCTGAGTATAGAACCAGGACACCTTCAGGTCCACCCCCACCTCAAAAACAAGTCACAAAGTACCAATCTGGATATTTTCTACTTTTCTCTTTGTCATCCATAACTTGTAGGTTTTGGTCCTTAGAGTTGTCCCTCATGGTAAAAGGACAGCTAGCCAGCCACTGCTCTAGGAATTTCACCTGCAGATGATAACATCTGACTCAGAGGAACACTATCCTCATGTTTACCATGCTAAATCAGAAAAAAAAAACAATGTTTCCTAGAAACTTCTCAGCAAAATTTCCTTTAATCTCATTGTCAGGGATTGAGTTTCATGTTAAATACCCTATAAATCAAAGTGAGTATTGGCATGTTTAGCTCCTAAATTGGAAAGTAGTCTTGATGGTAATGACCAAGTGTGGGGAGAGAATTACCATAGAGAAGGAAATAGCCAGTTTTGGTGTACAACATGGCTTACTACCATGCACACTTCTGGGCTCTGCATCTTACACAGAAAGGCATAGACTTTAGTTGAGTTTCCCAGAGTAAAATACCTACTAACTTATAGATCAGAACTGGGACCTAGAGCTATCTAGTTCCAGTGTCCTTGTTGTCAGCAAAAGCAGAACAACAAAAAACCCCAAACTACCAAAGCAATGACCTAAATAAGACACAATAGGCTTTAAATTTACTGGGAGTTTAAATAACTTCTTGGCCCATAGTAATTGAAACCACTGCAAGGTTCTAAGAAGCAATGTAATTTCTGTCCTTAGCTATCTTTAAAAGATAAAATAGAGCTGGGCTTTTAGCACTTGGCTAAAGATATAAAGACATTTTAAAAGAATCTGAATGAATGAACTCCAGCCATATTTCTAAGTTCCTGACACCCAAACCTTTAAGTGGAGCCTGGGGAGATCCTCATTCAACAGCAAACACTCAGGCAGGGCCTAGAAGTTGGGTAAGCAGATATTTTTGCCTCTGTGTGGTCAGCGCTATTATGGCAGTATGAAGTGTGGGACTGTGGGAGTGGTTGTAGGGGAGGGGAGAGAGGAGGGAGGATAGAAAAACTAAGATCATGTCAGCACTGAGGTCAGCTCTCCCTCTATTCCAAGACAGGGCAGTCACTTGTGTTTGAAACAAAGACCCTGAGGCAAGAGGTACAAGCCAAATTGAATTCAGTGTCCTGTTGCACAAGATAGGGGTTGTGGAATGTTTTACAAAATGGCTGACAAGAAGATCAGAAAGCAATTCTGATTGTATATGGTCAGGCTTTTGTTTGTGTGTGTGTTTATTTTGTGTACGATGCCACACCTGATAGAGTTCAGGAGTTACTCCTGACTACACTCAGAAATCATCCCTGAAAGACTTGGATGCTGAGACTAGAACCCAGTTTGGCCATGTGCAAGGCAAATGACCAACCCACTGTGCTATCCCTCTAGCCCACTTTTGTTTATTTTTAAGTGGTGTGTGTGTGTGTTTCACAGAGCCTTTTACACAGCTCGGGTCCCTACTTCAGATACCACAGAAGTTTGCATAGATGCTCTGTTTTAAGCTTACATTCCTCCTCCAAGGTACAGAGTTCTATTTGACCACTTAACTAAAAGTTAGGTTCAGTCTCTTCTCTATGTTTTTTAGTACTGAAATTACATATCAAAGGAGAGAAGTTGCTCCTTCAAGTATTTCACTTCCTAGCTGGCAGGACCTTCCCTGCCATAAGGCCATGGTGCTGTCTAGGAAATTCACTCCAGGAAATCTATTGTTTTGCTGCATAAGTGGTTATTGGGTTTGTATACTGGCTCTAAATAGCTTATAGGTGTTCTGAACTGACACTTCTGTAAAAAATAAACAAAATGGCTAGCAGAGTAAACCAGTAGGAAAAAGTGGGTAATGTTTATTTTTATTTTCTATGTGTGTGTATGTCTTTGTGTTGGGGAGTGGAAGAAGGCATGCTACAGCTGACATTATCCAAGTCTTTCTCCTGGCTCTGTGCTCAGGGATCACTCCTAGAGTGCAGTTAGAGGACAGTGTGTGGTGCCAAGGATTGAACTGGGATCAGTTTGTTCAAGGCAAGCTCCATAACCCCTGTACTATCTCTCCAACCCTGACTCTTAAATGGGCTTGTATTAAATGTACATCTATTTTTGTATTTTTTAAGGAATTAATATTTGGAGTGGGGAAAATGAGAGGGTGTTTCATTGCAGGAGGTATTTAGGAATTTATATATGGTACAGGGAAGAGAACCTGGTTCAACTATATGCATGGCAAGCACCTTAAGCCTCTGTATGATCTATCCTGCCCTAATATGTAAATTGTTGGGGGACACACCTGGTGATGCTCAGGGGTCCCTTCTGTGCTCAGGGACCATTCCTGGCATTGCTGGAGAGTACCAGATGCAGGGCTAGGAACCAAACCATTGTTGCATCTACAGCAGCCACATGCAATGCAAGTGCCTTAAACTCTGTTCCATCCTTCTAGTCCTAAGGAATTCAGTTGAAAATGAACAGTTTGGCCACAGTGAGCATTTGTTTAGACCATGTTTTCAATAAAAGCAAATTTACATGCTGCAACAAACAAATAGGGAAACAACACTGGACCTAGATCGTTCCTCAAAAGAAGATCATTCTCACTAAAGAAGGTTGAGGTGAAACTACAGAATGCAGTTGGATCATTGTAAGGAAAGAGGGCTCAGGGGGAAAAAGAGTTGTATGTTCTTTGGTGGGTTTCCAGAAATGTATATCCTCAGTTCCTGCCCAGACCCACTAAATCAGAATGTGCATTTTTCTAGCATCCATGTGGTTTGTGTGGACTATGCTGCTGCAGACATATCCCTTTCCTAGATTTCCCCCTCCTGTCTGGAATCATGATTGGAGTATATGAAATTCAAACATGAAAGTAGATCATGTTGTGGACTCTAAAAGAAAAATGTTATAAAATGACATTTGCTATCTTTTAAATTTTTAATTCTATCTAATAACTTCCTTTGATTAAAAAATATTAGTGAGGGCCCGAAGAGATAGCACAGCGGCATTTGCCTTGCAAGCAGCTGATCCAGGACCTAAGGTGGTTGGTTCGAATCCCGGTGTCCCGTATGGTCCCCCGTGCCTGCCAGGAGCTATTTCTGAGCAGACAGCCAGGAGTAACCCCTGAGCACCGCTGGGTGTGGCCCCAAAACCAAAAAACAAACAAACAAAAAAAATATTAGTGAGACCTACAAAAACATTTATGAAAAAAGAAATCAGTGGGAAAGGAAAGAAAGTGCTCTTTCCCAAGGCACAGACGAATTCTGCAAAACCCTTGAAGTGTCCTTGAATTTCTCCTGGGATCTGGTGCAAAAACCTTGACTTGATGTGCCTGACTGGGTGGTCTGAGGTTTGAACAATGGCCCCTCCCCTCTATAACCCTTTGCTATTTTGCCAACATTTTGATGGCTCTGCTGAAAGCCATTAAACAACAGCTGGTGAATAATCTCATTTTATATTAATAGAGCACTGTGGATCTATCCAGCTCCCTCATTATGTTCCAAAACAGAACATCCTTTCTGACCCAGGCGAGGGAGGCCCACCACATTACATGATGGCAACACAGAACCACCAAGGGCAGAGAAAGCCTTCTCCTATAGGAAATATGCAGGATTCTTTCAGATCATAATTAAATAAGTGAAAAGGGATTTTTGTGTTAAATCACCAGGTTTCAGATATACTAAAAGAAATGGCCAGGGAGTGAGAAGATTTCTACCTCCATCGCCCTTATGTGAAAGTCTTCTGTGAAAGGGGGCAGAGATGTCAGGTGACAATCCTGAATGATAAATCTGGGCTATTTTTACAACCAGGGCTAGTTGGCGGCTTAATACGAGTGGAGTCAAATAAAACCAAATGTGACAACAGCACCAGTTAGTCTGTACCCCTGCTGGTAGCATTTTCAGCACTCTCAAGACTTGCAAAGGAATAAAATAAAATCTGCGAATTCAAGGCCCCCTTCTTTGCTGGAGAGTTAGTAAAAAACAAACAAACAAACAAACAAAAAACAGGGCTAGAAACAAGAATGTAAGGTCTACACATTTAAAGATATATACATTAGTCAGTTTTACCTTTATTGACATATACAGAGTGAGATAGTAAAAATATTTTGTTGAAGCTACATCTTTAGAGATTTTATCAAAACTTTTCTCCTATTGAAATTGCTCCTCAATTTCAGTTTGGGAGAAACAAAAATTGCTAGCAGGGAAACCTAAGGAAGATATTTTACATACTACCAGAAAAGTTAGCTTTTCTGGGGTCAGAGCCTGGGATAAACTTCAGTAAACCTGATTAGAGAGAAGAAAAGAAGATGATGATATTTTCTAAGAATAGTAGTTCCAAACTTCTACTCTTTGTTTGGGTCAAAGATCCATTGATGATTAATTTTATGTCTCAGTTTGGCTTGACTACAAACTATCTAGTCAAACATTATTCTAGATATATCTATGAGGTTGTTTTGGGATAAGACAAGCATTTTAATTGGTGAGCCTGAAGTAAAACAGATCATCCTTCAAACTGGGCCATCCTCTTCCAGTCAGGTGAAACCTTGCATGCAGCTAAAGATTGACTTCCCTGAAGGAAAAGGTAATTCTCCAATCTGAGATCCTGGACCTGAAATGCATCATTGGCTATTCTTGGACCTCCAGTCTTCCAGTCCACCCAGCATATTTTGGACTTGCGTTCCTTAAAATGTGTGTTGTATAAGCCAATTCTTTAAAACACATATTTTTCCTTTTCAAATCGATTTTTATTATTTACAATATTGTGGACTTCCAGAGGATATAACTTAATAACTTTCTATGAGAGAGAAAGAGAGTGAGTAAGAGAGAGAGAGAGAGACAGAAAATGTCCACCACAGAGGCAAGCAGGGAGGAAGGCAGTGGGGAGGATGAGAGGGAAACTGGGGACATTGGTGGTGGGAAATGTGCACTGGTGAAGGATATTGTATGTTTTATGAGGAAACTCAACCATGAACAACTTTATAACTGAGAGAATAAAAAAGATGAGATTACAAACACAAAAATAAAACACAGAGAATGAGGAAAAAATCTCTCTACATAAATAGTTTTCAATGCATCCACCCCTAGGGTCTAGAGGAAAAAAATCTCTCTACATAAATAGTATTCAATGCATCCACCCCTAGGGTCTAGCATTATACACCATAAAAAAGACCCATTTAGGGCTTGAGAGATAGTCCATAGGGTAAAACATGTCCTTTTCATGCCACTGACCTGGGTTCAATCCCAGGTACCACATGTGATACCCTAAGTCTCACCATATAGATACCTGGGCACTGAGCCATGAGTAAACTTTGAGCACAGTGGTGTGTGCCCCTTCCCAGTTTTTGTTTTTGTCTTTGTTTCCCCCCCCCCTAATTTTTTAAAGAGCCCTTCAAACTTTGTTCAGTGGCAATATCAGCAAATAAGGTTTCTTATCTTAGGATATGCTTATAGAAAATTTTTCAATTGAATGGGAGAAAATATTTGCATACAACATTTTAAATAAAGGGTTTATCCAATATATATAAAGCACTCGTAAAATTCAACAACTAAACACCATTGACCCCATAAATAACTGAGATGAATAGAAATTTCCCCAGGGAAGACTTACAGATAGCCAACAGGCATATTAAAAAGTGCTCACCTACACTCATGATTAGAGAAATGCAAATCAAAACAACAATGAGATATCACATGCTGGTGAGAATGGCACATATAAAATTTCTGGAAATAGCCAGTATTGGTGAGGTTGTGGTGAGAAAGGAACCCTCATCCACTGTTAATGAGATGTCAAGTGATTCAGTCTTTTTTGAAAAGCAATATGGAGACCCATTCAAAATATAGGAATAGAGGAATAGAGCAACAGCACAGTGTTAGGGCATTTGCTTTACACGCAGTGAATCTAGGATGGACCTTGGTTTGATCCTTGGCATTCCATATGGTTCCCCAAGCCAGGAACGATTTCTGAGTGCCTAGCCAGGAGTAACCCCTGAGCATCACCAGGTGTGGTCCAAAAAACCAAAACAACAAAAATAAATAGGAATAGAAATAACACATGATCCTGTAATACCAATTACTGGCATCTACCCTTAAAACACAATAATATCAATTTGGGGCTGGAGAGATAGCATGGAGGTAAGGCATTTGCCTTTCATGCAGAAGCTCATCAGTTCAAATACGGCTTCCCATATGGTTCCCCATGCCTGCCAGGAGCAATTTCTGAGCATGGAGCCAGGAGTTTCCCCTGAGCACTGCTGGGTGTGACCCAAAAACCACACACAAAAAAAGCAAAACAATAATATCAATTTAAAAGGATATATTATATTTATATTCATTGAAATATGAATATATCTATATAATATCTATCTATATATAATATATATTATCTATATTCATTGCAACATGAATAGTACAATAGCCAAGTTATAGAAACAACTGAAGTGACCAACTATAAATGGGTGGATTAGGAAATTGTGGTATATATACACTATGTAATACTTTGCAGAAGAAAGATCATAACCTTGCAATTTTCAACCACATGGATAGAGCTAGAGGATATCACACTGAGTGAAGACAGTTAAAAAGAAAGAGATACATATTGAATGATCCTCTCATTTATGGGATACAGCAAAATAGCAACAATGGCAACATAAAAGGAGAACTAATCCACACAATTGAGTTGGGAGATATGAAGAGAGGAATCTTAGGGTCTTTGAGAGAGGGAGGGAGTATGTTGGTGATGGATGTGGTGCTGGAGTTTTGTGAATGAGAAGCCATTATTACAAGCATTGTAAAATGAAGAATATTGATTAAAAATTTAATAGAAAAACAAAGACTCTACCCATTTTTTTCCCCATAGAATACACCACTCCATTCATCACCACCATAGATTTCACTGAGTCTAGGACTTAGGCTTTTGTCAGTTCATTTGTATTAGTTATTTATATTCCCACATACTAGTGAAGTATTCCAGTTATTGTCTTTTACTTCTTCACTTATTTAACTTATGGCTGACTTAGGTTTGATCCTGATATCCCAGATGATCTACCAAGCTCCTCCCTGAAATAATCTCTGAATGTCGAGCCAGGAGTTCCCACTGAGTACTGCTGGGTATGGCTCCAAGTCAAACTAAAACAAAAGTGGGGCCGAAGTAGTGGCACTAGCAGTAAGGTGTCAACCTTGCCCGTGCTAGCCTAGGATGGACTCAGGTTCGATCCCCTGCCATCCCATATGGTCCCCAAGCAAGGAGCAATTTCTGAGTGCTTAACCAGGAGTAGCCTCTGAGCGTCACTGGTGTGGCCCAAAAGCCAAAAACAAACAAACAAACAAACATCTAAAACAAAAGTATATATTTTAGAATTCTGGAAAGAAACAGCAGGGATTGAGGTGCTTGCCCTATACACTGCTGACCTCAGTTCAGTCCCTAGAACTATATATGGGTCCCCTGGACATTGCCATGACTAAACTCTGAACACATTGAGTGTGACCCCCCCAAAACAAAACAACAAAAAATAACTTCAAATTATACATATTTTATTTATAGATGATATATGACAGTATAAATATACTCTTGTAGAGAAAAAATGCATGTAAGGCATTTATACTTTGATATGTATTTTCTATGGGTTCTGCTCCAGAGAACCCCAAACAAGAAATACCCATCTTTCAGAATTGAAACTTATTTACTGAATGTCTGCTATGGATCATACCATGGATCCAGTTCTCAGAAAATGGCAGATCACATAATCTTGCATCTGATTTCCAGGGACTTCTCAAACGCTTTAAGTATATTCATGGACACCTGCCTTAAAAACTAACTCTACTTATGAGCCTCCTTCTGGCAAAAGGCAGCTGACTAATTCTTAATTGAAATTTTCCTTTTCTGAAAGCAACTACCACTTGATTTGTGGAGCAAGCAGTGTACATGTGTGGAGTCATCAAAGGCAACCCTTCCCCCCGAAAATACCCTTTCTTTCGAGAACTCCTGTTAGGGTTAGCAATCTGCCTTCAGGCATGTTCTTTGCCCTGGAATAAGACTTACCAACCTCACAGGGTCTGACTGAGGCCAGCTGGTTTTTCCTCAAACTCCTTAAATTTCATACCACCTTCCTAAACTCTCTTGTTCTCCAGAGGGAAAGCTGTGTGTGGCACCTCCTATAACAGCCTGGAAAAGTCAGGGGCCGGAGAGATAGCATGGAGGTAAGGCGTTTGCCTTTCATGCAGGAGGTCTTCGGTTCGAATCCCGGCGTCCCATATGGTCCCCCGTGCCTGCCAGGAACAATTTCTGAGCCTGGAGCCAGGAATAATCTCTGAGCACTGCCGGGTGTGACCCAAAAAAAAAAACCACAAAAAAAAAAAAAAAAAAAAAAAAAAGAAAAGTCCTTCTCCACTCTTCTATCTTCCCTTTTAGCAGCTTCAGTGTAAAACTTCCAAGAGTTAATAACAGAGACCCTAAATGGAAAGAGCCTGAAAAAGCAAGAGGCCAGATTCCTGTAAGTCCCAGGCTTACCTGAGATGGAAGTAAGAAACAGATTTTGATTGTGTTAAATTAACCAAGATCTGGAAGGTGTTTGTCAGCTGATTCTTATGTAACACAGAAACAATGATAGTTTTAGAAGGAAGACCTTAGTAGATTTGTTAAAGAATCCAATGACAGAAAGTAAATACAATAACATGACCCATTTATCATAGCAGAGATTAAAGGAGGGATCCTGAGGAGAATCTGGGTTTGTGCTAAATAGTGAGTCCAAATTCAGATATAGTCTGGAAATACCAGGTTCCTAGTTGGGGTTGCATAAGTGCAGTGGGGCACACTTGAATGGACTCTGTAGCTCCCTGATGTGAGTATTAAAGCCTGACTGGCTTACACAGCAGCCACAACACTGAGGGGCAAAGCTCCACAGAGGCAGGAGAGACAAAGGCAAAAGGAGAAGTATTCTGTCCTCTCTTGTAGATTCATTCTCCAGTCAACTGTTGGCTTTGGTCATTACTTAGGTACTTGAAAGTTTACCTGCCCATCTACTCATCAGATCCCTCCAGAATAAACACAGATTTTTCAGTCTCTTTTTTGTTTTTTGTTTTTGTTTTTGGGTCACACCCGGCGGTGCTCAGGGGTTACTCCTGGCTGTCTGCTCAGAAATAGCTCCTGGCAGGCACGGGGGACCATATGGGACACCGGGATTCGAACCAACCACCTTAGGTCCTGGATCGGCTGCTTGCAAGGCAAACGCTGCTGTGCTATTTCTCTGGGCCCTTTCAGTCTCTTTTACCAGAGAAAAGAGTATCGTCCCAGAAGTAGTTACCCTCAGCTCTACCATGGTTACAGATTACTAGAGTAGAAAGTGTACTAAAGAGAAATCTAGGGGCCAGAGTGATAGTATGTACAGTAGTAGGCTAACATAGTGCCTGAACCTTCTTAGGAGTAACTCCCAAGTTCAGTATAGCCAGGAGTAACCCCTGAGCACTACTGGGCATGACCCTAAAACCAAAATCAAACAAACATAAATAAAGGGTAAGCTATCTTTTAGATGCGCAGGTAGCAAAAGAGGATAATTGTCATGGAAAACCATTCTTTATGACTTCTATTTATGTGCTTACCCCCTCCCACATTTATAGAAAAAATTACATTATGGAACCTTTCTTTTTTGTGTGAATATTTTAATATATTTTATTTAAACACCTTGATTACATACATGATTGTGTTTGGGTTTCAGTCATGTAAAGAACACCACCCATCACCAGTGCAACATTCCCATCACCAATGTCCCAAATCTCCCTCCTCCCCACCCCCCCCTGCCTGTACTCTAGACAGGCTCTCCATTTCCCTCATACATTCTCATTATTAGGACAGTTCAAAATGTAGTTATTTCTCTAACTAAACTCATCACTCTTTGTGGTGAGCTTCCTGAGGTGAGCTGGAACTTCCTGCTCTTTTCTCTTTTGTGTCTGAAAATTATTATTGCAAGAATGTCTTTCATTTTTCTTAAAACCCATAGATGAGTGAGACCATTCGGCGTTTTTCTCTCTCTCTCTGACTTATTTCACTCAGCATAATAGATTCCGTGTACATCCATGAATAGGAAAATTTCATGACTTCATCTCTCCTGACAGCTGCATAATATTCCATTGTGTATATGTACCCCAGTTTCTTTAGCCATTCGTCTGTTGAAGGGCATCTGGGTTGTTTCCAGAGTCTTGCTATGGTAAATAGTGCTGCAATGAATATAGGTGTAAGGAAGGGGTTTTTGTATTGTATTTTTGTGTTCCTAGGGTATATTGCTAGGAGTGGTATAGCTGGATCGTATGGGAGCTCGATTTCCAGTTTTTGAAGGAATCTCCATATTGCTTTCCATAAAGGTTGAACTAGACAGCATTCCCACCAGCAGTGGATAAGAGTTCCTTTCTCTCCACATCCCCGCCAACACTGTTTATTCTCATTCTTTGTGATGTGTGCCATTCTCTGTGGTGTGAGGTGGTATCTCATCATTGTTTTGATTTGCATCTCCCTGATGATTAGTGATGTGGAGCATTTTTTCATGTGTCTTTTGGCCATTTGTATTTCTTCTTTGTCTAAGTGTCTGGAACCTTTCAATTGTACATAAAACAGAAAGAATACTGTAATGGACCACCCAACTTCAACAATTTATCAATTAAAAATTTCATTTTATCTAATCCCTTCTATCTCACTGGATTATTTTAAGATAAGTACCAAACCTAATTTCATTACACTCATACATGCTTTAGTATTGTAGGTATCTCTAAAATATGAAAACTCAAAACATTTTATAACATTGTTATAATCAGATAAAATTCCTTGATAATATCAAGTATTTAACATTAGTATCAACATCAGAATGAAAAGTTCAACTTTTTTCTAATTTCCTAACAATTACTTTTCAGTATGAAAAATATTAGCATTGGCCAGGGAGATAGTTAAAAGGACTGGAGCACACATTTTTCATATAGGAGACTTCGGTTTAATCTGTAAGCCCAAGTTTCCACATGGTTTCCTGAGTACTGCTGGGAATGACTCCCAAAAGAAGAAAAAAATTAGTAATAGTATCTGAACTTGGTGTACTCACTGTTTATTAATTTCTCTTTGGATTTCTTTTTTTACTTTTTCCTTGTATTTTGTTTTGTTTTGTTTGGGGCCATATCCAATGATGCTCAGTGCTTACTTCTGGATTTGCACTTAAGAATCATGCCTAGGAATGCTTGAGAGACGATATTAGATGCAAGAGCAAACCTGGTCTGGCCATATACAAAGCAAGCACTTTACAACTCCATTCCCTTACAATTTATTTATCAGTGAAACTGGGTCATTTATCATTTGTCCCACAGACTTTCCCACATTCTGTATTTTTGCTGGCTGCATCTTTCTGAAGTCATTTAACCATTTTCCCTAAGACCTGTGTTTCCTGGAAAGTATCAATTAGATCTAGAACCTTGATTAAATTTCTTTTGGGGTCAAGGAGACTTCGTAGATGCTGCTGTGAACGTCTTATTACTTATGCCATCATATCTGGAGTACATGATGTCTGCTTGTCTCATCTTGTCATGTAAGATTGATAAGTAGATCTGAACTGGTCAGCTTGAATCATTCATTTCTCAGCTCTCCACAAGCCTTACCTACTGCCCCACTCCCAGTAGCTTTAGCAGCCATATGATTTTTCTTGTAGCCCCATGATTTCAGCAGGGATTGCAATGGGATTCTAATTCCATGAATCCTCCTTCATATACGAACTAAAATGTTTCTAAAAGAAGAACTTCTCCTCAACAACAATGTAGCTATCCTGAGATACAGTTCATATAGAAAAGACAAGACAAATGCTCAATTCTTTCCCTTTTTAAACAAGTTTTCAGAGTAGTGAGTCAGTTCCCTAGCAACCTGTAAAGGTGACCTATGAAGAATCTTTTTTCTAGTATAATTATAAACTCATGAATCTTAACATATTTTTTGTATTTTTATTCATTGCAGATGCCCAAATTTCACCACTGTACATGGAGCATTTCTATACATTGATTCCTAATCCAAGAAGTCTTTTGTACATAACCTGGTCACCTTTGACAACTTCTTTGCTATCTAATAATATAAAGAGTCTCTTTTTTGTCCTAACTCTGGAATCAGTAATTCCCCAAAGGAATTAACTTTAGCATCTCATTAAATCTAGAGACCAAATCTGAGAGGAACGAGTATCGACTGCTCCTGGCAGTGCTGCCCTTTCAGATGCCAGAGTGAACCTGGCCCTTATCTGATCTCATCTTCCCCCACTCCCCCCATTCACTCCACACCAACAATACTCTCCTCCATGCTTAAAGCCACTTAAAAAAAAACAACAGATCTGGCTTTCTGTGGCCATAGGACCAGAGATCTTGGCTCGCTGAGGACATCGGCCTATCTCCCCTGAAGATTTCTCCCCCTACCCCCCCAATAAAAAATGCTTTGATCTGAAAAACAAAAACAAAACAGATCTGGCAACTCCTAAGCCCTTGCTTTTCCCTATGTTTCCCACTTGCTTCCCACTTCCCCCAAGTAATACTGACTCACTGCTCATGGCCTTCAGGCTTTTTCAAGCTCCCTTACTCAGTGAGACAACCCCCTGACTCTCCCCTACTGACTAATGTGACTGACTTAAGTCCTCTGGTCTGTTAATTATCGGAATCTTTTGGTAAACACATTCTTCCAAAATTGGAGGCTTGAGACCTATAAGCCCACCACAATTGTCAAGTCTCTGAGAACAAATTTGACCATACATGAGTTTCTTGGTCTCATAGTCATACAGAGGGTTTATGTGGTTTTCCTTGGAGGGTGTTTTGGGGAGGCTCTCAAGTATTGCACAGAAACCTTTAACCATCAGGAAATCACCCACTAGTGATTCTGAGCTAACCTGGCTCACCATATTCAATGTAAAGGTGGTATTCAGGGGCTACTAGGACCACACCCAGAGATGCTCAGACCCATGTAGTTCTTGGGATCAAACCTGGGTCAAACATATGCTAGGTATGAACTCTAGCCACTAACTATCCTCATGCCTGGGGTTCTGTATTATAGACTTAGAGAGATGAGTAGTGTGAAAGATACAGCCAAGATGGCTCTCAAGGTTTGCACTGCTAATTTTTGCCAAAGCTCCAAATTTTAGAGGGAATTTCTATTTACTGAAATAGAATTTTTTTTAAAAAGGAAAAGTGAGAAAATGCAGGTTTTGAAGGATAGTTCATGCTGGTTTGGTGTATTTTGGTGTTGAGAGGCCATTAAGAAATTGGGGGTGTCAAATGGGCAAGAAAGATTTCATCTTTAAGGGAGGATAGGTTCTGACTGGATAGATCCATTTGGGGATCATCTGTATATAAACCCATGAGACAACAGAATGAGAAGAGCTGAGAAAGAGATTGGGTCTCAGAACGGATCCTTGAGTCAATGAGAGAACCACGGGTGATAGAGACAAAGAATGGTCAGCAAAGAAGGATAAATGACAGTGTTATGCTGCAAAAATTTAGGGAGAGATGAGGAAGGAGTAAATACCTTCTGTAGGTGTTATGACAGGTAATCTGATTGACTATGGATTCTAGGCAGTGGTTGTCTTTAATAATGTCTCTAATATATTAGACACAAGTCAAAACTAACACATATGTTCTTTGATGCAAACTATAAAGCAGCAAACCCCACAGACGAATACAAAAATTTTTAATGCTTCTGACTGGGTAGGATGGTCTTGTTTTGACAGAAACCAGACTGAAAATCATGCAGTCTGTTCCTTCCATTTCTTGGAGCAGCATTAGGCCATCACAGATATCCATGAACCAGAACATTCCCTGAGGCAGGAGTTAGAAAAATGCCTTTACTCCTGGGAAATTCCACTCCTGGAAAGCTCACTGCACTTGGTAGCTAAGGGTAAGGGGGCTCTGAGTTGACAGGCCAAGTAGAAAGAGCTGCCATAAAGTGGGAGAAGGACAGTGCTGCCTGGGGCCCTAGTCACCTCCTTTGCTATCTGCTCATTTTATCATGCTCTGAACCTCCAGCTGAGGTCCTTCATACATGGAATTTTCACATCGTCAATTAACTGCCTCGTTTTTGCCACAAGGGAACAAAAGGTCAATAGTTTAAGGGCAAGTCATAATAATTGAAACCATATCACCTCTATAGAGGTGAAGAGTGAAAATCTTTCATTTCATGGAACACATGCACTCTACCTGAACAGCTTACCTCCTTTCTAAATTTGGACTTAAGGGCCTATAGCAGGCATGACAAGCAGGGGACCTACATACTTTGCTCAGTGAAATTTTAAAAATGTATGGGACACATCATATTTCACCAGGGCTGTGTATCCTTGAACCTCTTTTAATAAAAATGATTTTGCGATTTTATTTTTATTTCTTCTATTTTTTTTTCTATTTTATTCTTTCTATTTTATTTCTTCTATACTCAGCTATTTTAAGTGGTTATTCCTA
Organism: Suncus etruscus; assembly: GCF_024139225.1. Taxonomy (NCBI): domain Eukaryota; kingdom Metazoa; phylum Chordata; class Mammalia; order Eulipotyphla; family Soricidae; genus Suncus; species Suncus etruscus. The sequence continues at coordinate 61,960,012 of NC_064855.1, forward strand.
TCTTGCACTCAGGGGTTTCTCCCAGCAGTGCTCGGGGGCCATATGGGATGCCAGGGATAGAACTCAGGACAGCTTCATGCAAGGCAAATGCCCTATTCACTGTATTATATCTCCAGCTCCTTAATTTTTCTTTTTCTTTTTTTTTAATTTAAACACTTTGATTACATACATGATTGTGTTTGGGTTTCAGTCATGTAAAGAACACCACCCATCACCAGTGCAACATTCCTATCACCAATGTCCCAAATCTCCCTCCTCCCCACCCGACCCCCGCCTGTACTCTAAACAGGCTCTCCATTTCCCTCATACATTCTCATTATTAGGACAGTTCAAAATGTAGTTAATTCTCTAACTAAACTCATCACTCTTTGTGGTGAGCTTCCTGAGGTGAGCTGGAACTTCCTGCTCTTTTCTCTTTTGTGTCTGAAAATTATTATTACAAGAATGTCTTTCATTTTTCTTAAAACCCATAGATGAGTGAGACCATTCGGCGTTTTTCTCTCTCTCTCTGACTTATTTCACTCAGCATAATAGATTCCGTGTACATCCATGAATAGGAAAATTTCATGACTTCATCTCTCCTGACAGCTGCATAATATTCCATTGTGTATATGTACCCCAGTTTCTTTAGCCATTTGTCTGTTGAAGGGCATCTGGATTGTTTCCAGAGTCTTGCTATGGTAAATAGTGCTGCAATGAATATAGGTGTAAGGAAGGGGTTTTTGTATTGTATTTTTGTGTTCCTAGGGTATATTCCTAGGAGTGGTATAGCTGGATCGTATGGGAGCTCGATTTCCAGTTTTTGAAGGAATCTCCATATTGCTTTCCATAAAGGTTGAACTAGACAGCATTCCCACCAGCAGTGGATAAGAGTTCCTTTCTCTCCACATCCCCGCCAACACTGTTTATTCTCATTCTTTGTGATGTGTGCCATTCTCTGTGGTGTGAGGTGGTATCTCATCATTGTTTTGATTTGCATCTCCCTGATGATTAGTGATGTGGAGCATTTTTCATGTGTCTTTTGGCCATTTGTATTTCTTTTGTGTCAAAGTGTCTGTTCATTTCTTCTCCCCATTTTTTGATGGGATTTGATGTTTTTTTCTTGTAAAGTTCTGTCAGTGCCTTGTATATTTTGAAGATTAGCCCCTTATCTGATGGGTATTGGTTGAATAGTTTCTCCCACTCAGTGGGGGGCTCTTGTATCCTGGGCACTATTTCCTTTGAGGTGCAGAAGCTTCTCAGTTTAATATATTCCCATCTGTTAATCTCTGATTTCACTTGCTTAGAAAGTGCAGTTTCCTCCTTGAAGATGCCTGTAGTCTCTATGTCCTGGAGTGTTTTTGCCTATGTGTTGTTTTATATATCTTATGGTTTTGGGTCTGATATCGAGGTCTTTAATCCATTTGGATTTTACCTTCGTACATGATGTTAGCTGGGGGTCTAAGTTCAATTTTTTGCAAGTGGCTATCCAGTTGTGCCAATACCACTCTTTGAAGAGGCTTTCCCTGCTCCATTTAGGATTTCCTGCTCCTTTATCAAAAATTAGGTGATTGTATGTCTGGGGAACATTTTCTGAGTATTCAAGCCTATTCCACTGATCTGAGGACCTGTCCTTATTCCAATACCATGCTGTTTTGATAACTATTGCTTTGTAGTAAAGTTTAAAGTTGGGGAAAGTAATTCCTCCCATATTCTTTTTCCCAATGATTGCTTTAGCTATTCTAGGGTGTTTATTGTTCCAAATGAATTTCAAAAGTGCCTGATCCACTTCTTTGAAGAATGTCATGGATATCTTTAGAGGGATAGCATTAAATCTGTATAATGCCTTGGGGCGTATTGCCATTTTGATGATGTTAATCCTGCCAATCCATGGCAGGGTATGCGTTTCCATTTCCGCATGTCCTCTCTTATTTCTTGGAGCAGAGTTTTATAGTTTTCTTTGTATAGGTCCTTCACATTTTTTTTTTGTTTTTTTTTTTTGGGCCACACCCGGCGGTGCTCAGGGGTTACTCCTGGCTGTCTGCTCAGAAATAGCTCCTGGCAGGCACGGGGGACCATATGGGACACCGGGATTCGAACCAACCACCTTTGGTCCTGGATTGGCTGCTTGCAAGGCAAACGCCACTGTGCTATCTCTCCGGGCCCAGGTCCTTCACATTTTTAGTCAAGTTGATTCCAAGATATTTGAGTTTGTGTGGCACTATTGTGAATGGGGTTGTTTTCTTCTTATTATTTTTTTTTTTTTGGTTTTTGGTTTTTGGGTCACACCTGGCAGTGCTCAGGGATTATTCCTGGCTCCAGGCTCAGAAATTGCTCCTGTCAGGCACGGGGGACCATAATGGGCACCGGGATTTGAACCAATGACCTCCTGCATGAAAGGCAAACGCCTTACCTCCATGCTATCTCTCCAGCCCCGGGGTTGTTTTCTTAATGTCCATTTCTTCCTTATTACTATTGGTGTATAGAAAGGCCATTGATTTTTGTGTGTTAATTTTGTAGCCTGCCACCTTGCTATATGAGTCTATTGTTTCTAGAAGCTTTTTGGTAGAGTCTTTAGGGTTTTCTAAGTAGAGTATCATGTCATCTGCAAACAGCGAGAGCTTGACTTCTTCCTTTCCTATCTGGATTCCCTTGATATCTTTTTCTTGCCTAATCGCTATAGCAAGTAATTTCAGTGCTATGTTGAAGAGGAGTGGTGAGAGAGGATAGCCTTGTCTTGTGCCAGAATTTAGAGGGAAGGCTTTTAGTTTTTCTCCATTGAGGACAATATTTGCCTCTGGCTTGTGGTAGATGGCCTTAACTATATTGAGAAAGGTTCCTTCCATTCCCATCTTGCTGAGAGGTTTTTTTTTTTTGTTTTGTTTGTTTGTTTGTTTTTTTGGTTTTTGGGCCACACCCGGTAACGCTCAGGGGTTACTCCTGGCTATGTGCTCAGAAGTCGCTCCTGGCTTGGGGGACCATATGGGACACCGGGGGATCGAACCGCGGTCCGTCCAAGGCTAGCGCAGGCAAGGCAGGCACCTTACCTTGAGCACCACCGCCCGGCCCCTTGCTGAGAGTTTTTATCAAGAATGGGTGTTGGACCTTATCAAATGCTTTCTCTGCATATATTGATATGATCATGTGGTTTTTATTTTTCTTGTTGTTGATGTTGTGTATTATGTTGATAGATTTACGGATGTTAAACCAGCCTTGTATTCCTGGGATGAAACCTACTTGATCATAGTGGATGATCTTCTTAATGAGGCATTGAATCCTATTTGCCAGGACTTTGTTGAGGATCTTTGCATCTGCATTCATCAGTGATATTGGTCTCTAATTTTCTTTTTTTGTAGCATCTCTGTCTGGCTTAGGTATCAGGGTGATGTTGGCTTCATTAAAGCTATTTGGAAGTGTTTCCGTTTGTTCAATTTCATGAAAGAGTCTTGCCAGGATTGATAGTAGTTCCTCTTGGAAAGTTTGAAAGAATTCATTAGTGAATCCATCTGGGCCTGGGCTTTTGTTTTTGGGCAGACATTTGATTACCGTTTTAATTTCATCAATGGTGATGGGGGTGTTTTGATATGCTACATCCTCTTCCTTCAACCATGGAAGATTATAAGAGTCCAAGAATTTATCCATTTCTTCCAGGTTCTCATTTTTAGTGGCGTAGAGTTTCTCAAAGTAGTTTCTGATTACCCTTTGAATCTCTGTCATATCAGTAGTGATCTCTCCTTTTCCATTCCTAATACGAGTTATCAAGTTTCTCTCTCTCCCTTTCTTTGTTAGATTTTCCAGTGGTTTATCAATCTTATTTATTTTTTCAAAGAACCAACTTCTGCTTTCATTGATCTTTCGAATTGTTTTTTTTGTGTTTCCACTTCGTTGATTTCTGCTCTCAGCTTTGTTATTTCCTTCTGTCTCTCTATTTTTGGGTCCTTTTGTTGAGCACTTTCTAGTTCTATTAGCTGTGTCATTAAGCTACTCAGGTAAACTCCTTCTTCCTTTCTGATGTGTTCTTGCAAAGCTATAAATTTTCCTCTCAGTACTGCTTTTGCTGTGTCCCATAAGTTCTGATAGTTTGTGTCTTTATTGTCATTTGTTTATAGGATCCTTTTGATTTCCTCCTTGATTTCATCTCGGACCCACTGGTTATTCAGTATGAGGCTGTTTAACTTCAGGTGTTAAAGTTTTTCTTCTGTGTCCCTTTAGTATTCACAAATAATTTCAGAGCCTTGTGGTCAGCGAAGGTAGTCTGCAATATTTCTATCCTCTTGATATTATGGAGGTATGTTTTATGTGCTAGCATGTAGTCTATCCTGGAGAATGTCCCATGTACATTGGAGAAGAATGTGTATCCAGGTTTCTGGGGATGGAGTGTCCTATAAATATCCACTAGGCCTCTTTCTTCCATTTCTCTCCTCAGGTCTAGTATATTCTTTTTTTTTTGGAGGGTATTGTATTTTAATTTTTTAATATAATTTTTTATTTTGATCATAGTGGTTTACATGTTGACAATAATATTTTAGTTAAATATTTACATAACATCAGGGGGGATTCCCATCACCAAATTGTCTTCCCTTCACCTCTGTTTTTGTCGTATTTCCCATATCCACTTCCTTCACCCCCAGGGCTGCTAGAATATGTGGTCCCCTATGTACCTATCCTACCACCTAGTAGTCTTGCATCTGATTGGTCTAGGTGTCTCCCTAATTTCCCCCTCTAACTGGGAGGTAGGCCTAGCTAGTTAAATTTGCGTGGTTTGGTTCGAAGAAGAGAAAAGTAGTAAACTGGAGTAAAAGTCTAATACTCCAAAAGTGGACAGAGTCCTTCTAGAGGTTCTCATCATCGATTTGGGGGGCGATGGAGAAAAAAGAAAATGAAACATTCCATCAGTACAAAACAAAACAAAACAAATAAAAAGTGTCCATTATCCAGTGAGGACTCCAACAATAATGGTAAGCACCACACATGCACAAAACAAAAACAAAAAACAAACAAACAAACAAACAAAACAAAGCAAAACAACACAAACAAACACAAAAAAAAGAAAAAGAAAAAAAAAAGAAAAAACCGCCATGGTCTTGATATAAGAAACATGACTTAGCCCATAAAGAAAGAAAAGAAAAGAGGAGAAAAAACTAGGAATATCTGCGGACAACAGCTTCAATAACCACACCTACACAGAGAAATCGATCAAAAAATAGTTATGTAAGTAAAAGGTCTAGTATATTCTTGTTGGGTTTCAGTCTGGTTGACCTATCCAGTGTTGACAAAGCCGTGTTGAGGTCCCCCACAATTATTGTGTTGTTATTGATACGATTTTTCAGATTTGTCAAAAGTTGTATTAAATATTTTGCTGGCCCCTCATTTGGTGCATATATGTTTAGGAGCGTTATTTCTTCCTGCTCTACGTACCCCTTGATTAATATAAAATGTCCATCTTTGTCCCTTACAACCTTCCTGAGTATAAAGTTTGCGTTATATGATATTAATATGGCCACCCAGCTTTTTTATGGGTGTTGTTTGCTTGGATAATTTTTCTCCAGCCTTTTATTTTCAGTCTATGTTTGTTCTGACTATTCAGGTGCATTTCTTGTAGGCAGTGGAAGGTTGGATTGAGTTTTTTGATCCATTTAGCCACTCTGTGTCTCTTGACTTGTGCATTTAGTCCATTGACAGTGATAGAAAGATTTGTCCTGGTATTTAATGCCATCGTTATATCGAAATTTGGTGTGTCTTTTGGTTAGTCTTGTCTTAAATTAGGTTTTTCAGTTTTTCTCTTAAGACTGGTTTTGAGTCTGTAAAGTTCCTGAGCTGTTTTTTTTCTGTGAAACCATGTATTCTTTCGTCAAACCGGAAAGTGAGTTTTCCTGGGTACAGTATTCTAGGTGAAGCATTCATTTCATTCAGTCTTGTCACAATTTCCCACCACTGCGTTCTGGCATTTAGTGTTTCTGGTGACACGTCTGCTCTAAATCTCAAGGATGCTTGCTTGAATGTAATTTCCCCTTTTGATCTTGCTATTTTCAGAATTCTGTCTCTATCTGTGGGATTTGTCATTGTGACTAGGATGTGTCTTGGGTGGTTTTTCTGGGGTCTCTTTTGGTTGGTACTCTTCCAGCATGCAGGATTTGATCACAGATATTCTTTAGCTCTGGAAGTTTCTCTTTAATGATGTTCTATTTGTGTGTGTGTGTGTGTGTGTGTGTGTGTGTTTTGGGTCACACCCGGCAGTGCTCAGGGGTTATTTCTGGCTCCAGGCTCAGAAATTGCTCCTGGCAGGCACAAGGGACCATATGGGGCGCCGGGATTCGACCTGATGACCTCCTGCATGAAAGGCAAACGCCTTACCTCCATGCTATCTCTCTGGCCCCTTTAATGATGTTCTTGACCATTGATTCTTCCTGGAAATTTTCTTCCTGGGTCTCTGGGACTCCAATGATTCTTAAGTTGTTTCTGTTGAGCTTATTATAGACTTCTATTTTCATCTGTTCCCATTCTTTGACTAAGTTTTCCATTGTCTGTTCATTTGCTTTAAGTTTTTTTTTTCCAATCTCTCCTGCTATATGGAATTGTTATGTATCTCATCTTCCACAGCACCAAGTCTATTCTCAGCTTCTGATACCCTGTCCCAGAGCTTATCCATTTTGTCATTCACTTCGTTTACTGACTTTTTCAGGCCTGTTAGTTGACATGTTATTTCAGTTTGGAGTTTTGTGATTTCTGTCTTCATATTTTCTTGGTTCTTATTAGTGTTCTGTTCAACTCGATCCATGGTTTCTTTGAGTTCGTTGAGTATCTTTTCTTTTTTTCTTTTTTTTTTTTTTTTTGGTTTTTTTGGGCCACACCCGGCGGTGCTCAGTGGTTACTCCTGGCTATCTGCTCAGAAATAGCTCCTGGCAGGCATGGGGGACCATATGGGACACCGGGATTCGAACCAACCACCTTTGGTTTTGGAACGGCTGCTTGCAAGGCAAACGCCGCTGTGCTGTCTTTCCGGGCCCCATTGAGTATCTTACATATTGCTAGTCTAAAGTCCTTATCTGAGAGGTTGATTAGTTGGTTGGTCATTATCTGGTCATCAGAATTGTCATCTTCATTCTCTATGTCTGATGCTGGCCTGCGTTGTTTCCCCATTGTCACACTTGTATTGTGGGTTTTTCTATGTGTTGTGGTGGTATTCATTGGCTATGTGATGCAGGCAGCACACTCCTCTGGCTCTGCCCTTTCTGGATGGGCTGACTTGCCTCTAAGGGAGGGGAGTCCTCCGTGGATGAAGCCTCACACAGGATCAAATCTTAGGCCCGAGCACGCAGCAGAGAAGACAGTCCGGAGAGAAATGCTTGCTTCTGTGATCCAGCACAGTTCTTAGTGTGATTTTTTTCTTCTTGTTGTGATGGTGTTCTTTTCTTAGACCGCATAGCAAAGCGGAGCAGCCGTGTTCTGCTGGAGTCTCTTTTCGGCCCACTCCCAAGAGGTTCACACAACAGGATAGTAGACAGACACACACAGGCAGCACTCACAGTTTTTCACAGTCCTTGATTTTTCTTTTTAAGAATGGGTGATGTTAAGAAATAGAGGCATCACATATTAAAAAAATAATGGGTGATGATGGTCTCTTCTTATTTAAAGTCAAGTTCTTGAAGCCAAGAATTCAATAGGCCAGTTCTTTTGCAGGAACAGATCACAGGTCTGGACCATTTTTCTCTCTGTAACAAGAAGCGGGTGTTTGCAGCACCCAGGGGTCCGGGGCCAGTGGCAGGGGTGCGGGCAGGGGTTCCTTCTGGCCCTGCGGGGGGACTGCAAGGGGGTCAGCACCCTCTACTAGCGACCGTGGCAGCGGGGCGGCTGGGCCCTTGGCGTGCTCCTCCTTAATTTTTCTTTATACTTTGTTTTGTTCAGGGCTCATACCCTGTGATGTTTGGAGACTACTTAAGTATTTCTTCCAACACTGCTCAGGAACATTCAATACCAGGATTCCAACCCATGCTTCTTTCTGGCTTGCAAAGAATACACTTGGTCCATTGATTTTTGTTTGTTTGTTTGTTTGTTTTGTTTTTGGGTCACACCTGGCAGTGCTCAGGTGTTATTCCTGGCTCTATGCTCAGAAATCCCCTCTGGTAGGCACAGGGGACCTTATGGGATGCCGGGATTCGAAACATCGACCTTCTGCATGAAAGGCAAACACCTTACCTCCATGCTATCTCCGGCCCCTGGTCCATTGATTGAGCTAGCTCTCTGCCCTGGTTGTAGTTTCATTTTTTGTTTGTTTGTTTTTATTTTGGGGCTACACCCCTCAGCACTCAGGGCTTACTCCTGGCTCTGCACTCAGAAATCACTTCTGGCAGGCTCAGGAGGCCATTGGATAACAGGGTTCAAATCCACATCGGTTGCTTGCAAGGAAAGAGCTGCCATGAAATGAAGGTTTATGTGCTATCGCTCCTACTCTAGGTTTTACAGTTTCTAATCAAGTACTTTGTTCTTGATTTATCATTAATATTACCCACTAATCTATCACAAGATAGACAATTGTTTATAGTATTTAGCTCATAGACTCTCCCAATCTCTTTGTCCTGAACCACAAAAGTCTTTAGCCATTTCTACCTCAGAATTAGTGATTGTATTTTCTACTCACATTTGGTAAAAAATATTATCTACCAAGAAACCATTCTGTATAAAAGAAAATAAAGTGTTTACAATATGCACAAACACCTCTCTTAACAGTCTTTATAGAGATAAAAGGAAGACATATTTACTATGTATCTTCATAATTTTGCAATTATATAATATCTTCAAATTAATATAAAAACAAAATAAAGCATATGCAGTATTAATTCTATCCTATTGATTGGTTGATCATGAGTTTCCAAAGAGGACTTATAGATAGGATTTATAGAATGTCTTGTATAGCATTACACTTATCCTAGGAAAGGTTTTTTTTGTTTTGTTTTGTTTTGTTTTGTTTTTTGGGCCCCACTCGTTTGATGCTCAGGGGTTACTTCTGGCTAAGTGCTCAGAAATTGCCCCTGGCTTGGGAGGACCATATGGGACCCCGGGGGATCGAACCTGGTCCTTCCTTGGCTAGTGCTTGCAAGGCAAGACACCTTACCTCTAGCGCCACCTCACCGGCCTATTTTTTTTTTTTTGGTTTTTCGGCTACACCCGTTTGATGCTCAGGGGTTACTCCTGGCTAAGCGCTCAGAAATTGCCCCTGGCTTGGGGGGACCATATGGGACGCCGGGGGATCAAACCGTGGTCCTTCCTTGGCTAGCGCTTGCAAGGCAGGCAGACACCTTACCTCTAGCGCCACCTCATCAGTCCCTTTCTTTTAAATTTTGATTTGGGGGACCACACATGACTGAGCTCAGGACTTCTTCCTGGAACTATGCTTAGGAGTCATTCCTGGTGGAACTCGAAACCATTAGCAGAACCTGGGATCAAACCCTGGTCAACCATGTGCAAGACAAATATCTTAACCCTGTACTATATTACTATATACACATATATACATATAGATAGTGTATAAGTATCTATACTATCTAGCCTCAAGGGAAGGTTTTTATAAGCTGGAGGGTCTAAGTATAAAAAGAATGGAAAGTCCAGTTCTTGGGCTGTCATCACCAGAACTTTATTGGAATGAGTGCAGGTACCCTGCCCCTGCCTTCTTGTACTTTCAGAAGCCCTGGCAGACAAAACCATGCCCCCCACAAAAGCCTCAATATCAGCCATAGAGCTTGGAATTCCTGGACTGCACAACCGCATTTGTGGCCATGCACAACTTCAATTTTTTAAATATAATTTTTATTTTGATCATAGTGGCTTACATATTGTTGACAATAATATTTTAGGTACATATTTACATAAAATCAGGGGGGATTCCCATCACCAATTTGTCCTCCCTACACCTCTGTTTTCGTCCTACCTCCCATATCCTCTTCCCTCACCCCCCGGGGGCTGCTAGAATATGTGGTCCCCTCTGTACCTAGCCTACTACTTAGTATTCTTGCACCTGTTTGGTCTTGGTGCCTCCCTTATTTCCCCCTCTAACTGGGAGGCAGGACTAGCTAGTTCAAGTTACGTGGTTTTGTTTGAAGAAGAGAAAAGTAATAAACTGGGGTAAAAGTCTAATATGCCAAAAATGGGCGAAATCCTTCTAGAGGCTCTTGTCATCGGTTTGAGAGACGAAGGAGAAAAAGAAGGTGAAACATTGGGCCCGGAGAGATGGCACAGCGGTGTTTGCCTTGCAAGCAGCCCATCCAGGACCAAAGGTAGTTGGTTCGAATCCCGGTGTCCCATATGGTCCCCCGTGCCTGCCAGGAGCTATTTCTGAGCAGACAGCCAGGAGTAACTCCTGAGCACAGCCGGGTGTGACCCAAAAACCAAAAAAAAAAAAAAAAAAAAAAAAAAAGAAACACTCCACCAGTACAAAAAGAAGTGTCAAATATCCAGTGAGGACTCCAACAATAACGATAAGCACCACAAAAAAAAAAAAAAAAAAAAAAAAAAAGGCCATGGTCTTGAGATAAGAAACATGGCAAAGCACATACAGAAGAGAAAAAAAAGTAATAATGGGGGCAACAACTTCAATAACCACCCCAAAACAAAGAAATCAACCAAAAATAGATAGGTAAATAAAAATAAATAAATAAATGAAGATAAAAAATAATATATAAAAAATAAACAATGTTTTGTGCTTTTTGCTTTTTTTTTCCCTCCTGCCCTGGCATAGGAAATATTGGGGTCATTCAAAAAGGAATTCAGTTGGCCTAAGAGATATGGGGTTTCTCCACCCTTGGAGTATATTGTCATGGGATTAACTATAGATTCTGTTCAGGATCATTTACTCTCCCGGTGGTGCTTTTTTTTTTTATTTTTATTTTTTATAATTATCTTTATTTAAACACCGTGATTACAAACATGATTATAGTTGTATGATTACAGTCATGTAAAGAACACCCCCCTTCACCAGTGCAACATTTCCACCACCAATTTCACAGATCTCCCTCCTCCCCCCCCCTACACCTGTACTCGAGACAGGCTTTCTACTTCCCTCATTCATTCACATTGTTATGATAGTTTTCAGTGTAGTCATCTCTCCAACTGCACTCATCACTCTATGTGATGAGCTTTATGTCATGAGCTGCACCTACTAGCCCTCATCTCTCTTGTCTCTGAGATACTGTCCGGTGGTGTTTTCATGGTGTTTGGAAGACTTCTGCTCCATCCTGGGTGATAAAATCAGACCTCTGTATCTAGAGATCTCAGTATCTGCACAGGTCCAGGAGTGGGACTTATGATGAAGTCTTTCTTTGTGGTTCTAGAAGTTCTGTTCCCTCAGTGTCACTTTAATCTATCTTCTGTGGTTGTTGGTCTTGGTCTTTGCACTGAACCTAGGATGGCACCTAGGATAGCATCTTTCTTTGTGTTTCCAGAAGCCCCATTCCGTTGCAATTGTCTCTGTCAGACCTTTGGAACTGGGGATCATGGTTATTGTGCAGGTCGTAGTTCAAACCCTAGACTAGGGCTTTTTTATTGGTCCCAAAATATATACAGTCTGGTCATGGTTCTAGCAGCCAGTCATCTGTAAATCCCGATCTTGGCTTTTGGACCTACCAAAGGGTGACAAGTCTTCTGATTTTGTCTTATCGTTAGCTGGTAAGGTAGGATAACCTGCTCTTAGGTCAAGTTGTTCCCATTTTCTTCGCACAATTTCAATTTTTTTCAAATTTTTCATCCCATTAGGAACACCAAATTAGATGTCAATGTGGATTTAAAAAAACCACCTAATGTTCAGAAACCAAACACATAACAGAAAATCATCTGACAACAAATTTCTTATCAAACTTTCTGACAATGACTTAATGACCTCATTGCCAGATATATTAGTCTTCACAAATTTTCTTACTGCTTTACTTAAAAAAATTATTGGCACTTACCTGTAAATAAGCAATATAAACTATATTATTTTGTGCCTGACAATGGGTAGGCTTGGGAATGGATAGAAATCCAGGGACAATAATGGAGAGAATTTTATAATGGTGGTGTGATTGGTCCTGGAACAAGTATATTATGAGCAACTGCATCACACAAGGTCTTTAAATAAAGTGATAAAAATAATTTAAGTGAATCAGCTTTTCTTAAATAAATCATTTTACAATGTTAAAGAAGAATAGAAATGTTATCAACAGGCACCCAGAAAAAATTGTACTGAGAGAACTTGTGAAGTACTTAAATTCACTGACAATTAGGAAATTGTGTCCTAGCTGTGACATCATTATAAAATGTGAGAATGGACTTGTTAGGAAGCCAAGGGAAGTTTACTTGAGGTTTTTGAGATTGTGTGAGGAGTTTCCTCTTCAGTGTCAAAGGGTTGTGTCAACCTCACATACATCTACAGCAGTGGCTGCTTATCTTTTTCTGGTGGGAACAGGGGAGATGGCACAAAGGTTTGGAACCTATGCAAAACTGAGAGGGAATTGAGCGGATTGTGCAGGATTTACTCTTGGCTCTCTGCTCAGGAATCACTCCTGATGGGGCCCAAGATTCCATATGTGTTGCCAGGGATTGAGTTTGGCAGGAAAGCATTGCTGTAATATCTTCTGTATTATTGCAATAACTTAAGATTTACCTTCAGCAACTTAAATATACAAAATATACAACAAATATCTATAGTTTATCTTCTTTTAACTGGGAATTTATACCTTTGACTATTTTTACCTTTCTTATTCAAACTTCACTTTTTCCCATTGACAGCTACCAATCTGTTCTGTGTATCTATGCTTAAGATCCCACATATAAGTGAGCTTACACAGTATTTGACTTGTTTTATGTATCATTACATTGTTACAAATGGCAGGATTTCCTTTTGTAGCTAAGTAATATTTCAATAAATATACATCTACTGATTTTTCTTTACCCTTTTATCATCAATATATACTTATAATGCTTCCATATTTGGTTTCTACAAATAATGTTGCAATGAACAGAGAAAGAAGCAGATATCTTTTCAAGTTAGTGTTTTCATCTCCTTCAAATGAATATTTAGAAGGGGAATTGCTAAACATCACATGACATTTTCATAGTCTCTTTGGGCTTTTTTAGACAGTAACAGTTCTCAAATTTTCTTGTATTGAATGATCTTAGTAGTTTTTTATTTAGTAACTAAAAAATTACAAAGTTACTCATGATTGGGTTTTCAGGCTTACAATGTTTCAACACCAATTCTTTCACTAGTGTCCACTTCTCTCCAACAATCACTTTCCTACTCCATTTGCCTCTATCCACCAGTTTGTCCCGATGACAGGTACATTTTAAAATATATGTGTATTTTCACTGTGGTTTACAGTGCTGTTGCTGATAGGGTTTCATACATGTCACTATCACTTTCAACACTACCTTCTCCTCATGATTGAACACTTACTTCCACCATAGACATTGCCTCCTCTCTGTCCTAACCCCCAGCCTCCTCAAGTGGCAAGTTTCCTACTGAACACATGTTCTCACGTTCTTTTTTCCTTTGTTTTTCAGCATTATTTATTCCACCACTTGTTTCTTTAAATCTTGCATATAAGTGATGTAATCCTGTGTCTGTCTTACTCCTGCTGACTAACTTTACTCAGCATGATATTCTCCTGGTCTGTTCATATACCAGCAACTTGCATAATATTTTTTCTTACAGAAGAGCAATATTCCATAGTGCTCTGTATACCATTTCTTTATCAAATTATATATTCTTTGACACTTGGTTTGTTTCCCGAGTTTGGCTAACTTTGGATAGTGCAAATGTTTTTTCTCAATTTTGTTTTCTTGGGCCCTTGGAATATATTGCAAAAAAGAGGAGTTGCTTGTGATCACATGGAAGCCTGATTCCTAGATTTTTTAGGAATGCTCATATTGGGGCTGGAGAGATAGCACAGCTGTGTTTGCCTTGCAAGCAGCCGACCCAGGACCTAAGGTGGTTGGTTCGAATCCCGGTGTCCCATATGGTCCCCCGTGCCTGCCAGGAACTATTTCTGAGCAGATAGCCAGGAGTAACCCCTGAGCATCGCCAGGTGTGGCCCCCAAACCCCCCCCCAAAGGAATGCTCATATTGTTTTCCAGACAGACTTGACCACTTGACATTCTCACCATCAATGAATGAGAGCCCCTTTCTGCATCTATGCTAGCACTGATTGTACTTGTTTTTTGTTTGTTTGTTTGATGTGTGCCAGTCTCTCTGTTGAGAGATGATATCTCATTGTTATTTTGATTTGCATCTCCCTGATGATTAGTGAGGCAAAGAATCTTTTTCATGTGCCTCTTGACCATTTGCATTCCTTCTTTGAAGAAGATTATGTTAATCTCTTCTTCCCATTTCTTGGTGACAGGATTGAACTTTTTGTTTTATACAGTTCTACAAGTGCCTTATATATTTTCATATTAACCACTTATCAAATATGTATTGGTAAATGGGTAAATAATTTCTCCCATTCCATGGGTTGACTTTTTATCCTAATCATTGCTTTCTTTGAGGTGCAGAAACTTCTTAATTTAGTATAGTCCCATTTGTCTATATTTACTTCCACTTGCTTGATCAAAAGTGTTACATCCTTAGCTTCAATGTCATGGAGATGTTGGAGAGATTCCTACAATTTCCTCTCTGTACCTTATCAATTCAGGTCTGATACTAAGTTTAATATATTTTTGTTTGACTTAGTGCATGGTATTAGAAAGAGGTTTGAGTTCTTTTTTGTTTGTTTGTTTGTTTATATGCATATCACTAACCAGCTTTCCCAGCACCACTTGTTAAAGAAGTTTTCCTTGCTCCACTTCATATTTTTCCTCCATTTTTGAAGATTAACTGATCATATACTTGAGGGTATATGTCTCAAGATATTAATTTTTTTCCATTGACCTGAGAGTCTGTCTTTGTTCAAGTACTATGATGTTTTATTTACTACTGCTTTGTAGTACAGTTTGAAGTTGTACAAAATGATACTTTTCATATTTTTCCCAATAAATCCTTTAGCCAATTGGGGAAAGAAGATTTATTGTTCCATATAAATTTCAGTTGTGTGATCTATTTCTTTGAAAAATTTCATGGAGGGGCCGGAGAGATAGCACAGCGGCTTTTGCCTTGCAAGCAGCCGATCCAGAACCTAAGGTGGTTGATTCGAATCCCGTTGTCCCATATGGTCCCCTGTGCCTGCCAGGAGCTATTTCTGAGCAGATAGCCAGGAGTCAGCCCTGAGCACTGCCAGGTGTGGCCCGAAAACAACAACAACAACAACAACAACAAACAACAAATTTCATGGATATCCATATAGAGACTGCATTGATTCTGTATCATGCATTGGGAAATATTGCTATTTTTATGATATTCATCTTCCCAATCTATGAGCAAGGGAAGTGTTTTCATTTCTTGGTATTCTTTTATATTTCTTCAAGTAGTGTTTTGTAGTTGTCATTGTATTGGTCTTTTTCTTTCTTTCTTTCTTTCTTTCTTTTTTTTTTTTTTGTCTTTCATCTCTTTTTTTTTTTTTTTTTTTTTTTTTTTTTTGGTTTTTGGGTCATACCCGGCTGCGCTCAGGGGTTACTCCTGGCTGTCTGCTCAGAAATAGCTCCTGGCAGGCACGGGGGACCATATGGGACACCGGGATTTGAACCAACCACCTTTGGTCCTGGATCGGCTGCTTGCAAGGCAAACACCTCTGTGCTATCTCTCCGGGCCCGTCTTTCATCTCTTTAGTTAAACTGATTCAGAGGTACTTGATTTTATGAAGCACAATTATGAATGAGATTTAAAAAATATTTCTCTCTTCTATTTCATTATTTGCATATTATAAAATCATGGATTTTTATGTATTAACTTTGTAGCTTTGCACTTTACTATACACCTCTATTGTTTCTAGAAGAATTTTGCAGAGTTTTAAAGATTTTTCTAAGTATAATGTCAAGTCATCTACAAGTAGTGAGAGATTAACTTCTTTTTTCACTCTCTGGATGCTGTTAATATTTTTTCTTGCCTAATAGTTAAAGCAAGTACTTCTAGTGCTATATTGAATAGAAGTGGCAAAAGTGGGCAACCTTGTCTTGTGCCTGATCTTAGAGGAAAGGCTTTTAGTTTTTCTCTATTGAGTGTGTTTGCTGTGGTTTTGTGGTATGATGTATAAATCACATTAAGGACAATGTTTGCTGTAGCTTTGACTATGTTAAAGAAAGTTACTTTAGTGTCCATTTTATTGATAGTTTTCATCATGAATGGGTGCTGGATCATATAAAAAGTTTTCTGCTGATAGGATCATGTGATTTTAAATTTTTCTTTTATTGATGTAGTAAAATTATATTATTTGTTTTTCATATGTTAAACCATCCTTACATCCGTGAAATGAATCCCACTTGATCATAAAGTATGATATTTTTGATGAATCAATGGTTTATAGTTGCTAGTATTTTATTGAAGTTATTTGTCTTTGTGTTCATCAAGGATATTACCTGTAATTCCTTTGGTGTTTTGTGGTATTCCTCTCTGTTTTAGGCATTACGGTGATGTTTGTTTCATAACAAGTATTTGGACACATTGTCAGAAAGGAAGGAAACAGAGAGAGCAGGACAGGGAAAAGAGAAAGAGAAAGTGAGAAAGGTGGGGGAGAAAGAGAGAAGCAAAATGCCTGCCCCAGATATAGGCATGAGTAGAGGGTAAAGGAGGGAAATGGGGGATATTGGTGGTGGGAAAGTTGCACTGGTGAAGGTTGCAGTGCATTCTGTGACTGAAATCCAACTATGAACATTTCTATAACAATGGTGCTTAAATAAAGCAATTTTTAAAAAGGGAAAAGGGTTTTTAAGTATTTTTGTTTCTTCAATTTCCTGGAAGAGCCCAAAGAGAATTGGCAATAGGTCCTCTTTAAAGGTTTGAAAGAATTCTCTAGTAAATTCATTAGGGCCTGGGCTTGTGTTTGGGGCAAGCTTTAGATTAATGTTTTAATTTTTTCAATACTGATAAGTCTGTTTGGGTATTCCAAATCATCTTGATTCAACCTTGGGAGGTTATAAGAATCCAAGAATTTCTCCATATCTTCTAGATTCTCTTGTTTCATGGCATAAAGAGTCTTAATGTAATCTCTGGTAATCCTCTAAATTTCTGTGTTATCTATTGTGATGTTATTTCTGATTCAGTTTATTAGGGTTTTTTGCTTTTTGGGTCACACCTGGCAGTGCTCAGGGGTTACTCCTGGCTCTGTGCTCAGAAATCGCCCCTGGCAGGCTCGGGGGACCTTATGGGATGCTGGGATTTGAACCACTGTCCTTCTGCATGAAAGGCAAAAGGCCTTACCTCCATGCTATCTCTCTTGCCCCTGGGGTTTCTATCTTTCTTTGTGAATCTTAATACTGTTTATCTATCTGGCTTGCCTTTTTTTTTTTAAATATAATTTTTATTTTGATCATAGTGGCTTACATATTGTTGACAATAATATTTTAGGTACATATTTACATAAAATCAGGGGGGATTCCCATCACCAAATTGTCCTCCCTACACCTCCGTTTTTGTCCTACCTCCCATATCCTCTTCCCTCACCCGCAGGGTTGCTAGAATATGTGGTCCCCTCTGTATCTAGCCTACTACTTAGTAGTCTTGCACCTGTTTGGTCCTGGTGCCTCCCTTATTTCCCCCTCTAACTGGGGGGCAGGACTAGCTAGTTCAAGTTACGTGGTTTTGTTTGAAGGAGAGAAAAGTAATAAACTGAGGTAAAAGTCTAATACGCCGAAAATAAGCAGAATTCTTCTAGAGGCTCTCATCATTGGTTTGAGAGATGAAGGAGAGAAAGAAGGTGAAACACTCCACCAGTACAAAAAGAAGTGTCAAATATCCAGTGAGGACTCCAACAATAACGATAAGCACCACAAAAACAAAAACAAAAACAAAAACGCCATGGTCTTGATATAAGAAACATGGTGGGCCTGGAGAGATAGCACAGCGGCCTTTGCCTTGCAAGCAGCCGATCCATGACCAAAGGTGATTGGTTCAAATCCCGGTGTCCCATATGGTCCCCCGTGCCTGCCAGGAGCTATTTCTGAGCAGACAGCCAGGAGGAACCCCTGAGCACCGCCGGGTGTGACCCAAAAACCAAAAAAAAAAAAAAAAAGAAAGAAAAAAAAAAGAAACATGGCATAGCACATAAAGAAAGAACAGAAAGGAAGAGAAAAAATAAGTATAACTGGGAACAACAACTTCAATAATCACACCCAAACAGAGAAATTGACCAAAAATAGATAGGTAAATAAAAAAATAATATTAAATGAAGATAAAATAATATATAAAAAATAAACAATGTTTTGTGCTTTTTGTTTTTTTGTTTTTTCCCTCATGCCCTGGCACAGTAAATAGTGGGGTCATTTGAAAAGGAATTCACTTGGCCTAAGAGATATGGGGTTTCTCCGCCCTTGGAGTGTATTGTCATGGGATCAACTATAGACTCTGTTCAGGATCATTTACTCTCCTGGTGGTGCTTTTGTGGTGTTTGGAAGACTCTGCTCTGTCCTGGGTGATACAATCAGGCCTCTGTGTCTAGGGATCTCAGTATTTGCACAGATCCAGGGGTGGGACTTATGATGAAGTCAGTCTTTGTGGTTCTAGAAGTTCTGTTCACTCAGTGTCATTTTAATCCATCTTCAGTGGTTGGTGATCTTGGTCTTTGCACTGAACCTAGGATAGCGTCTTTCTTTGTGCTTCCAGAAGCCCCATTCCGTTACAATGGTCTCTGCCAGACCTTTGGAACTGGGGGATCTGTTTATTGTGCAGGTCGTAGTTCAAACCCTAGGGCTAGTTTGGTCCCAGGCTGTATACAGTCTGGTCATGTTCTAGCAGCCAGTCATCTGTAACTCGCAATCTTGGCTTTTGGACCTATCAAAGGGTGACAAGTCTTCTGATTTTTGTCTTTGTCGTTAGCTGGTAAGGTAGGATAACTTGCACTTAGGTCAAGTTGTTCCCATTTTCCTCATTGTCAGGATATCATATTAGAGCTGGCACTTGTTGGTGACCTCGCAGTATTAAGGCTGTCCCGGATGGGATTTGTTTCCTGCAGCAGTTGTGAAGAACTGTGCCGTTTCTATGTCTGGGATCCAGGGTTCAAGGCTGGACGGATGGTATCTAATCACCTGAGGTCTAAGTTGATTCCACAGGACATATTTTCAAGGTAGGAGATATCCCTGTATTGTAAACAACTATGAGTTCCTATCTCTAGTAGATAAGAGCTCTTTTTTTTATATGTAAGATTTCCCCCTTTTTTTAGTGTGCCTTTGCAGGGGAAATGATGCTACATTATATTGTCGGTGCATTTGGGGGTGGTCAAAGGGGGAAAACAGAAACAGGTTACATACACAAAAAAACATAAAAGAAATTGAAAAAATAGAAAAAAATAGGGAGTAAAATGTATGTGCTTACATATGTATATGTAGACAGACATTTTTTTAAATGACTTAGCAAAGTATTTAAAGGACCAAAGTGATGCAAAAGACTGTCTTACATTTGGGAAAAGCAGGTAAAGAGGTGGTGTAATACAGGTCTTATGCTTATGTTGGAAGTACAGGTTTTCCCATTGTCTTTTGGGTTTTCTTGTGGTGTGTGGGTTCCCAGGCATCTTTCCATCACATCCCCTGATCTTCTTCAGATTGGCAAAATATTTGCGGCAGGGAGGTCTTGGAAGAGTTCTTGCATTGGGGATACTTTTGGACCTAAGTCTGGTTTCAAGTAACAGTCCATGTTAGGGGGAGTTGGTAGGGAGGGCCGCGCAGCATGAATCGCAGGGGAGTTGGCTGCCTTTTCTTGCAGGAGACGAGGTGTGGGTTTGACTGGGTGTCCCCTCGCCTGGGTGCTGGGTACTAGTTCGTTGGGGTAGGAGGTCAATCTTGATGCCTAATAGATTAAGGACTGAGGGTGGAGAGTTTTAATACAGCGGGAGGTTTGGATGGGATTGAGGGGTGAAGGGATAGTTGGATTTCCAAAGGAGGTATATGGAAGGGGTATGAAGGGAGAAAAGAGAAAATACATTAGAAAGAAAGGGAGAAGAGAAAAGGAAATAAGTAAAGAGAAGAATAGAAAAGAAAAAAAGAAAATAAATAAAAAAGAAAGTAGTGAAAAGAGAGGAGAGAATAGCAAGGGAATGCTAGTTTGCTTGAATGTGTTCAAAGAATAGAGTCTGTAGTTTAAGTGTGTACGTCGCAGTTACTGCTTCAGTGGTCTGACTGGTCACGTGCTTCAATTCCTAAAAGAAGGTATAACCTAGAGATAAAGTGTGTGTTAAAGAGTTTTCTCGGGGCCATCTCGTAGTGCAAGCTAGGTATGGTATCTCGTGTGGTAATCCGAGCTGCCATCTTAGTTTGTCCGCCATTTGTATCCAAGGATGCCTGTGGATATAAAAGCTGAGAGGTTATTTTAAATATAGTAAGATTAAGGCATTAAAACATAGTGTTATGGGATGTTTCCATTGGAGACAGCGATTTCCCATGGTGTTCTTTACCTGTGTTCCTGTATACGATCTCTAAGAGATTATTGTGGGCCTTTGTTGTGGAAGGCTGATTACATACCTGTTCTCTCTATGCTGCTGTTTCTGGTGTTGCTGTTTTCTTTGTGGTATAATGTGTACTCAAGAGTTTGCGTTGTTCCTTTTTCAAGTATTTTGGGCACTGCTCCCGAGTATATGTTGACTGTTATAGTGTTTGGAGTTTCTACCCTGTTAAACCCTGTTATTTGATTGTTAAGTATTAGTTGTGTATAAGATGTATGTTCTGGGTGCTTCAGAATAGTGCTACCATTCTGTGTTTATCTTTTGTCTTCTGACTTACTTCATTTACTATAATATGATCTAGGTCCATCCATGTTGCTGCAAAGTCTGTGATTGTATCATTTCTGACTGCCATGTAATATTCCATTGTGTATAGATACCACATCTTAATGATCCATTCATCTGTTGTTGGACATCGAGGTTGGTTCCAAGACTTGGCTATTATACTGAGTGCTGCGATAAATAGTGGGGTGCACACATATTTTGGAATGAATGTCCTTCCAACTTGGGGGTATATACCTAGGAGAGCAATTGCTGGGTCAAATGGCAGCTCAATTCTGAATTCTTTGAGCCCTCTCCAGACTGTTCTCCATAGGTGTTGGACTAGGGGGCATTCCCACCAGCAGTGTATGAGAGTTCCTTTTATACCGCATCCCCGCCAACAGAGATTGTTCCCATTATTTTTGATGTGAGCCATCCTCATTGGTGTAAGGTGGTATCTCATTGTTGTCTTGATTTGGATCTCTCTGATGATGAGTGAAGGTGAGCATATTTTCATGTGTTTGTTGGACATCCTTTTGTCTTCCTCAGAGAAGTGTCTATTCATTTCATCTCCCCATTTTTTATGGCTTTATTTGGTCTTGGGGGGCTCAGCTTTCTGAGTGTT
The DNA here is from genome assembly GCF_024139225.1 of Suncus etruscus. NCBI lineage: Eukaryota > Metazoa > Chordata > Mammalia > Eulipotyphla > Soricidae > Suncus > Suncus etruscus. The sequence goes on from NC_064855.1 coordinate 61,981,423, forward strand.
TGTATGTTCTAGATATCAGCCCTTTATCTGATATGCCAAGTGAAAAGATTTTTTCCCATTCTGTTAACTGTCTTCTTGCATTAAGTAGGGTTTCTTTCGCCATGCAGAAGCTTTTTAGTTTGATGTAGTCCCATTTGTTTATGTTTGATGCTAAAGTTCTTGCCATTGGTGCTCCATTCTCGAAGACCTGTTTGATATATAGGTCTTCGAGTGTTCTGCCTATTTTATTCTCAATAAACTTTATAGATTCGGGTCTGATTTCAAGGTCTTTGATCCATTTTGAGTTGACTTTTGTATAAGGGGTGAGGTATGGGTCGATGTTCACTTTTGTACATGTGGTTTTCCAGTTGTACCAACATCATTTGTTGAATAGACTTTCTTTGTTCCATTACAGGTTCTTGCCTCTTTTATCAAATATTAGTTGGCTGTATATCTTGGGGTTTATGTCTGGGAATTCTGTTCTGACCCACTGGTCTGAGGTCCTGTCTCTGTTCCAGTACCATACTGTTTTGATTACTATGGCTTTATAGGATAGTTTCAAGTTAGGTAAGGAGATGCCACCCAGCTTCTTGTTTTTCAGTATGTGTTTGGCTATCCTGGGTCTTTTGTGGTTCCAGATGAATTTTGTGATTGATTGTTTTATTTCTTTAAAGAATGGTGTCTGGATTTGGATAGGGATTGCATTAAAGCTATATAGTAGTTTGGGTAGGATAGTCATTTTTACTATGTTAATTCTACCTATCCATGAGCATGGGATGTTCTTCCATTTCTTTAGATCGTCTTCAATTTCTTTCTGAAGTGTTTTGAAGTTTCCCTGGTATAGGTCTTTCACTTCCCTTGTAAGGTTGATTCCTAGGTACCTGATATTTTTTTATACTATTTTAAATGGAATTGTATTTTTAATCTCTCTCTCTCCTTGACTTCGTTGTTTGTATATAGAAACGCTACTGTCTTTTGTGTATTGACTTTGTATCCAGCCACTTTGCTGTATTGGTTAATTGTTTCTAGGAGTTTTACTGTGGACTGTTTAGGGTTTTTGATGTATATCATCATATCGTCTGCAAATAGAGATGCTTGTGTTCCTCTTTCCCAATTTGGATTCCTTTGATTCCCTTCTCTTGTCGGATTGCTATTGCTAGGACTTCTAAGGTTATATTGAATAAGAGTGGAGAGAGTGGACAGCCTTGCCTAGTTCCTGACCTTAGTGGGAATGCTTCTAGTTTCTCACCATTAAGTATAATGTTGGCTGTAGGCTTTTCATAGATAGCTGTAACTATCTTGAGGAAGGTTCCTTCTAACCCTATTTTGCTGAGTGTCTTTAACATGAAAGGGTGTTGGATTTTGTCAAACGCCTTCTCTGCATCGATTGATATGATCATGTGGTTTTTGTCTTTCTTGTTGTTGATGTGATGTATAATGTTGATTGATTTGCATATGTTGAACCAACCTTGCATTCCTGGTATAAATCCCACCTGGTCATGATGTATGATCTTTTTGATAAAGTGCTGGATTCAGTTTGCTAAGATTTTGTTGAGTATCTTTGCATCTATGTTCATTAGTGTGATTGGTCTGTAGTTTTCTTTCTTGGTGGTGTCTTTGCCATCTTTGGGAATGAGTGTGATATTTGCCTCATAAAAGGAGTTAGGGAGGATTCCTGTTTTTTTCTATGGTTTGGAAGAACCTATGGAAAAGTGGTAGTAAGTCTTCTTGGAATGCTTGATAGAATTCACCTGTAAATCCATCTGGGCCTGGGCTTTTGTTCTTAGGGAGTTTTTTAATTACATCTTCAATTTCCTCTGAGGTGATTGGTCTGTTTAGGCTTTCTAGATCTTCCTTTTCCAGTCTTGGAAGAGGGTGTTTTTCCAAGAATCTGTCGATTTCTTCTGGGTTCTCGAGCCTAGCTGAGTATAGTTGTTTATAATATGATCTCATGATATGTTGTATTTCTTGGGATTCTGTTGTAATCTATCCCCTTTCATTTGTGATCCTACTGATTTGGGTGTTTTCCCTCTTTTTTTTGGTGAGTTTTGCCAGCGGTTTGTCTATCTTGTTTATTTTTTCGAAAAACCAACTCCTGGTCTCATTGATTTTTTGTATTGTTTTCTTAGTTTCTATGTTGTTTATTTCTGCTCTGGTTTTTATTATTTCTTGCCTTCTGGTTGTGGTTGGATTTCTCTGTTGCTGTTGTTCCAATTCTTTGAGGTGATCTTTTGTTATTTTCCTGTTTCTTGATATAGTCCTGTATTGCTATGACTTTCCCCCTAATTACTGCTTTTGCTGTGTCCCACAAATTTGACATGTTGTCTCTTCATTGTCATTTGTCTCAAGGAATCTTTTTATTTCTTCCTTGAGTTGTTCTTTGATCCAGCTGTTGTTGAGCAGCATGTTGTTTAATCTCCATGTATTAGTTTTTCTCCATTGCTTCTTCTTGACGTCAATTTTGACCTCTGTTGCATAGTGATCTGAAAGGGCACTTTTAAAGATCCTTACCTTTGTGGTCTTATATAGGTTGGCTTTGTATCCTAAGACATGGTCTATTCTGGAGAAGGTTCCATGTGGGCTTGAGAAGAATGTGTATTCTGCTTTCTGGGGATGGAGAGCTCTATATAAGTCTATTAGCCCCAAATTTTCTAATTTTTCATTTAGAGCTCTTATTTCTTTGCTATTTTTCTGTTTGGTGGATCTGTCCAGTGGTGATAGTGGAGTATTGATGTCCCCTACTATTATCACATTTCCCTTCATGTGTTTCTCCAGGTTTACAAGCAGTTGCCTCACATATTTTGCTGACTCTATATTAGGTGCATAGATATTGACCAGGGTTAGTGTTTCTTGATCTAATGTTCCCCTGATCAGTAAGTAGTGACCCTCTTTGTCTCTGATCACTTTCTTGAGGTTGAATGCAATTTGGTCTGATATAAGAATGGCTGTCCCTGCTCTTTTTTGTTTTCCATTGGCCTGAATAATTACTTTCTATCCTTTTATTCTAAGCCTGTGCTTATCCTGTAGTTGTAGGTGTGTTTCTTAAAGACAGCAGAAGTTCGTTTTATTTTTCCTAATACAGTTCTCTACTATGTGTCTTTTAATTGGAGAGTTTAGTTCGTTAACATTTAGGGAGATTATTGAGAGAGAGGACTGTTGTGCAGTTGTGTTGTGTAGGGTGGTTTTTGTTACAATCGGGGGTTTGGATTGTGTAATTCATCTCTGAGCAGGTCATTTAGGATTGGTTTTGTTTGCACAAATAGTTCAAGTTCGTTCTTGTTTGAGAATGTTTTTAGTCTGTCCTCCCATATGAATGATAGATTTGCTGGGCATTGGACCCTAGGTTGGAAGTTTCTTTCATTTAGTCGTTTAAATATGTCATTCCACTGTCTTCTTGCTTGAATTATTTCGAATGGGAGATCTGGTTTGATTCTTATGTTCCTACCTTTGTACTTGAGGTTTTTTTTCTCTCTTATTGCTTTAAGGAGTTTTTCTTTCTCTTTGTTTTTTGCCATTTGTATTACTATATGTCTTGGTGTTGGTTTATTAGGGTCTATTTTATTAGGGACTCTTCACTTCCTGGATTAGCATTGAAGTTTCTTTCCAGAGGGTGGGGAAGTTCTCTGCTATTATCTCTCTGACTACTTGTTCTTCCCCTTTCCCTATTTCCTCCCCTTCTGATATACCCACAATTCTTAGATTGTTTCTTTTGTCCTTGTTCATTAGATACTGGACTTTTCCTTCCAGTGCTTTGATTTTTATTTCTTTATTGGTTTCTTGATCATTTTTTGTTTGCAGTTTTCTTTCGAGTTCTTCAATGTGTTTCTCCAACTCTGTGTTTCTGCTTGTAAGGCTTGTTACTTTGTCTTTTAATTCCTTCATTTCTTTTTGTATGGAATCTCTCATGTTCTTTAACATTTCTTCTTTAATTAGGCTGATTCGTTCATCCATAGATTTCTTGTACTCGGTAGCTAATGTTTCTTTCATTTCTTTTATCAATTGTTGCATTTCCATCCTCATTGCTGCTTTTAGGTCGCCTTCCCACGGATCTGTGTGTTTTGGCGGACTTGGAAACTTGTTAGGGTTTGTCTCCGTATCTTCAGATGATAGGGTTCTCCTTGATTTACCCATATTTCTTTGTGTTTATTGGTATGCTTTGGAGTGCTGTGCCTCCTAATTTCAGCCTGTTTTTATCCCCTGTTGTGTGGGAATGGGTCCCTTCCCTGAGGGTGGTTCTAGGGGGGACTGTTAGGTGAGCTTGCTGAGGTTTGGCTCCTCCTGTGCTTTTTAGATGGCCTTATTCATTGCTTTGCCCTTTTGTTGTCAGCTAGTGCTGGTCCTCTTCTGGTCACAATGGTGGAGGGCGCTGTTGAGTCTAGCTCTTTCTCTCCCCCTCTACTACCTGGAAGTCAGCCTTCCTTCAGTGGGTCTGGTCAATTTCCTTCTCTTTAATCCTGTCAGCCGGTGCAGTTCTGCTCCTGGCCACGATGGTTGCAGGTGCTGTTGAGCCTAGCTCTCTGTTCCCTTCCCTCTCTGGGAGTCAACGAAGTTCCGCCCCCTCTGAGTTTCTGCAGAAGAAATTCCCCCAGCCAAGCCCACCCGGTAGCTGCCCTCAGCCCTTGGGGGGTCTTGGGTCCACTCTGGGGCTCAGGGGGCTAGGTTGCTCTAGGTTACCCAAAAGTCCAGGTGGCAGGCCCAAGCTCACCCAGTCTATTTGTCCCAGCCTGTCCCAGTGGTGCAGGTGACCCTGGCTGGCTAAGTACTAGGGAACTGCCCTCTTCTGTCTAAGCTCGGGTCGGGTGGGGTGATCTCTGGGGCGATCTCTGGGGCCTGGAAAGTGAAGCGGCTGGTAATGGGGTTTCTGTGCACGCAGGCTGGCATGTGTGGAGGTCTCCGAGCACCCACGTGGGAGGGTCCCAGGGGAATGCACTCACCCTGGGCACTGGCGCGGGGGGGGGGTCGTGGATGCGGGGGTCCCTATGCCCCAGGTGGAGCAGCCTCTGGGCACTGCACTCACTCTAGGGAGAGGCACGCAGACTGGTGGGCGTGGAGATCTCTGAGTGCCCACCTTTTATTTCCAATTTTATGGGCTCTTGATTATTTAAGAAATTTCAGTGTTAAGTCTGAGCTGGCTATACCTATAAGTTGTGTTAAGCTGTATTATACCTATAAGTTGTGTTAAGCTGCGGTTCGCGCAGGCGGCGTGTTTGGGCGGGGCTTCCCTACCTGTGGGAGGCAGAAGGAAGCCGGCGGTGGTGGGCCAGGGGTGCTCGCACGGGCAGCGTGTTTGGCTGGGGCTTCCCTACCTGTGGGGGGCAGAAGGAAGCCGGTGGGGGTGGGCCAGGGGTGCTCGCGCGGGCCCTGGCTTGCCTTTTTAAAGAATAAGTTATTGGGGCTGGAGAGATAGCCTGGAGGTAAGGCATTTGCCTTGCATGCAGAAGGACGGAGGTTTGTATCCTGGCACCCCATATGGTCCCCTGTGCCTGCCAGGGGCGATTTCTGAGCCTAGAGCCAGGAGTAACGCCTGAGCACTGCCGGGTGTGACCCAAAAACAAAACAAAACAAAAAGAATAAGTTACTGATTTCATTGATCTTTTGGGTTTATTTTAAATTTCAGTTCTATAATTGCTTCTCTAAATTTTATTATTTCCTCCTTCCTGCCTACTGTGGGTTCCTTTTGTTGGCTATTTCCCAGTTGTTTAAGTTGTGCAGTCAAGTTACTTATGTGGGTTTCTTCTTCCTTCCTAATGAATGCATGCACCATAATTAACTTTTCTCTCAACACTGCCTTTCTGTGTCCCACAAGTTCTGGCATGTGGTGTTCTCATTGTCACATGTTTCCAGAAATTTTTTGTTTTTGTTTGATTTCCTCTCTGATCCACTGATTATTCAGTAATAAGCTGTTTAATTTTCAGATGTCTGTGTTGTATTTTTATTTTTATTTGTTATTAACATCTATTTTCAGTGTCCATATGGTTCTTATCCACTTGCTTTTGTGGAAGAATGTTTTGTGTCCTAGTATATGGTCTATCTTGGTGAATGTCTCATGTGCATTGGAAAGTGTGTATTTGGGTTTTTGAGGATCAAACCCCTCTTCCATTTTTTTTAAAGCAAGAATTTGTGGGCCCGAGAGATAGCATGGAGGTATGCATTTGCCTTGCATGCAGAAGGATGGTGGTTCGAATCCCAGCATCCCATATGGTCCCCCGCAGCCTGCCAGGAGCAATTTCTGAGCATAGAAGCAGGAGTAACCTCTGAGCGCTGCTGGGTATGACCCAAAAACCAAAAAAAAAAAAAAAAAAAGGCAAGAATTTCCTTAGTCAGCTTTAGTTTATTTGATCTTTCAGTAGATGATAGATTCGTGTTGAATGCTATTGTGTTGGTATCAGTGTAACTCTTCAAGTCTACTAGTAGTTGTTTTAAGTATTTTGCTGGTCCCTCATTAAGTGCATATATGATTAGGAGTGTAGTTCTTTCTGATGTACATTCACCTTGATCATCAAAAAATGACCTTTGACCCAGAGCAATAGCACAGCAGGTAGAGCATTTTCCTTGCATGTGACCCACCTGGTTTCAGTTCCCAGCATCCGATATTGTCCCTCGAGCATTGCCAGGTATAATTCCTAAGCATAGAGTTAGGAGTAGCCCCTGACACCATCAAGTGTGCCACCCCCCCAAAAAAAAAAACCAAATAGAAAAAGACCTTTACTGTCTCTTATAATCTTGTTTAGCTTTAAGTCCAGGTTGTCTTATACTAATATGGTCACTCTGGCATTTTTTAGAATATTATTTGCTTAAAAATTATCTTTTTTTTTTTTTGATTTTTGGGTCACATCCATCAGTGCTCAGGGGTTACTCCTGGCTCTATGCTCAGAAATTGCTCCTGGCATGCTCGGAGGATCATATGGGATGCTGGGATTTGAACCACCGTCCTTCTGCATGCAAGGCAAATGCCTTACCTCCATACTATCTCTCCGGCTCCAAAAATTATCTTCTAATCTCTGACTTTGAGTCTTTGTTTGTTGTGACTATTCAAATTTGTTTTTGCAGGCAGAAGAATGTTGAGTTTAATTTTCTATTTCAAGCTGGCCAAGTCATGTCTCAAATGGAGCATTTAGCCCAATTATGGAGAGAGAGACTATTGTCATGGAGTTTTGTGTCATCTTTCTTCAGGTTTTTGGTATATTTGTGATATTTGTCTTAACTGAAAGTAACCCCTTTATTTCTCTTAAGATAGTTTTGAGTCTATGAAGTTCATGAGTTGTTTATCCATGAAGTTTTGTCTTATTTCTTCAAATTTGAATGAGATTGTAGGGAGGTATTTATTTCATTGAAAAATTTACTATATCCCACTATATTGAAGATAATGTACTATCTTATCTTTAGTCCTAGACAGTTTCATTTGATAAATCTGCTGTAAATCTAAGGGCATTCACTTAGATATAATATCCCTTTTTCTCATTGTGTATATCTATGGTTTTCATCATTCTCATTAGATGTGTCTTGGAGTGATTTTATTTGAATTTCTTTTAGCTGGTACCTTTTGGGCCTCCAGGATCTGGGTACATGTGCTTTCCAGCTCTGGGAATTTCCCAGCAATAATGTTTTGACTGTTGCTTGAATCATTAGGGTTGTCTTCCTGTCCCACTGAGACCCTCAATGAGTCTTATACTGTTTTACTGGAGTTCATTTCAATGTTATCTTGTTAGTCATTAATTAATTTGCTCGTTTGTTTGATTTTAGGATCGCACTCAGCAGTGATTAGGAGTTATTCCTGGCTATGAGCTCAGAAATCACTCGTGACCTTATTGGGTGCTGAGGATAGAATCCAGGTCATCCATATGAAAAACAAACACCGAACCTGCTGTTCTATAGTTCCAACCCCATTTATTAATTTATTTTGAGTTTTTGTTTGTTTGGGGGCAACACCTGGTGACATTCAGGGGTTACTTTTGGCTCTGTGTTCAGAAATTAGTCCTGACAGACTTGGGGGACAATATAAAGAGGTGGGATCAAACCCGGGTACCTTGCATGAGTGGGGCCTTACACCCTGAACATTGTCATAATGACTTGGCTTAGGCCTCAGAAGAACAGGCATTGTCCATTCACCCCTGAACCATAGATACCATCAAAGAAACAACCATGGTTGTCTATAACATCACCAAAAAGCAAACTTCTACCAGGGAAGACCCTACCACTGCCCTGGTATTGACTTACTCCGAAAGGGGGTTCTTTTAACACCCAAATGACTTAACAACAGCAACAACCTGCTTTCAGGGCAGGGCTCTCTGCATTACCCTCTAATGGTGAGGTAAAACCAGAGGACACTCCACATCATACTGACTTTGATGTAGGATATGCACAGAAACCAGGATCTCTAACTACAGAAACCTGGTACCAACAACAGCGATTGTTCAAAAAACTTTTACTGGGACCACAGAGAATGATTCAGGGGTTGGACAGTCTAGTATGCCTGGAACCCGGGAGTTGGTCTTATGCCAGAATACTTCAGGGGTAAGGCCTCCTTGTATTTAGGCCAAGGCTTTTCCTTTCTATTTCCCCCATATTTTGCTGGGCCTATGCAAACAACAATTGCCACTCTCACATTTTTTTTACTGATTTCTTTAACTCTTATCCTTAAAATATAAAAAAGAGCTTACTAAACCTTCTGCTATTGCTTTAATGAGTTCATTGGTGATACGATAATTTTCACAAATATACTTACTTCTGAACTTTTTCTTCTTTCCTTTCTCTTCCTTTTTTTAGTTTTTCTTTCTATTTTCTATTCCCCCCCACTCCCCCTGCCTATTTTCTATTTTTTTAAAATAACTTTGCTTTTGGTCATCTTGAAATAAAATGTATTATGATCAATTATGTCAACTATGTGATGCATTTTCTTTAAATTTATTGTACTTGATTCTATTTTTTTAAAATAACTTTGCTTTTGGTCATCTGAAATAAAATGTATTATGATCAATTATGTCAACTATGTGATGCATTTTCTTTAAATTTATTGAAATAAAGTACCTTTCATGGAAGATACCTAACAATCCCCATTTACTTTTTTATTTAAGAATTTATTTATAGGGCGCAGAGATAGCATGGAGGTAAGGTGTTTGCCTTTCATGCAGAAGGTCATTGGTTCAAATCCCGGCATCCCATATGGTCCCCCAAGCCTACTAGAAGAGATTTCTGAGCGTGGAGCCAGGGGTAACCACTGAGCGCTGCCGGGTGTGACCAAAAAACCAAAAAATGAAACAAAACAAAAACAAAAATGAATTTATTTATAAGGTTGTTCAAGGGGCTAGAGCATATGCCTGGCATGCACAGGACCCTGAGTCTGATTCCCTGTGTTATCTCATTCATGAACACTGTTGGAAGTAGCCCTGGTGGCCCCTAACTTCACTGGGGACTCCACTAAACAAAACAAACAAAATAATTTACTTATGTTATAATGGAATCATTGATCTATGACATCTATAAATGTATGACTTATATGTAAATATGAAACACACACACATATATAAAATGTTTACATAACTTCTGGTTAGAATCAAGAACCACTTGATTTTGTTGCTCACATACTTCAACTTTGGCCATCATATTGCTGGCTGCCTTTCTATGTTTGCTTAGCACTTTCTTTTTTGGTTCCCAAGGTGCTCCAAGTGGTATATCTCCTAGCACTAGTAGTTTCTCCAAGGAGTCTTAGTTCCTTCCACTGAAGAATAGAGCTATGAACCAAAATCTGGATACTCAGGATGCTTTTTGCTTCAGGTGTGTTCTTGCTTCCAGGCCATTTGAGCTGACAGAGCAAGGAAATACACAGGGGCCTGCTATTAGGACAGTCCCTTTCATTTTACACAGCATGTCTGAAAAGAATTCAAACAATTTTCATTTCTCTGGCTATTCATCTCAAGTATCCTTAGTTTTCTATTCCTTTGCCTGTCCCTTTCTACCTGTCCAAACCAGTTTTTCCTGCATTCTTTGTCCTGCCCCTGTTCTACTCCCTGTGACAGGAAGCCAGTGGCAGAAGGAGCCTTTCTCATGCAGGTCATCAGCATCTGACTGGGCCTGGCCAGTGCAGGGTTGAAAGCAACAAAGACAGTTCATCAGTGGCCCCATCTCCTGCTGGACAGGTCCAATGGGATTCTTCCAACTTTCTGACTCTGCTAACATTACTGCTCTCCTTGTCCTGCCTGCCTCAGTGGTCAGCAACTTCTAGCATGTGTCTTCCTGCACTGTGGAGTGCTTCTCAGTTTCCTCTAGTGCACAGGTAACCATTGCCCTGAGCATACACTGTGAAAAATACTCAGTGCTTTTGACTTCCTACTTGGAACCTGTATAGGACTGGTGTGTCAGTAGTTTTCTTTGGGAAGTGACTCTGAGGAAGGGAAGTAGGTCTGGTAAAAGCAGGAAGCAGAAAGAATAAATTCAAAGCTGTTCTTTCCAGCTAATTTCTGCTGTGAGCAACTGTATTTGACCCCATGAAGGACATTGGTGATGGACCTCAGAATTAATCAGCTGCCCTGATGCTCAAGAGGTAGGTGTCTTTCTTGTGATTTCAGGCTTTCATTTGTCTGAATAACTCATTGGCTCTCATTGGGCTGGCACTGGGGTGCTGTCAGGTGTTCCCACACCATTCCCAGTGGAGCACCAGCAATTAAATGGACTTTTTGAAGGGAAGGGCCAGGGGATTCTACCCCTGTGGCTGCACAGGGATTCAAATAATTGTCCACACAACTATTTACTGTCCAGTGCTGGGACTCCTGGCTCTGTCCCCTACCTTCTTTTCTCTTCTTCACTTAGAGCAATCTCACACAAATGATCTATCTATATAGATGTGGAAAATCAAAGTTTGATTTGTGCTTCATTAAGTCCACTGATATATTTAACTCACAAAAATTCCTTTTGTTCATTACAAAAAAAAACCCTTTAGAAAAAAATTGTTTTTACCTTTAGAAAATTTGGTAAGAAAATGGAAGTTTATACTTGTTAAAGAGTTTGCCACCAGAGCAATGAGGTCATACCCAGGGAATACTTTTTACAAAATTAGCAAATGAATTCTACTTTCTAGAAAAACCACAGCAGTGAGTGATTATTTTAGGTGACAAACACATTTTTTATGTACCAGAGGCATTTTGATGAATGTGAATTTTGATATACATAGTTTCAAAATCATAAACCAATGGTTCTTGGAAAAGTGCGGGGTCCTGAAGCCCCCCAGGGGGGCCCAGCCAGCAGGAATTAGCTGGGAAGGCTTCTCAGACAACCGCACTTCTATTTTGCTGAGTAGAAGAACAACCACACCTGTAAAAAATCTGAGAGAGGTTAATAATAACGACCCAAGGCAATGTCTCACTGCTCAAAGGCAACTTTATTTGACTACAGCTCCTTCTTATATAGTGAAGGAGAAGGGGGCAGTACAAAGGTGATGTCAGTCATACTTTTGGCGCGAAGGCCCATACAAGGCAAGGATATATTTCAGGCTTAAGGAACAAAGAAAGTAAGCATTCTCTAAATAAGGAAGTGGGCAGTGGGCTAGGGGGCTGGATGACCTTCAAGCTATGATGAACGTGCTGTTTCTATGGAAATTTCTAGTGGACCTTCTAGCTGCATTCCTAATTGGCTTGACTATCAGGAGGTGGTGCAAGGATGTTGCTTGCCTCAGTGATCTTGAACAGACAATGTAGCATACACTTATTGATAACAGCCTAGTTCACATCCGGAATGTGGTCTAAGGAGTGGGGGCCTTGTTTCGGAAGAACGGTACCAGGACAGTGTTGCTCTCCTCCGGGCTAGAGTTAATTATATCCTGCAGCTGCACATTCCTTTCTCTTTAGCTCAAAAACTTACAGCAAGACTGCATGTAGCCTTTAGGTAAAAGGCTGGACTATGGCAGAAAGAACAGCAAAATGGCCTCAAACAAGTCACAGTCCCCAACATCTCCCCCTTTCTCTTCTAATAAAAGAAGGAAAGTCGTGAACGGGTGGAAGAACCGTGTCTTAGGCTACAAGGTTTGACCAGGTCGGACACGGCCAAAGCCGCATTTAAAAGGTGGCTACAGACGCCGTGGGTGCGCGCAGAGATCCGAATTATGCGTTGTAGCCTTTTTGGGCCGTGCCCTAACTGGGTACCATTGCTAATCCCGTCGTAGGTATCTCCACAGCCGAGAGCACAAGTGACGGAGTGAACTCCGTCTGTTAGCTATGCGCTCTATCTCCTGGAAACTTAGTGGCTGGGAAGGCGGCTTGGTGACTAAAGCCAAGTTTTCACAGGAGTCACGTTGGGTTAACTGTTGGTAGTGAACTTGAACAGAGGTTTTTGCCGTCTCATCTACCTGGTTTTTAACAAGGGCAGTAAGTTTGCGGAAAGCCCATGGGTCAAGAGAAAAGAGCAACATGAGGCTAAGGAGAGGACCCAAAATGGTGGACAAGATTGTGTGGAGCCAAGGGGAAGAGAAAAACCAATCCTGATACCAACCTTGTTCTTCATCGAAATGTTTTTGAAAATCTTTTATACCATCACCAATATGTTGAACGCTGTCTCTAACTAATCCAGTTTTGTCTTTAAAAATACAACATTGTTCCTTAAGGGCTACACAGACTCCCCCCTCTTTCATAAGGGCAAAATCTAAAGCACGACGGTTTTGGAGAACAACATCAGCAAGGGAACTAACAGTATTTGTGAGAAATTGCAGACTAGTTTTGATTTCATTAATGTCTTGTTCTACTGCTTGAGTGAGAATGCGAAAATTGGACTGAGAGGAGACGAGTGAGTAAATTTCTGTGCCAGCACCAGTAGCAGTGCCAATTGCTAGGAGAACTGCAAGGGTAACTGTTGTAAAGGGCTCACAACATCGGTGAAAGACGGAAGGATAAGGGTAGGGGTTGAGGAGAGAAGCTAAGCCAACAGCGTTCATAATTTGGGTCTGTGAGGGCTAGAGCAGGGGCATTTATAAGATTTAAAATAACTTGAGAGGAGGAGGATGGGCCAGAAGGCAGAGTCCGTAGCTCACAACTTGCCCAACAGTGAGTTAATGACGCTGAGGGCTGAACTTTTCAGAGAAGAAGTTTAGAGTTATTGGTGTAAGATAGGAGATTTAAACGTTGTGATGCTTTCATAAAACGGCAAAACCGGTGAATAGCAGATCCAACAGTGTTCATAGGCTGGTGTTAGAGAGTGCCTGGGCAGAGGCATTGACTATTTGCAGGATGAGGTTCGAGGCGGAAACCGACCAACAGGTTTGATGGTTATTCTAGGCATTAACAAAGCTAAAACATAACAATCATGATAAGCAAGAAACATTTCAGTAACAATATGGGGAGAAAATCCAGTGGAACAAACAAAATAAGTGGAGTTGGGGGGCTTCAATGAAGATGGAAGAGTTGTTAACAATAATGGTTTGATTGCAAATGTTTGATTGTTGAACAGGCGGGCACATATATGGTTTGAGCAAGCAAAGTTCCACGACCGTGACTTGTTTGCAATGGAGGTTGTTGGTGGCAATGGTGGGCATCCAAGGCAGCTAGGCAGAGTGTCTAATTCAGCATTGTCAAAGGTGGAGTCAGTTAGAAACAGGTTTGCAGGAATGGCGGCTAGCAGGAGGTTTATAAGAAAACAGCTTGGCAGGAGGCAAAATGGTTACTTTATATAAAAATTAAGAATTTACTTAGTCCTTTGGTTTGGGTTTACAGGCAGAAAACATTAGCAATTTACATTACACTAGTTATTTTTGAATACCACGGGAATGTTATTTGACCTTTGTTAGACTTTGGCATAAAAGAAAATTTATAATTAACAATTGCTAATTAAAAAAAAATATTTTTTTAAACAATATAAAGGATCTTTTTTAAACTTTTAGTTATTATGTTAAAGCTGGATGCTATTTTTTAGCCATAAATACATATTCTATAGGCTTGAACTTACACATAGCAGGAAAGCCAGGTGACTGCAAAGTCCAGAAATTCTCCAGGGAAAAGTTATCCCCGATGGCCATTGAGAAATCTGGGGTTTGCCATCCCCACACCCTCCGCCATGTTCTTAGAAGGACAAAGCTAGCTTAATACATAATTTTTAACACATGATTTTTAGTTGCAAGATGCCAGTTTGTGAACTGACCAGACTGAACCGGTTGAAAAAGCTATTGAATTTAAACTATTCAATTTAAATATCATAATAAGAAATATTTAAATATTTTTGTTGATTATGGAGAAATAAAAATCTTTTTTTTTTTTTTTTTTTTTTTTTTGTTTTTGGGCCATACCTGGTAGTGCTCAGGGGTTACTACTGGCTGTCTGCTCAGAAATAGCTCCTGGCAGGCACGGGGGACCATATGGGACACCAGGATTCGAACCAACCACCTTTGGTCCTGGATCGGCTGCTTGAAAGGCAAACGCCGCTGTGCTATCTCTCCAGGCCTGAAATAAAAATCTTAATAGAAGTAAATACATGAGTAATTTTGAAAATTAGTATTTTCAGAATTTTTGCAACTCCATATTTTGTATTATTTGTGAGTTAAGAGACTAGTTTACTTTTTAAAAATAATGCATTTTGCTTATTAATGTTACTGTAACTTGGTCTCTAAGTATACTCTGTTGACTGTGTAACTTAAGAGACTAATATATTCAAAAGAATGGCTAGTTTTGTGGCACATAGTGTATAGAGATATAATTTTGCTACCTTCAACAATTAAAAGGGATGGTGTGGTGCTGCAAATCATGTTTCTTAACCTCAATATATTCGAAGAAGGCCACAGTGAAACTAGGGGGCCAACCTGTAAAACAAGAGGGTGCACAGGTTGGAAAATGTTGGAAGTAGGCCACATCTAACAAAAAGTTAAAAACATTTTCTGAGCAATAGCTCAGTGGTAGGGGCATTTGCCTTGCACGCTAGCCGACCCAGGACACACCTGGTTTCTATTCCCATCATCCCATAGGTCCCCTGAGCCTGCCAGTAGCAATTTCTGAGCGCAGAGTGAGGAGTAATCTCTGAGAGCTGCCAGGTGTGGCCCAAAAACAACAACAAAAAGAAAAAAGAAAGAAAAACACTCCTGAAAAGGAGCAGAAATATTGTGTATGTCACTGAATTCAAATTAGAATGTTGTTATGAAGTTAAGACTTTAAATGAAACCTCCTTGGTAACTACAAAGAAAATATGTAAGGAATATACACAAAAGGAAATGAGAAAGGAATTTGAATGTTTCTGTACAAAATATCAGCCAAACACAAAAGAAGACAGTAATGCAGGCGACAAGGATGAAAAGCTCCCAGGCTTATAGGAAACAAACAGCAAAATGACAGGAGTAAAATGAGCGAGTGGCTCAGCAAGAGGCGCCGGTGGAGAAAGATTCAACAATGCGCTGATGGTGACGCTGAGCTTTAATTGAATCAGCGCCTTTGAACAGGGTTGCTTTAGCCTTTTACAGACTCCGGATCCAGCCTTGTCCCCTAGTCTCCAGGAGTGACCCTGAGCCCCAGCCCTGCTGGAGAGGGAGGAGAGGGCACGAGCAGGTCAAGCAGAGGGAGCCAGCTGTCAGCCTCAGGATCAGAAGGGGCAAAACCACATTTTGTGGTGATTTTAAATTCCATTCGAAATCTGCCTTCATTTGAAAGTCAGGAGTTTCAACAAAATGAAGTTTCTACTTCT
Source organism: Suncus etruscus (assembly GCF_024139225.1). Classification (NCBI taxonomy): domain Eukaryota; kingdom Metazoa; phylum Chordata; class Mammalia; order Eulipotyphla; family Soricidae; genus Suncus; species Suncus etruscus. The sequence continues at coordinate 61,997,047 of NC_064855.1, forward strand.
TTATGAAACAAGAAGCTTTTCAACCCAGCGTCTGCTGTGGTCCTGACCATGGCAAAAGCTGACCTATGGGGGGGGTGGGAGAGGGGGTTTACTCCAGGCACGTGTTTCCCTCTGGCACTCTGCTTTATAGCTTTTCAGCATTCCTGCTCTGGAGGCTTTCATAGGCAGTGGGGTTAACGGGATTAGAGGGTGTCTTTCAAATGCTGTACCCAGAGCATTAAAACACCCAAGTACTAGTCACACACACACACACACACACACACACACACACACACCCCTTTACATCTTAAACTCTTGCCATAATCAAGTTCCTTTCTTTGCTTTTCTCCAGGCTTTGCTCTAGCTGTCTTCTTCCTAGAAGGCTTCCCTTCACTTTCTCTTACTTACCAGTTCCTACACCTCCTCCAAGATGTCAACTCTGGTAGGAAGCCTTCTGGGTTCCCATTGACTATGTTTGATGACTGTATAGACAGCATTCACACAGATCTTAAAGAAACCGTGACCTTTTACAAGGCAGATGTTTATTCTCTTTCCTGGGAGAGTCCTGTCTGGTATGGAACTTTATGACCCCCTGATTTTTCTCTCCAACTGTTCTCTATTCAGGACAGACATATGTTTTAAATGCTATAAGCATGTCATTGGTCTTGTTCTTTTTTATGACTCTCTATGAAGACTTCTCATATTCAATACTAGAGTTTAAGATATACCAAGAAAACATTGTATTTGCATTCTATTTGCATTGTTATGTTAATCCACTAAAAGTTTTTATTAGGAAAACTTAATACATACTGTAAGAACTTTAAGAGGAAGAGAGAATAATAAATATATTTCTATTATTTGAGGAGCATACACAGCAGCGCTCAGGGTTACTCCTGGCTCTGTACTCAGAAATCACTGCTAGTATCCCAGGGACACCATATGGATGCCAGGAATAGAACCTGGATAGGACATGTGCAAGGCAAGCATCCTATCCACTATACTATGTCTCTGGCCCCAAATCTCTATTATCTAGTTTTACTAGTAACTCATTGCCAATCTTATCTCATTCGCAATCCAATCACTTCTTTTACATCAAATTCTTTGGTGGTGGAGGTATTGCAGGGTTGGGCAGTTGTAAGCTTGGTTGTATCCCTGCAGTGTCTGAGATCACATTCCACAATGTAGGAGTTGAGTTCAGCAATGTGAAGCAATATAAGGGATCAACTCAGGGTTTCATGCATGCAAGGCAAATGCTCTACCACTCAGCCACATCTCTAAACACCTCCACCAGATTAATTTTTATTAAATTTTGGTTTATGGGCCACATTTGGCAATGCTCAAAGCTTACTTATGGTTACACATTTAGGATCACTTCTGGCAGTGCTTGGGGGACTATCTGGGATGCCAGGGATCAAATCCAGTTTGCTGCATATAAGGCAAGCACCCTTCTTGCTATAATAACTTTCCAGCCACCATCAGATTATTTTAAAGTAGATCCAAGACAGGGGGCTACAGTGATAGCACAGTGGTAGGGCATTTGTCTTACATGCAGCCAAACGGGACGAACCCTGATTTTATCCCTGGCATCCCATATGGTCCCCCAACCTTGCCAGGAGTGATTTCTGAGCCCAGAACCAGAAGTAATCCCTGAGCACGACCGGATATGGTAAAAAAAAAAAGTAGATCCAAGATAATATAACATTTCACCATAAATATTTCCAATATGTATCTGTACAATTTATATATATCCTTTTTTTTTTTTTGGTGTTTGGTTTTTGGGTCACACCCAGCAATGCTCAGGGGTTATTCCTGGCTCTACGCTCAGAAATCACCCCCAGCAGGCTCAGGGGACCATGTGGGATGCCGGGATTTGAACCAGCAACCTTCTGCATGTAAGGCAAACGCCTTACCGTTGTGCTATCTCTCCGGCCCTCATATATCCTTTCTATAATAGGATATCCCAGAATGTAGTGGCTTAGAACAGTAGCTAACTTACACTTCTGCAATATAGGCTGGTTGATTTTATTCTGGTCTCTCCAATGGTGAGTGATACCATGGAGTATTGCTGCGGACTTTTATCATAATTAAATAAAAGTCCCTGAAGCAAACCTTAGTGGGTTTATTTTTCCACTGGGAATCAAGCGGATGCATGAGCGGACGAATATGAAATATGAATTATGAAATATGAAATAAATGAAACCACACAGAATTACATGGTGAAAACAAGTGGTGAGGGAGAGGCCAGAGAGAGTTTATTTCTTGAATTGGGCCTTATATAGACGGATTTTTGGGGCATAGCCAGGGAGAAAAGAAAAGGGGATGAACCAATGAGATCAGAGCTAGAATTAGCATATGAAGAGACAGGTAAAGAGAAACCAGATACCTTTAAGGAAATGCGGGGGGGGGGGGGAGAGAGATCACAAAAGAGCTCAGCAGGAGACTTTTGGCGGGCTTTGGTACTGACATTTCTTTGTCTGTAGGAGAGCTGAGGCTGGATTTCTATAGTGGCCAAATAGAGAAGGATGTAATGTTACAGCCATCTTGGAATTATGGCCAATGATCCACGCAAAGGGTCAAATGATTGATTTCGCTAAGCGGGCCTTTTGGCAAATAATTCTTTTGGAAGAGGAAAACCATGCACCAGGGAAGGAAAAGACCACGTCTGGTGCGAGCTTTCCTTAGATGGGATGTAACAGAGTATCACATCAAGCTGATACCAGCTTGAGTCTGGGAACTCTAGATAGTAAATTGATTTTGGACAGAGGGTCTATAATGATATCATTCACCTGTCTGGGATCTTAGTGCTAGTTGTCAGATAATGTCCTCTGTGTGTCAGATCTCACCATTCAAGAGTGAATTCTGGCTTCCTAATGGGTAATGGGAACATTTTATGAGGGCAAAGTAGAAGCATTTAATGAGGAGAAAGAGACCTAGAGACCTAGGCTTCAGAATCCACAATTTCATCATCATATGTACCACATTCTTGTGTATATAATGTATTTTTTAAAAAAATATATATGTATATACATATATATATATATTTAAGGCCACTTTTTTTTTTTTTTGGCTTTTGGGTCACACCCGACAGCACTCAGGGGTTACTCCTGGCTCTATGCTCAGAAATCACTCCTGGCGCGCTCCGGAGACCATATGGGATGCCAGGATTCAAACCACCATCCTTCTGCATGCAAGGCAAATGCTTTACCTCAGTGCTATCTCTCTGGCCCCTAAGGCCACTTCTTAAAGTGGTTGGGGACAATATGATGTTGCAGGGTGGATCTAGGGTCTCCTGCATGCAAAGCCTACATTCCATCCTCTCCAGCATCCACTTCATTTATTTTTTTATCCTAAACAAATCACAAGGTCAGCCCAGATGCACAAGAAAGAAAAGCAAGTATCTTCCCTTGATAACAGGAAGGGCAAAGTACTTTGGCCAGGTTTTTCTTCTCTACCACAGTTTTAACTGTTGAAGCAAAACCACAGTTTTATTGTCAGTCAAAAGCAATTCATTCAATCTCATAATGATTTTTTTTTTTTTTTGGTTTTTGGGCCACACCTCGCGGTACTCAGGAGTTACTCCTGGCTGTCTGCTCAGAAATAGCTCCTGGCAGGCATGGGGGACCATATGGGACACTGGGATTTGAACCAACCACCTTTGGTCCTGGATCAGCTGCTTGCAAGGCAAACACCGCTGTGCTATCTCTCCGGGCCATCATAATGATTTCTTAATGATTTGTAACTTCGTAATTAAAAAAATGATTGGTACAAATATAATGGTATTCCTTTTTTGTTCCAGTTTTTTTTTTTCTTAATCTGGAGAAATCACACCTGCCTGTGATCAGGATTTATTTTTGGGTCTGTGCTCAGGGATCACTCTCGGCAAAACTATGGAGAGAAGTGGGAACTATGCATGGTGTCAAGGATCAAACCTGGGTTGGTTACATGCAAGACCAGGATCTTTATAATGATACTTCCAAAGAAGATGGTTTGGATTTTTCTGTCTTGGACAGATAATCCCAGTGGGATTTGAACTTGTTCTCTTAGAAATAGCAGTTTATCAAAAACATTAAATACCTAGGGATCAACCTTACAATGGAAGTGAAGGACTTATACCAGGGAAACTTCAAAACACTTCAGAAAGAAATTGAAGAGGATCTAAGGAAATGGAAGAACATCCCATGCTCATGGGTAGGTAGAATCAATATAGTCAAAATGACCATCCTACCCAAACTCCTATATAGACTTAATGCAATCCCCATCCAAATTCAGACATCATTCTTTAAAGACTTAGAACAATCAATCATAAAATTTATCTGGAACCACAAAAGACCCAGGATAGCCAAACACATTCTAAAAACAAGAAGCTGGATGGCATCTCACTACCTAACCTGAAGCTATACTATAAAGCCATAGTGATCAAAATGGCATGGTACTGGTACAAAGACAGAGCCTCAGACCAGTGGGTTAGAACAGAATTTCCAGACATAAGCCCCCAGACATATAGTCAACTAATATTTGACAAAAGAGCCAAGAACTTGAAATGGGACAAAGAAAGTCTTTTCAACAAATGGTGTTGGTACAACTGGAAAACCAACTATAAGAAATTGAAAATTGACCCATACCTCACCCCATATACAAAAGTCAACTCAAAATGGATCAAAGACCTCAAAATCAGACCCAAAACCATAAAGTTTATTGAGAAAAAAATAGGTGGAACACTCGAAGACCTATATATCAAAAAGGTCTTTCATGATAGATTGCCAATGGCAAGAACTTTAGCATCAAACATAAACAAATGGGACTACACCAAACTAAAAAGCTTCTGCATGGCAAAAGAAACCATACTCAACACAAGAAGACAGGCAACTGAATGGGAAAAAATCTTTGCACTCAACATGTCCGATAAAGGGCTGATATCCAGAATATACAAAGCACTCAGAAAGATGAGCTCCACAAAACCAAATAAAGCCATAGAAAAATGGGGAGATGAACTGAAAAGACACCACCAAAGAAGATCGAAAGATGGCCAACAAGCACATGAAAACATGTTCACCTTCACTCATCATTAGGGAAATCCAAATCAATACAACAATGAGGTACCACCTTACACCAGTGAGGATGGCTCACATCAAAAATAATGGAAACAATCTCTGTTGGCAGGGGTGTGGTATAAAAGGCACTCTCATCCACTGCTGGTGGGAATGCCCCCTAGTCCAACCCCTATGGAGAACAGTCTGGAGAGTGCTCAAGGAACTCAGAATTGAGCTGCCATTTGACCCAGCAATTGCTCTCCTGGGTATTTATCCCCAAGCTGGAAGGACATTCATCCCCAAATATGTGTGCACCCCACTATTTATTGCAGCACTCAGTATAATAGCCAAGTCTTGGAACCAACCTCGATGCCCAACAACAACTGAGTGGATCATTAAGATGTGGTATCTATATACAATGGAATACTACGTGGCAGTAATAAATGATTCAATCACAGACTTTGCAGCAACATGGATGGACCTTGAACATATTATGTTAAACGAAGTAAGTCAGAAGATGAAAGATAAACACAGAATGATAGCACTATTCTGAATCACCTAGAAACTACACCATATATACAACTAATATTCAAAGATCAAATAACAGGAATTAACAGGGTAGAAACTCCGAACACTGAAATACCACACATATACTGGGCAGAAGTGCCCAGAACACATGAAAGAGGAACATCATAAACTCTCGACCACACATTAAACCATAAAGAAACCAACATCTGCAGAAACAGCAGCATAGAGTGAACAGGTATGTAATCAGCCTGATACTGCAAAGGCTCATGATAATCTCTTAGGGATCTTATACAAGGTTACAGGTAAAGAATACCATGGGAAATCACTGACTACAACCGAAGTATTTCAAAATAATAGGTGTTAATGCCTTAAGCTTAATATATTCAAAATAACCTCTCAGCTTTTCTGTCCACAGGTGTTCTTGGATACAAAGGATGGACAACCTAAGATGGTATCTCAGAGCTAAGCCACACGAGATACCATACCCAGGTTGCGTTACAAAATTGTCCGGACAAAACTTTTTAACACACCCTTTATCTCTAGGGCATACCTTCTTTTAGGACCTGAAGCATATGACTAGCCAGACCACCGAAGCAGCAACGGTGACCTGCAGACTTATACTAAGAAGCCTACTCATCATACATATTAAAGCAAAATGTCATGCCCCCACTCTTTTCACCTCTCTTCTCACTACTCCCTCTTCCTTTTTTTTTTTAATTCCCTATTTAACCTTATTTTCCCCTTTCTTCCTTTCTGCCCCTTCCAAACACTCTCCCCTATACCCCCTCTAGGAATCTGACTACCCCTTCACCCTTCAATCCCATCCAGATTTTCCAATTTATTAAAACTCTTCACCCTCAGTTCTTAATCTATTAGGCCTCAAGACTGACCTCCTACCCCAACGAACCAGTACCCAGCACCCAAGCGAAGGGACATCTGCTCAAACCCACATCTTGTCCCCGGCAGGAAAAGACAACCAACACCCCTAACTGACTCATGCTGTGTGACTCTCCCTACCAACTTATCCTATCGTGGACTCTTGCTGGATACCAGACTTAGCCCTAAAAGGACTCACATTGCATGAACTTTACACAAGACCCCCCCCTAAAATCTTTTACCAATCTCAGGAAGGGCAGGGTGTGCGATGAAAAGGTGCCTGGGAACCCACATCCCACAAGAAAATCTCAAAAGGCAATGGGGAAACATTTATTTCCATCATAAGTATAAGACCTGTATAACACTAGCTCTTTATTTTTTTATTTCATTTTACTTACAATCATTTTTCACTATACATATGTGAGCAAATATATATTTTTATTTCTATTTTTATGTTTTTTGGGTGTGTGACTTGTTTCTCTGTTCTTTTCACCCCCAAATGCACCAGCAATATAATGAAGCACCATTTCTTCCTGCAAAGGCACACTAAAAAAGGGGAAATCCCACATATATAAACAAGCTCTTATCTGCTAGAGATAAGAACTCATACTTATTTACAATACAGGGGACTCTCCCACCTTGAAAATATGTCATGTGGATCCATCCTAGACGCCAGAAGATTATACACTGACCATCCAGACTTCAATCCTGAACCCCAGAAATAGAATCAACACAGTTCTTCACAACAGCCACAGGAACCAAAGCCTACCTGGGACATCCTGAATACTACTCGATCTCCAACATGTGCCAGTTCTAATATGAGATCCTGACAACGAGGAAATTGGGAACAAATGGACATAAGAACAGGTTATCCTACCTTACCAACTAATGATAAACCAAACTGGAAGACTTACCACACTATGGGCTGTGCAAAAGCCAAGAATGTGATCTACAGATGACTGGCTGATAGAACCAGTATGTATTCTGGGGACCAACAAGAAAGCCCTAGTCTAGGGTCTGGTCTATGTCCTGCATAAGAAACATGACCTCCAATGCCAGAGTCCTGACTGAGGCAATTGCAACTGAATGGGTCTTCTGGAATCATAACGAAAGACGATATCCCAGACTCCATCCAAGCTTCAGCGCAAGGGCCAAGACTACTAACCACAGAAGACAGATTAAAATGACATCGAGGAAACAGAACTTGTAAAATCACAAAGAAAGTCATCATCATAAGTTCCACTCCATGACCTGTGCACAGACTGAGACCCCTAGATTAAGGGGTCTGTCTTTATCATCCAGATAGGAGCAGAAGTCTTCCATACGGCACAAAAACACCAAGGGGAGAGTAAATGAACGTGAAAGGAGTCTATAGATAATCCCATGACAATATATTCCAAGGGTAGGGAAACCCTGTATCTCTTAGGCCAAGGCGATTCCTGTTTCGGATGACCCCAACATATACTGTGCCTATGCGGGGGCAGGGGGGAGAGACAAAAAACACTAAATAATCCTTTTTTAAAAAATTTTTTTTACTTTTTATTTTTTATCTAGTTTTGATCGAATTCTTTGTTTTGGGGTAAATATTGAAGTAGTTGTCCATTTTTTAATTATATATTTACTTTTTCTTTCTTCTTTTCTCTTCTTCCTCCTTGCGCCTTGTCATATTTCCTATTTCAAGACCATGGCAACTATGTGGTGCATATTTTTATGGCTGCAGTGCTCACTGAATATCTTATTTGATTCCTCTTTTTGAACTGCTGTGGTGTTTCACCTTCTTCTTTTCCCCCTCGTCTCTCAAACCAAGGATGAGAGCCTCTAGAATGACTCCTCTCATAGTCGGTGTAGTCGATTTTTACCCCATTATATTACCTTTCTTTTCCTCAAACAAATCCACATAACTTGATCTTTCTAGCCCCGCCTCCCAACTAGAGGGGGCACCATTGAGGCACCAAGACCAAACAGTTATAAGCCCACTAAGTAATTAACTAGACACAGAGGGGACCACGCATTCTAGCAGCCCCTGGGGGGAAGAGTGGAGGATATGGGAGGCAGGATGGGAGTGGTTGTGGGAGGACAATTCGGTGGTGAGAATTCCCCTGAATCAATGTAAATATGTACCTGGAATATTACTGTGAACGATATGTAAGCCACTACAATTAAAATAAAAATTATGTTAAAAAATTGGAGACATCAACTTCACTATCTACACCAAAATAAAGATGTCAAAGAAAACAATAAAAAAATAGTAATTTATAAGACTTACATTCTAATGTGTAACATTTTTTGGGAAAAAAGTCACCAGTTTTAACAATTAAAATATGTTGTGATAAAAAAAAGGAGCCTCTTCTGTAAAATTATGTATGTAAGTCACTGCAATCTTTCTAAGTTTTTTTAGTAATGTAAATGGATTGTTACAATCTTTATTTATGTTGCAACTTCTGAGTTTAGAGAGAAGGAGAAAAAAGGACAGGGACTGAAGTCTTCACCTCCTAACAATGATCCTAAGTGAGCCTTTGTGATAAGCCAGGGCAGCTGCCAGCCTGTAAGTGGCTCACAAATCCCAAAGGCCAACAGAGTGGACCAGGTGCAAACTCCATCCAGCGAACAGGGTACTTCCACACTATTTTTCTATTATCAAGTCACTTTAGAAATAATTGAGGTCTTGCAGAAGTCTCACTCATCTGTGGGATTTAAGGAAAGTAAAAGACAGTATGGTAATAATACCCAGAGACAACAGAGATGAGGGCTGAAAAGAACAGCTTACCACAGAGAGGAACAAATAAGCTTACCACAAAGAGTGGTGAGTGCAGCAAAAGAAATAACTACACCAACAACTATCATGACAATGGTAGTGAGTGATAGAAATAGAATGCCTGTCTTGAATACAGGCAGAGGGTAAGGGCGAAGGGGAGGGGAGCATTGGTGGAGGGAAGGTGACACTGGTGAAGGGGGGGGTGTACTTTTTATGACTACAAACTACAAACATGTTTGTAACCATGGTGCTTAAATAAAGATATTAATAAAAAAATATATCAATAACAACATAGTAATAGTTGAAGACTTTAACACTGCTCTCATTTTTTTTTTGGTTTTTGGTTTTTGGGTCACACCCAGCAGCACTCAGGGGTTACTCCTGGCTCTATGTTCAGAAATAGCTCCTGGCAGGTTCAGGGGACCATATGGGATGCCAGGATTCAAACCACCGACCTTCTGCAAGAAAGGCAAATGCCTTACCTCCATACTATCTCTCCAGACCCACCACTCTCTTAAAAAAAAAAAAAAAGGAAAGAAATAATTGAGGTATTGTGTGCATAACTGGTCTTAGCAGCAAAAAACATTTAGAAAAGGAACTAATTTACAAACAAAGGAGATTTATAAAAAATGTTTATGAATTCATTGGAAATCATGAGCTCAACATAAAGCAGAAACCCTTAGGAAACCTGCAGATATCATTGACTAACAGAAATTTTAAGAGTTCAATCTTTGGAGAGGTTGGCAGCTTGTTCTTCTGTTACTGTGTAACTTTTGTTAAGTTTTTATTCTCGCTAAAATTTAATTTCTTCATAGCATTGCTTTGAGAGTTAAATGTGATCATATGTATAAAATATTTAGCAGCAAGCTGGACACACTTGAGCCTGAATTCTCCAGCAGAAGAGATAGTAGAGTGGGTAGGGCACTTGCCTTGCACTCAACCTGAGTTTGATCTCAGACATCTCATACGATCTCTAGAGTCTACCAGGAGTGATTCCTGAGTGCAGAGCCAAGAGTAATTCCTGCTCCTGGGCATCACCAGGTATGGTCTCACCTTCAAAAAAAAGCCTGAGTTCTATGATAACTATTATAAGGAAACATGTGTCAGTAATCTAGACTTACAGATCCTGCCAAAGTGTTCAGTGCAATGTGGATGGATGGTCAATAAAAATTCAATTAACACTAATAAGCTAACAGCATGTGCTAGTGCTAAAAAAAAAAAGTGCATTTTCCTAGTGTTTTTCTTTTTTTCTTTTTGAAAACCTGCTCTTTTTGTTCCTTAACTCAATATTGACTAAACGCTTCCTATTTTTTTAAAAATTGTCTTGACTCACCATACAAAGTTTAAAAGCTTTGATTGTTGAGTTTCAGTTATATAACCCATCCCTTCACCAGTGTTCATTTCCTGCCACCAATTTCCCCATTTTCCCTTTCATGCCACTTTCAGCTTGCCTTTATAACAAACATCATTTTCTTTCTCTCTCTTTCTCTTTTTCTTTCTTTCTTTCTTTCTCTCTCCCCTTCCTTTGTTTCTTTAGGCTCCGTGGTTTACAGTACTGATACTGCAGGGGTATAAAGAATATCACTTTATTTCCTTTCAACACCCAGTCCTTGTCCTTAGTGATCATTTCCAACTATCATTTTTGTAGTGGTTCCTTCTCTGCCCTAATTGCTCTGCACTCCTCAAATTCTGTTGTCTTTAGGTGTTATTCTCATACACTGATGCCTATTTGGAAAGAACATATTTGCCAAGAGTGTACACAAGGTCTCAAACTGGTCAATCAGATGGTATTAGGCCCTGGAGTGTAATGTTTCAAAGGCTGATAGCCTTGGCTCTCTGATCAAATAACTCCCTGCCTGATTTTGTAAATAAAACTATATAGGAATGCAGCCACCCATTGACACAGAATTTTCCACAGTTGTGTCTGCACACCAAAGATAAGACTTAGTTGCTTCGGGAAGCACAGGATATTCTACCCTATTTTTATAGCAAAAGTTCAACAACTGGGGGTGTGTGGAAAGAAAAAAAATGTTCAACAATTCCTGGTATAGACCAATAACTGGCAACCATTTTATTTGATATTTTTGTTTTTACCAGTTGAATATTTGGTTTTATTTGGGGAGGAGCATACCCAGTGGTACTCAGGGTTGTTAGCTCTGCACTCAAGGATCACCCCTGACAGAATTCAGGGATCATCTGTGGTGCCATGGATTACACCCAGGCCAGTCACTTGCAAGACAACTACACTACCTGCTGTAATATGACTCTGGCCCTAGCATTTGTCTGTTTAAAAGTGAGAAGAAAAAGAGATCTACAGAAGAAAGTGAGAGATGACATACATAGTATACACTAACCACAGAAAATTAGAGAAAGGGAGTGGCAAAGACAAGAAGAGCCTGATAAAGCTGGAAATGCTTCTCTAAGAGAAGAGGTCTAAAATAAATCCACATGCTGTTTTCCAACACCAGGTGAGTTGGTCTAAAACAGGATTGCTATGTGAATTAATAAAACAATCCACTTAGGAGGGAGAGAGAATCATGGAATTGGGTGGCTTCTCCCATCATGGTCAGTCTGGGCCTGTCAAACTAAAACCTCTCTCTCTCTCTCTCTCTCTCTCTCTCTCTCTCTCTCTCTCTCTCTCTCTCTCTCTCTCTCTCTCTCTCTCTCTCTCTCTCTCTCTCTCTCTCTCTCTCTCAATATATAAATCTTTATTTAAGCACCATGATTACAAGCATGTTCGTAGTTGGGTTTCAGTCATATACAGAGAAACCTCTCTTTATTGACCAGTTCAAATTGAACTGGGATGGGCGGGTTAAGTGAGAGACAAAAGTACCTATCAGGTGGACTATTACAAGTCAGAGGGTTAGTGAAATGAAAGAGGAAGTTGGAGGACGCCTTTGTTTTGGTAAAAGCAGAGTGTACTCTAACAGATTAGGCCTCATGGCCAGCAAGCTGGTCGTGGGCAGGAGGAAAACAGGAGAATATAGGTGAATTTCTGGTGTTTCAGAAAGCAAATTACAGCTAAGGTAGGACTTAGTCACTCAGGGATTTACTTACAAAGCAATTCTGATTCAGTAGGTTTGAGGGAGTCTGAGTTTCAGCATTTGCAGCAAGCTCCCTGGTGATGTCTGTGCTATTGGACAAAGACCACCTTTTAAGCCAGAAGGCGTATTGGATGGATGTAAGTTTGTGGATGGTGTAGGGGAGCTTTGAGGTTGTGATGATCAATTTAAAGTGAGATTCATTCTAAGGAGGCTGGGTGGGGAGCAGTTACTTTTGCTTGGGTACAGAGATGGAATTTAATCAAGGCTTAAGGAAGTCAAATGGTATTTATGAAAAAGATTTGTAATGGTGTGTCATGCAACTAGATGGGTCAAAAAGGAGTGGAAAACTAAGATATGTTGGGTGGTGAAAAAGTGATAAAACCAATGAATCCTGGACTTTGAGGAGATTGAAGAAATGTTGATATGAGTGAACCAGCATGAAAAAGCTAGAACAAAAATACCAAAGGGATACCTTTAAAAACTGGAGCACGTGTTTTGTATGTAGGAACCCCAGATTCCATCCCTTGTAGCACAGTTTCCTGGGCACTGCCAGGGGAGACTTCAAGGAACTTAGAAGGATTGGTGACCAAGAAGTTAGGGACTTTAGTGAGATTCAGAAGTGCTGACAAGGTCAAACACATGACCTTCAGAGTAGACCGCTAAAGATCACTTCGGATGAGGCAGTCCAGGCTACAGAGTTCACTGGGTCATTTCCAAACAGTGACAGAAGCAGCAAGTGACAATTAAGAGACTGAGCTCAATATTCAATTCCTTAAGTAACTGGGAGTGGCAAAAAGACTAGCAGATGATAGCAATAAATTGTGTTCAGTATGATGGCATGGATGATGTATTTACAACCCTGAAGAACTCTGTGTCAATATTGTGCCAGGTTCTGAGGATTACACATACACAGTCCCATTCCTGAGTACAATCAAGGAGTTTAGGCAGATGCCGCAGACCAAATGTTAATGCCCCACCAAAATTATAGGTTAACTCTCAATCCCCAATGTAATGATATTTGATAGTGTCTTTGGAAAGTGAGTGGGTCATAAGGGTGGAGTCCTCATGAATGAGATTAGTGCCCTTAAAAATAGGACCTTAATGAGCAACTTTGCCCTTTCTGCCCATTTAAGATAAAGGGAAAAGACAGTCCTCTGGGGGCCAGAGAGATAGCACAGAGGTAGGGCATTTGCCTTGCATGCAGAAGGATGGTGGTTCAAATCCCAGCTTCCCATATGGTTCCCTGAGCCTGCTGGGGGCGATTTCTGAGCATAGAACCAGGAGTAGCCCCTAAGTGCTGCTGGTGTGACCCAAAACCCAAAACCAAACAAACAAAAAAAGGCAGTCCTCTGAACAAGAAGAGAGACCGGACCATTGATCACTGATCCTGGATCATTCTGCTGATACTTTGATCTTTGAGAACTGTGAGGAGAAAAATTAATTCTTTTTTAATAAGGCATATAGTCTATAGTATTGCAAGTCAACAGTTAGAACTTAATAAGAAAGCTAAGAAATTATGTTATCTAGTTGATATTTTGCAAAGTTCTCTCTGATTGGATTAGAGAGATATTTGGAGGTATTAGGAGACCATCATAGTTTTTTAGACCTAAAATCTAAAGTATTTTAATTTTAGCATTAGAAGACTATAACAATTCTTTAGATTAGTGTCAAGGGATAATCAGCAGCATCACTCTCAGTGAAAACTTGTTAGAAATACACATCCTTGGGCCCCATTCTGGACCTATTGAGTCAGAGACCCTAGGGCTGGGAACTTGCAACCCCTCTCAGTGCTCAAATGCAAGTTAATGTCATACAAATGAAAAGGGTGGCTTGAATAAAAACACTTGAGAGAGAGAGAGAGAGAGAGAGAGAGAGAGAGAGAGAGAGAGAGAGAGAGAGAGCATTGTGGAGCTATTATTTTTTTGGTGGAGGAGGAAAAGGACAGATCCTGGGTTGTGTGGGTGAGGGAGTGGTAGGTTCCGGGGAGCAGGAGAAGGACAGATGGGATATTGTGCAGAGAATGAGAGGCATGGAGGGAGGAGCAAATGGTTAGGGCAAGATAAAGAATTCAGTTCTGTTCTTGATACAGAGCAAATTCTGGAGAAATTGGGCAGAAAGCAAAGTGTGCTTAGGAACTACATTTCACACTTGTTCCCAGGTTCAAAGTGGAAAAGGAGAAGGAAATAGGAGGAAGAGTTAGAGATGCTCCTGCCTACAGGAAGCTGCACTGCACCCTGTATCATGGAGGGTACAATGCAATAGTGCTATGGCCTGGCTACACTTGTTAGGATTTCACACAGCTGGAGGCATGAGCATTAAATGGAAAGAGCTTTGACTTAGAATCCAGGCAAGTTGAGTCCCTGGATTTAGATGACTTCCTAGAAAAGTATTCCACCACTCTGAGCTCCTATTTTCATAATGCCTGTCCATGTTGCTCCTGGGATCATTCTTAGAGTCAAATGAACAAATAAAACTACACTTATGCTTCAAATTATTTTTACAAATAGGAGTAAGCAACATTCCAAATGTTTTCATAATTCTTGATCTATCCAAGTGCCAGAATTAGTTTCTGATAAATAGTGGCATCACGTAATCTGGTGAAAAAGGGAGTGAAGAGATTGGCAAATCTTCCAAATCCATTCTCTTCCTGGATATGACCTACCATTCACTGATGTGGTCATTCCTTTGACTGGACTTTGTGTTCTAGCCAAATGCTAGAAGCTGGGAAGATAACACTTTACAAAATATAGTTAGCATTTTTATACAATACTTTGTCGTGCTGCTGTTTCATACCCATCACTTCCTGTGCCTAGCAGGAATCCTTGGCACTAGGTTCTACTCTCCTTCTCCATGGTTTGAATTTGAGAAGCTTCAGAGCAGGGACAGTAGGGCCATAAAGGAATCTGTGTTCTTTGTTAAACTAACAGGCACCAAGTCACAGACTTGAAGGGGTGGGTGGGTTAGTAGTCAATAGTACCTGGGTCCTGGTCTTCCAGCCCTGCTGTAATCACTCCAATCTTCTCTAGGTCCAATATACTCTTGGCACCATTTATCCAGGGGAAACTGCCCTTCTGGACCACATATGTCCAATAGGCAAAGATCCTTTTCTCTATCGTTGTGTTGTTTTCAGTATGGATGGAGAAGTGAGAAAATAAAAGTCTGTTATAGAGGCCAAGGAGATGGCACAGGGCTCAGGGTGCATGATGGGACCCAGTTAGATCCCTAACACCACACCATGTGGTCTTCCAATGTTCCCTGACCTTAGCATAAAGCCCTAGAGCAGCAACAGGCATGACTCTGCCCACTTTTTTCTCCACCAGTACAGCAGAGCACCTCTGGTTCTAGCAATCAATCCCGTCAAGTCTCAGAAAATCACTGTGGGTGGTTTCCCTTCTTCCAGCCCCACTCCCTCAACCCAAATTTATCACATATAGATATCACGAGTGTCTTAAGTTGGGCGTGGGGTGGGGCACACCTAGCAGTGTTCAGGGTTTACTAGTTCTATGCTCAGGGAGCACTCCTGGAGGGGCTCACAGGATATACAGGGGATGGAACCAATATTGGTCACATGCAGGGCAACTAAATGCTTTCCCTTCTGCTCTGCCTCTCATCAGAGCCCACAACTTGTTTTGAATCTGTCCTAACTGCTTCAAGGAAGAGGCAGTGAGCAATTGAAATGGTCCTAAGTTGATTTCATATCTCCTTAGGAGTCACTTTGAAAATCAACAGCATCCAGTGAGATCATCCAGAGAAGTAAAGAAAAATTCCTGGGATCTCTGGTGGGTCCATGCTGGTTTCCATAAGAATTTTGAACCTGGGGCCGGGAAGGTGGCGCTAGAGGTAAGGTGTCTGCCTTGCAAGCGCTAGCGTAGAACGAACCGCGGTTTAATCCCCCAGCGTCCCATATGGTCCCCCCAAGCCAGGAGCGATTTCTGAGCGCATAGCCAGGAGTAACCCCTGAGTGTCAAACGGGTGTGGCCCAAAAACAAAAACAAAACAAACAAACGAACAAAAGTAATTTTGAACCTTCTTGAGAGGGCTGGGCACCCACTATGATGCTTTGGTTGCTTTAGGCTTCTGATGGAGCTGGGTTTTTATTCCTCTAAAGCTGTGTAACCCTGGGCCTGTTAATTCACCTCTCTAGGTCTTAATAGACTCATGTGTGAGAAAGTACAGGGCTGCCAGATGAAGTAACGTAGCACTCATTTCGCCAATGTGAAGCTGTTTAGAGAGAGCAAGGAGGCGAGAGGATGTTCCTCTCCACAGGTTCCTGCAGCGAAGCCTCCTCTGGGACGAAGGACAGAAGCAGGCGAGAGACCCGCACCTCTGGGCCTTGCAGCCACACAGAGTGGGAGAGCACGGGATTCAGTCTAGGTGCAGGTTCTGGACTCAGCGCGCCCCCTAGAGACCGACATCGGGAACAAGCGCTGCTTCAACGACAGAACCAAAAGGATGAACACTGTCAAATGGCTTTCTTGCACAAAGCATTTTTACAGAGTGCAATCCCTATTAAAAAAAATCCGGGGCCGGGCGGTGGCGCTAAAGGTAAGGTGCGCCTGCCTTGCTTGCGGTAGCCTTGGACGGACCGCGGTTCGATCCCCCGGCGTCCCATATGGTCCCCCAAGCCAGGAGCAACTTCTGAGCGCATAGCCAGGAGTAACCCCTGAGCGTTACCGGGTGTGGCCCAAAAACCAAAAAAAAAAAAAAAAAAAATCCATGGTTGGGGCCTGAGTGATAGCACAGCAGTAGGGCGTTTACCTTGCACTCAGCAGAGCCGGGACCGACCCAGGTTTGATCTCTGGCATCCCATATGGTCCCCGGAGCCTGCCAAGAGTGATATCTAAGGGCTGAACCGGGAATAGCCCCTGAGCGCTGCTGAGTGTGGTCCAAAAACCAATTACTATTATTATTAATTATTAAACCCATGGTATGTTAAAAGGGCATGGATAAGATTCTTTTGAAATCTATGTGGATTAATAAATCTCATCAAAAATCTTAGGGGGTCAAAAAAGATAGGAGGCTTTTATCTGCCAACTGCAAATCATATATAAAGCTGTAGTAATCAAGAAGGCAGTAATAAAATAAGGAGAGACTCTCAGACCAGTGGAAAAGAATTGAGATTCCACAGAGAGCTTCCCAGGTTTATGGACATTTAATCTTTAGTAAGGGAACAAAAATATGAAGTGGAGTAAGGAAAGCCTTTCAACAAATGGTTTTAATAAAATTAGTCATTCGTATAAAAATATAAATAAATTTAGACCCCTAACACCATACAGAAAAGTCCATTAAAATGCATTAAATGCCTCAATATCAGATCTTACTTTACAAATTATATTGCAGAAAACATAGGTAGAGCATTTCATGACACTAAAGCTGTTAGTATCTTAGCTCTCTTGCCCCAGCAAGGCACACCTTTCACTGGCCTGGCTTACAAGCATTTTTAAAGAGCAAAAAATTTTTACATAAACTTCCACAAAAATGAGATATGCTTTTAAGTGCTTGGGGAATTACATAAAAGTATGTATCAGACTGAACAGGATGTACTCACAAAGAAAAATATGTGATTTATCTAAGACTAGTAAATACTTCACAGTTCAACTGTCAGGGTTGGAACGCCTCATGTAAATAGTTGCGGAGACTCTCCCTATAGCAAAATTTCTAAGCATGATAAGAAATAAAATATTTTCTAAAGAACACTTGCTCGGTAATAGCTTGCTCTTATATTTACATAGTAGAAGGAAGAAATATGAACAACATATTTGTTGATATTACTTTCTTTTTTCTCATATACTTTTTATTGCCATAAAAATAAGAGTCCTGAACACTAAAATTCAGACCTTGCACATCACTAAAGTCAGGGAGCTATATAAATTCAATCTCATAACTGTTAAAATGTCCTTGAAAGGATAACCTTTTCTCTTTGTATATGGGTGTCCTTGACTCCCTGCTTCTGCACAAGCACTCTAGCAAGACCTTAATTGCTTTTTACATTTTTATTTGTTGGTGTTTTTGTTTACTTTGGTTTTGCCACATCAGGCAGTGCTCAGGGTTTATGCCTGGCTCTATGCTTGGGGGGTTACTCCCAATGGTTGTCTAAGGGACATGTGGTGCTGCATGGGGATCAAATCTATGTCTGATGCATCCTAGACAACTGCCTTAACCCCTATACTATCTCTTCAGCCCCTAGCCAGACCTTTAATGGGGACTCCAAACTTTTTTTTATATGACTGTAAAATCACCTCATGTGATTTCCAATCCCAGCTGAATGATTCTGAATCAGGGTTACACATGACCTATCCAAATCAAGCTGAGGTGTAGTCTGGCAGTTTTCTTCCTCGTATGGAGAACAAGCTGCCTGCCAGAACTACCATTTTCTTATTTTTGTTGTTTTTGTTTTTGTTTTTGGGCCACACCTGATGACGCTCAGGGGTTACTCCTGGCTACGCACTCAGAAATCTCTCCTGGCTTGGGGAACCATGTGGGATGCCAGGGATCGAGCCAGGAATTGAACAGAGGTCTGTCCTGGGCCTGTGCAAGGCAAACGCCCTACCACTACTGTTGTTCTGGCTCCCCAGAACTGCCATTTTCATTGAGTACAGAGACCACTGCTGGGTGGGGCAGTAAGAACAGATCGCTCAGACTATCCTGAGCCAGTCCCACACAGGTTTACAAATAAGACAGTCTCTGTTTTGGGGTAAATCCAAGTTGTAAGCAACAACAAAAAATTGAGAGGAGTACATAAGTCATGTTCTATTGTTCTCTGTAAGAGGCAGGAACCCCAGATCAAAACTTACAAAATTGGTTATTATTTTTCATAGGCACAGTAAATGTTGGCTGTAATAACATCAAAATTTAAACTGTATACATCATTCTCAAAACAATTGTTTTTTCCATATCTTTGTCTTATAGATCTCATAACACTTTTCATAGACTTTTCTGAACAACAACATTAAAACCTTTCTGCAGATACACTTTACTCAAAAATTCTTAAACATTCTTTTTTTTTTTTTTTTTTTTGGTTTTTGGGCCACACCCGGTGACGCTCAGGGGTTACTCCTGGCTATGCGCTCAGAAGTCGCTCCTGGCTTGGGGGACCATATGGGACGCCGGGGGATCGAACCGCGGTCCGTCCTAGGCTAGCGCAGGCAAGGCAGGCACCTTACCTCTAGCGCCCAGCCCCTCTTAAAAATTCTTACACCAAGCACTGTACTACAAGTCTATAACATCCGAGTTCCTATCCATAAACTTCTCTAAACAAAATCACAAGGACATTTCTGCAGATTATATATACAGTTTTAAAATAAGTTTGCTAAAACATTCTTATAATGAGCACTGTTAATAAGAGTTTATAGTATCTAAGTTGTTTTTCCATTGACTTCTGTGGACAAAGATATTAGAACATTTTTGCAGACATAATTTGAGAGTAAATTGCTACATAATATATACAATCAAACATTCATAGAACTTGAGAAACATTCACTAGGATAGCTGAGAACTTTTAAAACTCTAAATTATGCATTTCCCTAGAATTGTGCAAACTAATATTAAAGCACTAAAGTTGGAAGCAAAATTTTCTGTTTGCTATGGGGCATAAAACAAAACAATAAGATCCACACAGATAAAACACATTTTAACCAGCAATATAGTGACTGGTGCAAATAGGATTAAGAAATTAGCCTAGGAGAAAGTTACAAGAGGTTCTGAAAGCAGCTTTTCCTCCATTGGGCTTTGGCTGAGCTTGGATTCTCCATCTTCTGTGATGGCTGTTGGGGTCTCCTCAATAAGTTGCTGAAGGTCAAGGGGCCATAGTCCTGGCAAAAAGCGCCTCCGGTAGAGCAAAGATGGTATACATCAGCATCTGGGATGCTGCCCAGGGTCTTCACCTCTCTTCCTTTTACTGGTTGCTTCTGACCTGCCTGAGGGGACCTCTGCCACCACAGATGGTGGGGAAGCTGAGTGAGTCTGGGGGATGAACTGGCAGAACCTATGTCAATTGGGAGCATATTAATATCTTTCACTGGCATTCCACCAGGTCTAGATAATTAACAGATTTTGGGCTGTCTCCTTCCACAACCTTAAATTCCACAGTCTTGCCATCTCTGTTACAGACCAATATGGAATGCAGCAGGACAAACCAGTCTGTGTGGCAAGAATTCATAACCTAAGGCATTGACTAGCCCCAGAGCCCTAAGAAATATCACAGTTTCCTATCAGGCATACATTCCAGGAAACTCGTGACATCCTCGAAACCTCACTAACCTTGAGATGTTCCTGTGCCCCTTATGTAAAGATGGTATGTAAAGATTAGCTGTAAGGTGACCTCTGTAATGTGGGCTATTTATCCTGCCTTCTCTCCACCCCCTGTAAAAATTGTCCTTAAAAGGAGCCTGTACCGATCAATAAACGGAGCCTTGACAAGCCTCTTGTTGCTTGGCCCCCTTCTTTCTCCCCATTCTATTTTCAGGCTGGAACCCCTCTAACGGAGTCCTGCAGGACAGGACAAGTGGCGCCTCAACGTGGACGTAGAGTACGGACCCCCAGTCGGACGGAACCGGATGAACCTCGAGGACCTGATCGTGAGACGCCAGTCAAACCCCATCAGAGTGGCGTGGACAGGTAGGAAAATCTGCGCAAAACCCCAGCAGGGTGGCGCGGACTACTTTGTGCACATTTACATTTCCGTCCCATCAGAATGGGTCAACATTTGTCTAAAGAGACTGCCTTTGTCAAGAAACTGAAGGCATCTCTCAGGGAAAGAAGTGTTAGGGTTTGGAGAAAAGAAATTTTCTCTCTTTGTTCATAACAAGTGCCCATACTTTATCATAACTGACCCAGAAATTCATCCTTCATAATGGCAAAAAGTGGGCCGAGAAATATCATTCTAATGGAGGAAGGCCAGAACAATGTTATAAATACCATTTTACCTATTGGGGCTTGATTAGAGATATTGTTGAAGGGGCTGAGAGTGACCCCAAGAAATAACAACCTCTTTTGCACCCTTTGTCTCATAATGCCTCTTGAGCTGCCTCTAGGGCAAGCTCTGAGACCTCCCTTCCCAAATGTGATTATTCCTGTCAGATAAGTTCTTCGCCTTCTATTGCAGATGTTCTTCCCTGCCTAAACGTCTTTACCCCACTCTGTCTTTTCCCCCTGAGGAGCCCCTTTATCCAAGGAATACCCAAACCTTGGAGAATGAAACTGCCCATTATCATGACCCTGACCGGCTGCTTCAAGCGGCTGCACCATTACAGCCTCCTCCATATCCCCCTATTCAGGATTTTTGTGCCCCGACCTTCATTGCTCTGCCCCCTCTTAAAGCTATAGAAAAGGAATTACTTGGCCAAATTGAAGATCTTAAACAAATTTTGAGCCTTCAAAAACAGGTTGCTTCCCTTAATTCACAAGTTTCTGCCCTTCAGCCTTTCCCCCACCCTCCTTAATCTAAAGTTGTCTGTGCTCTGCCCACCTGATCTCTCTTGAGAATCCATTAGAGGCCCTCAGGGACCCAGGGTCGAATTACCAGAGGACAGGCTGATGAGGGTGAGGCCGAGTGCCATAACCCTAACCCTACAGATAATCACGAGTGCCCAGTGAGCAGAATTACAGAATATCAGCAGCTAAGCCATAAAACCTTGTGAGATCTGCACATTGCTGTTAAAACTTATGGACCTAATGTGCCCTTTACTCAGTGCATTCTCGATGCCCTTTCAGCTGGGGGGCTGTTGCTCCCATGTTGAATGGATTAAAGTTACCCATGCTGTCCTCACCACAGCTCAATTTCTTTGGCAAGCCGACTTCCTGGAGCGTTGCCAAAGCATCGCTACCAAAAACCCAGGGCCTTAGGGCACCCCCTGAACTTATGAACAACTAAGTGGACAAGGTCGCTTCTCTTCCAAGGATATGCAGAAGCGCGTGTCCATGGGGGTGTTAGCCCAAACCACCACCGCAGCCCTGGGGGCCTGGAGGGCAATCCCCTTTAAAGGGTTGGCTGTAATCCCCATCACCCAAATTGTGCAAAGTGCTCGAAAGGATTATAGTGAGTCTGCTGGAAGCAGCTGAAAGAGCCTTGGGGGAAAGAGGCTATTGATAATAAAGATGAGATCTTAAATGAAATGATCCAAATGTGTAGTGAGGCCGACCCTTTTATGCATAAAATGTCTCAAGCCTTTCATATGGCTGTTGGTACTGCCCTTAATCATCTTGGCAGCAAAACCTTCTTTAAGTGTGGAAAAACGGGACATTTTGCTCGCCTATGTCCGGGGGAGGGGGAAAGAACTGCCCTCCAACCTTGCAAGCTGCTAGGTCCCCAGTGCCAGCTTCGATCTGTCCCCGCTGCAGGCACAGCTGACATTGGGCCAATACTTGCCGTTCCAAAATGGATGCGGCTGGCAATCCTCTGCTTTCCCTTCAGGGAAATGGGCAAAAAGGCCAGCCCTGGGCCCCTCTTTTCTGCCGGCTTCGGGGAACAGCCAGCTCAGGCCCTGCCACTCCCACTTGAAGCCTTCCAATTCACCTTGAAATACCCCAATTTTTTTAAATATAATTTTTATTTTGATCATAGTGTCTTACATATTGTTGACAATAACATTTTAGGTACATATTTACATAGAATCAGGGGGGATTCCCATCCCCAAATTGTCCTCCCTACCCCTCCGTTTTTGTCCTACCTCCCATTTCCTCTTCCCTTACCCCCAGGGCGGCTAAAATATGTGGTCCCCTCTGTATCCAACCCACTACTTAGTAGTCTTGCACCTGTTTGGACTTGATGCCTCCCTTATCTCCCCCTCTAACTGTAGGCAGGACTAGCTAGTTCAAGTTGCGTGGTTTTGCCTGAAAAGGAGAAGATAAATAAACTGGGGTAAGAGTCTAATACTCCCAAAATGGGTGGAATCCTTCTAGAGGCTCTCATCATCGATTTGGGAGATGAAGGAGAGAAAGAAGGTGAAACACTCCACCAGTACCAAAAAAAGTGTCAATTATCCAGTGAGGACTCCAGCTATATCGATAAGCACCACAAAAAACAGACGAAAAACAAAGCAAAACAAACAAACAAAAACAAACAAACAAACCAAAAACACGCCATGGTCTTGATATAAGAAACATGGCATAGCACATAACGAAGGAAAAGAAAAGAATAGAAAAAAATAAGTATAATTGGGGACAACGATATCAATAATCACACCCAAACAGAGAAAGAGAAATAGACCAAAATAGATAGGTAAATAAAAATAATAATAACAATAATAAATGAAGGTAAAAGATATATATATATATATATATATATATATATATATATATATATATATATAATACCAAGGTTTTGTGCTTTTTGTATTTTTGTTTTTTCCCCTCCTGCCCTGGCACAGTAAATATTGGGGTCATTCGAAAAGGAATTCACTTGGCCTAAGAAATATGGGGTTTCTCCGTCCTTGGAGTATACTGTCATGGGATCAGCTCTAGACTTTGCTCAGGATCATTTATTCTCCCGGTGGTGTTTTTTGGTGTGTGGAAGACTTCTGTTCTGTCCAGGGTGATACACTCAGAGCTCTGTGTTTAGAGGTCTCAGTATCTGCACAGATCCTGAGGTAGGACTTATGGTGAAGTCAGTCTTTGTGGTTCTAGAGGTTCTGTTACCTCAGTGTCGTTTTAGTCCATCTTCTGTGGTTGGTGACCTTGGTCTTTGCACTGAACCTAGGATGGCACCTAGGTTAGCGTCTTTCTTTGTGCTTCCAGAAGGCCCATTCTGTTGCAGTTGTCTCTGTCAGACCTTTGGGACTGGGGATCATGCTTATTGTGCAAGTCATAGTTCAACCCCTAAACTAGGGCTTTTTTATTGGTCCCAAGATGTATACTGTCTGGTCGTGGTTCTAGTAGCCAGTCATCTGTAAGTCACGATCTTGGCTTTTGGACCTACCAAAGGGTGCTGAGTCTTCTGTTTTGTCTTGTCGTTAGCTGGTAAGGTAGGTTAATCTGCTCTAAGGTCAAGTTGTTCACATTTTCCTCTTTGTCAGGATATCATGTTAGAGCTGGCCCTTGTTGTTGACCCCGCAGTATTAAGGCTGTCCCGAATAGAGTTTGTTTCCTGCAGCTGTTGTGAAGAGCTGTGCCGATTCTATGTCTGGGATCCAGGGTTCAAGGCTGGATGAATGGTATCTAATCATCTGAGGTCTAAGTGATTCCACATGACATATTTTCAAGGTAGGAGATATCCCTGTATTGTAAACAACTATGAGTTCCTATCTCTAGTAGATAAGAGCTCTTTTTTTATAGGTAAGATTTCCCCATTATTTAGTGTGTCTCTGCAGGGGGAGGTGGAGCTACATTGTATTGTCGGTGTAGTTGGGGGTGGACAGAGGGGATAACAGACACAGGTCACATACCCAAAAATGATAAAAAAAAATAATAAAATAAAATAAAATAAAATAAAAATGTATGTGCTCGCAAATGTATATATAGGACCAACATTTAAAAAAATAAATAAATAAATTTAAGAGGAAAGAAAAAAAAAGAACTAAAATGAGTTAGCGAAGTTTTTAAAGGACCAAAGTGGTGCAAAAGACTACCTTACATTTGGGGGAGAGCAGGTAACGAGGTGGTGTATTACAGGTCTTATGCCTATGTTGGAAGTGCAGTTTTTCCCATTGTCTTTTGGGTTTTTCTTGTGATGTGTGGGTTCCCAGGCATCTTCCTATCACACCCCCTGACCTTCTTCAGGTTGGTAAAAATTTGCGGCAGGGAGGTCTTGGAAGAGTTCTTGCCTTGGGGATACTTTTGGACCTAGGTCCGGTTTCAAGAAACAGTCCACGTTGGGGGGAGTTGGTAGGGAGGGCCTCGCAGCATGAGTCCGCAGGGGAGTTGGCTGTCTTTTCTTGCCCGGGACGAGGTGTGAGTTTGACTGGGTGTCCCTTCTCTTGGGTGCTGGGTACTGGTTCGTTGGGGAAATACCCCAATTTTTTTATTCAAAAGAAATCTGGAAAGTGGCATCTCTTGCATGTACCTCCTTTAAGGAAAAAGTTGATATTCATTATCCAGCAAATAAGTTTATACAGTTTTTTAAAAGATGCATGTTTGTATTTTTCCCATTATAACACAGTCCTCTCCTATTAATAATGCAAATGTCATATTCCTGAATGGGTCTTCTAATGAACACGCTGCCTATATAATTAATGATGTGTTCACCATAATATTCACTGATCACACTTCTGCACAGTTTGTAAAATTGTGAGGTTTTAAAAGTGTTTAAAAAATGTAATATTGAGCCCTTTAATCTATGCAGAGGTAGTATATATGTGGCATATTCTATACCTGTATTTGAGAAGTAAGTTTATGTGTAGTCAAAATGTAGACAAAAATTTTGGAGAGAATATCACCTCCCCCTTAAAATTGGTAAATTTTGGCTTAAGTTCAGCAAAAATAGTCTGTGTGTGTCTTTGTAATCATAAGTTTGATCGCTCTGCTAAAGATGGCAGATAGCGGTGGACATAAAAAAAAATCAACAACCCTGTTTATGTAGAATTTATAAGAATTATTGTTAGATTTGTTTCTGAATTAAATTATGTGGCATGAATGTGGCTTTTCTAAAAACATTTGTATAATTAAGCTTTGTGCATTGGGTGGTGTAAAGTAATTATTAAAACATTGGAAATTGAGGCTGGGAAAATCTACGAAACTATGCCTGCCCAGTGGGACCCAACTGTGAAAAATTGTGAGTGCTGCCTGTGTGTGTCTGTCTCCTCTCCTGTCACGTGATACTCTTGGGAGTGGGCTGAAAAGAGGCTCCAGAAGAGCACGGCCACTCTGCTTCACTAGGCGGTCGTGTACTCTTTCTAAGGAAAAAAACACCATCGCAACAAGAAGAAAAAATCACACTAAGAACTGTGCTGGATCACTGAAGCCCAGCATTTCTCTCCGGACTGTCTTCTTTGCTGCGTGCTCAGGCCTAAGATTTGATCCTGTGAGAGCCTTCATCCACGGAGGACTCCCCTCCCTTGGAGGCAAGTCGACCCACCCAGAAAGGGTGGAGCCAGAGGAGTTTGGCTGCCTATATCATTTAGCCAATGAATACCACCACAACACGTAGAAAAACCCACAATACAAGTGTGACAATGGGGAAACAATGCAGGCCAGCATCAGACATAGAGAATGAAGATGACAATTCTGATGACCAGATAATGACCAAGCAACTAATCAACTTCTTAGATAAGGAATTTAGACAAGCAATATGGAAGATGCTCAAAGAACTCAAAGAAACCATGGATTGAGTTGAACCGAACACTAACAAGAACCAAGAAAATATGAAGACAGAAATCACAAAACTCCAAACTGAAATAACATGTCAACTAACAGGCCTGAAAAACTCAGTAAACAAAGTGAATGACAAAATGGATAAGCTCTGGGACAGGGTAACAGAAGCTGAGAATAGAATTGGTGCTGTTGAAGATGAGATAAATAACAATTTTATACAGCGGAAGAGATTGGGGAAAAAAACTTAAAGCAAATGAACAGACAATGGAAAAATTAGTCAAAGAATGGTAACAGATGAAAATAGAAATTTATGATAAGCTCAACAGAAACAACTTAAGAATTATTGGAGTCCCAGAGACCCACGACAAAAATCTCCAGAAAGAACATCATTAAAGAACATTAAAGAACATCATTAAAGAGAAACTTCCAGAGCTAAAGAATATATGTGATCAAATCCTGCATGCTGGAAGAGTACCAACCAAAAGAGACCCCAGAAAAAATACCCCAACACACATCCTAGTCACAATGATGAATCCCACAGATAGAGACAGAATTCTGAAAACAGCGAGATCAAAAAGGGAAATTACATTCAAGGGAGGATCCTTGAGATTTACAGCAGACCTGTCACCAGAAACACTCAAGGACAGAAAGCAATGGTGGGACATAGTGACAAAACTCAATGAAATGAATGCTTCACCTAGAATACTGTACCCAGCAAAACTTACTTTCCAGTTTGACGGAAGAATACCTGGTTTCACAGACAAAAAACTGATCAGAAACTTTACAGACTCAAAACCAGGCTTAAGAGAAAAACTGAAAGACATAATTTAAGACAAGACTAACCAAAAGACACACCAAATTTCGATATAAAGATGGCATTAAATCCCAGAACAATTCTTTCTCTCAATGTCAATGGACTAAATGCACCAGATAAGAGACACAGAGTGGCTAAATGGATCAAAAAACTCAATCCAACCTTCTGCTGCCTACAAGAAATGCACCTGAATAATCAGAACAAACATAGACTGAAAACAAAAGGCTGGAGAAAAATTATCCAAGCAAACAACACCCATAAAAAAGCTGGACTGGCCATATTAATATCAGATAATGCAAACTTTATACTCAGGAAGGTTGTAAGGGACAAATATGGACATTTTATATTACTCAAGGGGTACGTAGAGCAGGAAAAAAATCACTCTCCTAAACATATATGCACCGAATGAGGGTCCAGCAAAATATTTAATACAATTGTTGACAAATCTGAAAAATAATATCAATAACAACACAAAAATTGTGGGGGACCTCAACATGGCTTTGTCAACACTGGATAGGTCAACCAGACTGAAACCCAACAAGAATATACTAGACCTGAGGAGAGAAATGGAAGAAAGAGGCCTAGTGGATATATAGGACACTCCATCCCCAGAAACCTGGATACACATTCTTCTTTAATGTGCATGGGGCATTCTCCAGGATAGACTACATGCTAGCACATAAAACATACCTCCATAATATCAAGAGGATAGAAATATTGCAGACTACCTTCGCTGACCACAAGCTCTGAAATTATTTGTGAATTCCAAAGGGACACAGAAGAAAAACTTTAACACCTGGAAGTTAAACAGCCTCATACTCAATATCCACTGGGTCCGAGATTAAATCAAGGAGGAAATCAAAAGGTTCCTGGAAACAAATGACAATACAGACACAAACTATCAGAACTTATGCTACACAGCAAAAGCAGTACTGAGAGGAAAATTTATAGCTTTGCAAGCACACATCAGGAAGGATGAAGGGGCTTACCTGAGTAACTTAATGACACAGCTCATAGAACTAGAAAGTGCTCAACAAAAGGACCCAAAAATAGGAAGACAGAAGGAAATAACAAAGCTGAGAGCAGAAATCAATGAAGTGGAAACCCAAAAAAACAATACGAAAGATCAATGAAAGCAGAAGTTGGTTCTTTGAAAAAATAAACAAGATTGATAGACCACTGGCAAAACTAACAAAGAAAGGGAGAGAGAGAAACTTGATAACTCGTATTAGGAATGAAAAAGAAGAGTCCACTACTGATATGGCAGAGATACAAAGGGTAATCAGAAACTACTTTGAGAAACTCTACGCCACTAAAAATGAGAACCTGGAAGAAATGGATAAATTCTTGGATTCTTATAATCTTCCACGGTTGAAGGAAGAGGATATAGCATATCTAAACACCACCATCACTATTGATAAAATTAAAACGGTAATCAAATGTCTGCCGAAAAACAAAAGCCCAGGCCCAGATGAATTCACTAATGAATTCTTTCAAACTTTCCAAGAGGAACTACTACTAATCCTGGCAAGACTCGTTCATGAAATTGAACAAACGGAAACACTTCCAAATAGCTTTTATGAAGCCAACATCACCCTGATACCTAAACAAGACAGAGATGCTACGAAAAAATAAAATTATACAGACCAATATCGCTGATGAATGCAGATGCAAATATCCTCAACAAAATGCTGGCAAATGGGATTCAGTGCCTCATTGAGAAGATTATCCACTACAATCAAGTAGGTTTCATCCCAGGAATGCAAGGCTGGTTTAACATCCGTAAATCTATCAACATAATTCACAACATCAACAACAAGAAAAATAAAAATCACATGACCATATCAATAGACACAGAGAAAGCATTTGATACGGTCCAACACCTATTCTTGATCAAAACTCTCAGCAGGATGGGAATGGAAGGAACTATTCTCAATATAGTTAAGGCCATCTACCACAAGCCAGAGGCAAATATTATCCTCAATGGAGAAAAACTGAAAGCCTTTTCTCTAAATTTTGGCACAAGACAAGGCTGTCCTCTCTCACCATTCCTATTCAACATAGCACTGGAAGTACTTGCTATAGTGATTAGGCAAGAAAAAGATATCAAGGGAATCCAGATAGGAAAGGAAGAAGTCAAGCTCTCGCTGTTTGCAGATGACATGATCGTCTACCTAGAAAACCCTAAAGTCTCTATGAAAAAGCTTCTGGAAACAATAGACTCATATAGCAAGGTGGCAGGCTACAAAATTAACACACAAAAATCAATGGCCTTTCTATACACCAATAGTAATAAGGAAGAAATGGACATTAAGAAAACAACCCCATTCACAATAGTGCCACACAAAGTCAAATATCTTGAAATCAACTTGACTAAAAATGTGAAGGACCTATATAAAGAAAACTATAAAACTCTGCTCCAAGAAATAAGAGAGGACACGTGGAAATGGAAGCACATACCCTGTTCATGGATTGGCAGGATTAACATCATCAAATGGCAATACTCCCCAAAGCATTGTACAGATTTAATGTGATCCATCTAAAGATACCCAGGACATTCTTCAAAGAAGTGGATCAGGCAGTTTTGAAATTCATTTGGAACAATAAACACCCTAGACTAGCTAAAGCAATCATTGGGAAAAAGAATATGGGAGGAATTACTTTCCCCAACTTTAAACTGTCCTACAAAGCAATACTTATCAAAACAGCATGGTGTTGGAATAAGGACAGGCCCTCAGATCAGTGGAATAGGCTTGAATACTCAGAGAATGTTCCCCAGACATACAATCACCTAATTTTTGATAAAAGAACAAGAAATCCTAAATGGAGCAAAGAAAGCCTCTTCAACAAGTGGTGTTGGCACAACTGGCTAGTCACTTGCAAAAAATTGAACTTAGACCCCCAGCTAACATCATGTACGAAGGTTAAACCCAAATGGATGAAAGACCTTGATATCAGACCAGAAACCATAAGATATATAGAACAACACGTAGGTAAAACACTCCAGGACATTGAGACTAAAGGCATCTTCAAAGAGGAAACTGCACTCTCCAAGCAAATGAAAGCAGAGATTAACAGATGGGAATATATTAAACTGAGAAGCTTCTGTACCTCAAAAGAAATAGCACTCAGGATACAAGAGCCCCCCACTGAGTGGGAGAAACTATTCACCCAATACCCATCAGACAAGGGGCTAATCTCCAAAATATTCAAGGCACTGACAGAAATTTACAAGAAAAAAAACATCTAATCCCATCAAAAAATGGGGAGAAGAAATGGACAGACACTTTGACAAAGAAGAAATACAAATGGCCAAAAGACATATGAAAAAATGCTCCACCTCACTAATCATCAGGGAGATGCAAATGAAAACAACTATGAGGTACCACTTCACACCCCAGAGATTGGCCCACATCACAAAGAATGAGAACAAGCAGTGTTGGCGGGGATGTGGAAAGAAAGGAACTCTTATCCACTGCTGGTGGGAATGCTGTCTAGTTCAACCTTTATGGAAAGCAATATGGAGATTCCTCCAAAAACTGGAAATCGAGCTCCCATACAACCCAGCTATACCACTCCTAGGAATACACCCTAGGAACACAAAAACACAATACAAAAATCCCTTCCTTACACCTATATTCATTGCAGCACTATTTACCATAGCAAGACTCTGGAAACAACCAAGATACCCTTCATCAGATGAATGGCTAAATAAACTGTGGTACATATACACAATGGAATATTATGCAGCCATCAGGAGAGATGAAGTCATGAAATTTTCCTATACATGGATGTACATGGAATCTATTATGCTGAGTGAAATAAGTCAGAGAGAGAGAGAGAGAGAGAGATGCAGAATGGTCTCACTCATCTATGGGTTTTAAGAAAAATGAAAGACATTCTTGCAATAATAACTTTCAGACACAAAAGAGAAAAGAGCTGGAAGTTACAGCTCACCTTATGAAGCTCACCACAAACAGGGATGAGTTTTGTTAGGGAAATAACTACGTTTTGAACTATCCTAATAAAGAGAATGTACTTGGGAAATATAAAGCCTATCTAGAGTACAGGCAGGGGTTGAGTGGGGAGGAGGGAGATTTGGGACATTGATGATGGGAATGTTGCACTGGTGATGGGTGGTGTTCTTTACATGACTGAAACCCAAACACAATCATGTATGTAATAAAGTTTTTTAAATAAAAAAACATTGGAAATTAAAAAAACCTTCTAAATTCAGGTCTGTAAGGGTTAAAAAATTCTCTAGGGAGAAAGAGCAACAGGGAGATAAGGGCACTAAACTTTCTTTGTTTATGCCTCAGGAATTTTAGAGCAAAATAACAACTCTATCACTTGTAAAAAAAAAAAAAAACTTTGGTGTTTTAAAATTCAAACGGACACAAAAAAGTTACAAATTTGAATCTTTTATATTTCTATTAGAAAATTATTTTTGATCTCAAGAGCATATGGAAAATGTTGTGGTTAGCCTTTTTAAAATAATGTTGTTAATTAATATTATAAAATAACTAAATTTTATAAGCAGGGTGACAACAAGTATCAAATATAATTTTGGTCTTAAGCTCTAGGTGACAAAATGCATCAAGTGTCTTTAACTATATTTTATAATGATCTAAATATTTTGTTAATTTGGTATATAATATTTTTTACAAACTATTCACTTGTAGTCTTCAAAGTAGGAACAGTTGTTTGTTTTTTAAAGTCAGTTTTTTCATACCTTTAATAGTCATAATTTATGCTTTTATGTTTAATCATTGAAATTTTAACACTTTATTGTAGCGGTCTTACTGTTCTACTGTGAAACTAATTTAAAGAAAACCTGTTCATTAACAGCAGATGATATCATACTTCAGAGTGGAGACTCCTTCTACAGTGCTCAGTAACCATTTTACTTAACTTTTTTTAACTGCTTACTAACCATTTTACTTAATGTTTTAAACTTCAAATTAGGATTGTTCTAAAAATGTTTTGTGCTAAATCTCAACCTTAAAACTTTTATTTTCAGCAAAGCTCCACTCCATCTACATTAAGTACTTCTGAAAGCTGAAAAAGTTTTTCTACAAAAACTTTTTTTCTTACAAACATGCTGGCTAAATATTTAAAAGCGCTTGTTTAATTTTACCCGGGTCAATTTTTCTTTTTTCTTTTTTTTTTTTTTTTTTTTTTTTGTGGTTTTTGGGTCTCACCCGGCAATGCTCAGGGGTTACTCCTGGCTCCATGTCAGAAATTGCTCCTGGCAGGCATGGGGGACAATATGGGACGCCAGGATTCGAACCGATGACCTTCTGCATGAAAGGCAAATGCCTTACCTCCATGCTATCTCTCCGGCCCCGGGTCAATTTTTCTAACGTAAGTTTTGGATCGATCCTTTTGTCTGTTCATGTGTGTGTTGTACTGAATGAAATTGGCCACGAGTGTTAAATGTGATAAAATACAATTTTCAAAGCCTTATCCATTTTTGAGATTTCAATTAATTTTTTCACAACTTGGTCAGTCTGGTCACTTAGCAGCTGACAGACTGTGGCATCCTGCAACTAAAGATCATGTGTTAAAAATTATGTGTTAAGCTGGCTTTGTCCTTCTGAGAACATGGCAGAAGGTAGGGAATAGTAAACCCCAGATTTCTCAATGGTCGTCGGGGATAAATTTTCCCTGGAGAATTTCTGGACTTTTCAATCACCCATCCTTCCTGCCATGTGTAAGTTAAGGCCAGGAAAATATGGACATATGGCTAGACAGATAAGCATCAAGGTTTAAGAAAATAACTAAGAAGTTTAAGAAAAATCATTAAGGTTCAGTTTAAAAGTTTTTGAAAAATTGGCGATTGTTAATTATAAAATTCTTTGAAGTCTAAAGTCTAACAGAAGTCACTAAGCCTCCTCTCGTCTCGCTCCGGCGCGGAGCGTGGCCTCGAGCGCGCTGGGCGGGAGGCGGAGGATGTCGCGGGCTTCTCGGCCGTGACGTCCTCTCTCCCAGTGCCGGCGGCCCCGCGACGATGGACCCGGAGCGGGTGGCGCGTGCCGAAGCGGGAGCCGGAGACACCGCGCCGGGAGAGGCGGCCGCGGCCTTCAGGGACTCGGCCCGGCAGATGAGTAATGAAAGAGGCTTTGAAAATGTAGAACTGGGAATCATAGGAAAAAAGAAGAAAGTCCCAAGGAGAGTGATCCACTTTGTTAGTGGTGAAACAATGGAAGAATATAGTACAGATGAAGATGAAGTTGATGGTCTGGAGAAGAAAGATGTTTTGCCTACTATTGATCCGACAAAACTTACCTGGGGCCCCTACTTATGGTTTTACATGCTTCGGGCTGCCACATCAACCCTCTCAGTGTGTGACTTTCTTGGAGAGAAGATTGCATCCGTTTTGGGCATCAGCACCCCAAAATACCAGTATGCCATTGATGAGTATTACCGGATGAAGAAGGAGGAAGAAGAGGAAGAAGAAGAAAACAGAATGTCTGAAGAAGCAGAAAGACAATTCCAACAAAATAAACTGCAGGCTGATACCATCGTGCAGACAGATCAACCAGAAAATGTGGTATCCAGTTCGTTTGTGAACCTTAACTTTGAGATGGAGGGAGATTGTGAAGTAATTGTGGAAAGCAAGCAAAATTCAGCCTCTGTCCCACCATAAAATGAGATGCCTATAAATCTTTAAACACTAAGGGGTTGTTTATACCAGGAACTTTTCACATTTCTCTATTCAGTAGGACTTAATACTGTAATTTATATTTTAAATTATTAAGTTATCTGAAAAGGGAAAAAAATTCTTCTTCTTACTCTCTAGCAAAAGCTAAATATGAAATTTGGATTTTGTACTATGTAGCTTTATACTGTGTCTCAAATTAGTGCTTTGGTTTTTAAATGATCCTTTAAAAAATGAAGGACATTTTAGAGCCCCAACTGCCAATTAAAGACAGCTAAATTATCAAGTATGTATTATTTGTACTTATAAAGGAAAACACTAAACCATGTTGCTGATTAAGGCTAACTGAAACTGATATATCTCCCAGTCACTTCATACTAAAGATGGTTTACTGTGTGTGCAATAAAAAGAGCAAAATTTAAGTACTATGAATTTGCTTTCCTTGAGAAAGAACTACATATAAAAGATGACTGAGGCCATTACACCAAATATTTAGTTGGGTTTCAGTAATTAATCAAATTAAGTACTAATTTTGAATGTTTAAAAAACAAGATGTGGATTTATTAACGTATTTACATGCATTTGAGGATATGAGTACTCACATGGCATCCTGAATATGTTCTCATTCTATGCTGAATGCTTTCTGTGGCTAAATAGTTGCAGGAAAGGAGATGAACTTAGTGGGAAGATGATGACAATCCTTTACACTGTAAAAAGTATAGTATTAGCAGAAGGAACTCAACCTATCATTTGAAGTAACAATTGTAATCCTAAATGTATTCATATTCTAAACCTTACAGGGTATATTTACGAGTTTGATTTATATTTACAAGTGGGTAAGAATCCATGGAGTATTTCAGAAATGCTGATCTTAAAAATCCTATTTGTGGGCCCGGAAAGATAGCACAGCGGTGTTTGCCTTTCAAGCAGCCGATCCAGGACCAAAGGTGTTTGGTTCAAATCCCGGTGTCCCATATGGTCCCCCGTGCCTGCCAGGAGTTATTTCTGAGCAGACAGCCAGGAGTAACCCCTGAGCACCGCCGGGTGTGACCCAAAAACCAAAAAAAAAATCCTATTTGTAGGGGCTAGAGACATAGTACAGGGATTGGGTGCATATACATAACTTAGCCTTTAGAGATGCTTGGCACCACATATGGTTACACAAGCATCACTGAAAATGAAGCCTAAGTAGAGTCTGGAGCAAGTCCTTAACATAGCTGAGTGTGGTCCCAAACCCTGATATCACCCCCCCCCAATTATTTTTTTTCTATAGCCTTCTAAATAGCATTACGTTTTCAGTCCTGAATATAACTGCACATTGACATATTGGAAGGACATATTCCGCTTTGAAGAAAATACAGCTTCCAGTAACCATACAATATAAGTACATTTTCATAAGTACATTGTGGAAAACTATTGTCTGTGAACATGAACTTTATAAAGTTTAACTAAAGTTCTGCAACTGAAATTTGCAGTTTAGGAAAGAGAATTAGTTATTAAAGATATTCAGTTAGATGGCATTCATGAAATAGATTCTTGTTCTGTGATGGATATAAATAAAACTTAGAGCTTAAAGGATCAATCTTCAGCTTTTTAGTAACTGCCACTATAAATAAGTTTACATTAGCTCTAAAATAGTCTTAACCAGACATCTTCTAACTTCATTTGAGATAGTAGCAATTTAGATACATAATTACCCAGTGAAGGCAAGCATATCTATGGGCTCTGTGGAGCTAAAGATGCAGCTCAAGTGCATGTCTTGCATGTGGGGAAACCTGGGATTTTACCCCTGGCAGAGCATGTCCCCATTCTCCACCAAATAAATAAAGGTAATGTGAATTTATTCTCTTGGGAGTCCTAGGTTTTATGATTTTTACTAAGCCGCCCCGAGTGTAAGCTCACCAGCTAGAGTATAAGTTCTACATTCAGGAACCCAAATTTCCCTGGCACCATGTGGTCAGCCTCAACTACCACCAGGTGCAATTCCTTAGCTTTATCTAGGGACCTGAGTGATAGCATAGAGGGTAGGGAGTTTGCCTTGCACGTGGTTGACTAAAGTTTGATCCCCAGCATCCCATATGGTCCCCTGAGCCTGTCAGGAGTGATTTTTGAGTGCAGAGCCAGGAGTATCCCCTGAACACTGCTGGGTGTGGCCCCCCAAAATCAACCAAACATTTATCTAAAATCTTGTCTTTAGGGGGTGGGGGATTGGACCACACCCAGGGTATTCAGGGGATAATCTTGGCTATGTTCTCAAATGCTCCAGGCAGGATTGAACCAGGGTCTGTCCTAAGTTGGCTGTATGCAGGGCAAACACCCTACCACTGTGCTATGGCTCTAGCCTTTCTTTTATTTTTATTATTTGGGGAGGGGGGTTGTATCTAGAAACTTCTGCAAAAGATAACTTATAAAGGTTTTGCTTCCTGGAATTTTACTTTTTCTACTTGTCCAACAGTGGTTGGCTACATCACTATCTATGTAATTATTTATTGTGCCTTAAGTTTTTATACTTTATGTAAATTATAAAACTTTCCATGAATGCAAAAAAAAAAAAAAAAAGAAGTCACTAAGCATTCCCTTGGTATTCGGAAATAATTTGTGTAATGTAATGGCTAGTGTCTTCTGCCTGTAAACCAAGGCTAGAAGACTAAGTAAACTCCTATTTTTTATATGTAAAATTAAATTTATGGAAAATTTTATTGTAAAAAGAACCTCCCAAGTATGCCTCTGTAGCTATAGGCCCCACTGTTATGCTACATCCTGTGGCCTCACTCCTTCCCAAACCTATAATTATTTTGCCTCCTGCCAAGCCGTTTCTTATAGACCTCCTGCAGACGTGTCTTCATCCACCTTAAAAGAGCCTGTCACCCCTCCTGCCACCTCTGTGTTACCTACCCACTGTTTTAGTCCTTCAGCCCACCATTCCTGCCGAACCTGTTTCTGACTGACTCTGCCTAAGGGGAATGCTGGATTTGATACTCTGCCCAGCAGCCCTTCTATGAAGGAATTGCAACCTTCGGCATGCCCACTGCTATCAAAAATCCTGCTGACCTCCACTGGGGAGCTGAGACTCATCAAGGCATACCTGTAGAGACAGTCATGGGTGTGGGACCTTGCTTACTTGGACCGCATATGAGCTCCCCCGTCCAATTAATTGGACATTTGCAACCAAGCCATTGTTGTTACCAACTCTTCCATCTTTATTGAAGCCCCCAACTCCACTTATTTTGCTTGCTCCACTGGACTTTCCCCCCATATTGTTATTGAAACGTTTCTTGCTTATTGTGATTATTGTGTTTTAGTTTTGTTAATGCCTAGATTAACCATTAGACCTGTTGATGATTTGCTTTGGGATAAGAAGATTACTATGTTTAAACATAAGAATGAACCTATCACTACTATTACTCTTGCTATTGTTTTAGGTCTGAGTTTTGCTGGAGCAGGAACTGGTATTGCTTCTTTAATCACTTCTCAAAGTCATTTTAATCAGCTTACACGTGCTGTTGATAGAGATGTCAATAACTGGAGAAAGGTTTAAAATATCTTACTGAAACTGTTGGCTCTCTTGCTGAAGTTGTACTGCAAAACTGCCACGGTTTGGACTTAGCTTTTTTGAAAGAGGGAGAATTATGTACCTCCCTTAAAGAAGAATGTTGCTTTTTTTTAAAGATAAATTAGGATTGGTTAATGATAGCATTAATAAGGTACAGCAAAGCCTAAAGGAAAGAGAAAGAGGCAAAGAGAACAGAGTGAGTCCTGGTACCAAAATTGGTTTTCCACCTCCCCATGGCTATCCACTCTGTTGGATATCCACTCTGCTGAGACCTTTCATAGAATTTTTGTTACTTATTTCTTTTGGCCCTTGGGCATTTCATAAATTAATAGATTTTGTTAAAACTCAGATTGACTCTGCCACCAAAAAGACAATAGCTGTCCATTACCTATGTCTGGAGGTATCAGAGCCTCTGGACGCTGACTTTAATGACCCCGCTTCTGTTGGGCTTTTAAGCCCTGAAGGACCACTTCCGCAGGATGCCCTGCAGCTTGAAAAGCTAATCAGACCATCCTTGTGGTCTCTGCTGTGGAGCTGCCAAGGACAGGAATAGCTCAGTGTCAGTAGTCAGAGTCACACTCCCGCATATAATTAATGATTGGGCAGAACGAAATTATTTCACTGTTTTGAGTGCTGATGCTGGTAGCACACTGAGTGGCCTAAGACAGGCTCTCCACCCACCTTTTCTATTACACACAGAAGGGGGACTTGCCAGAGACCAATATGGAATTCAGCAGGACAAACCAGTCTGTGTGGCAAGAATTCATATCCTAAGGCATTGGCTAGCCCCAGAGCCCTAAGAAATATCACAGTTTCCTATCAGGCATATATTCCAGGAAGCTCGTGACATCCTTGAAACCTCACTAACCTTGAGATGTTCCTGTGCCCCTTATGTAAAGATGGTATGTAAAGATTAGCAGTAAGGTGACCTCTGTAATGCGGGCCATTTATCCTGCCTTCTCTCCACCCCCTGTAAAAATTGTCCTTAAAAGAAGCCTGTACCCTGCAGCTGGACCCAGAAAAATCCCACATGCCAGGATTACTGCTCCTCTTCTACTGGCATGGCTGGGAATCTGGATAGACAGCTGGCCAAAGGCCCCCAGGACTGACCAGTTAGTCCTGGAGACCGAGAGCCCCCCACACCAAGCTGGCTTTCAATGCCAGGTCTGGCATCTGAGCTCTGGGGGGATGGGGAAGAGGCAAACTCCTCCCCAATGCTTTTTCATACTGGAGAGGGAGGCTGCAGCTGGACCCAGAAAATCCCACATGCCAGGATTACTGTTCCTCTCCTACAGGTATGGCTGGGAAACTGGACAGACAGCTGGCCAATGGCCTCCTGGGCTGACCAACTAGTCCAGGAGACCGAGATCTCCCCCATGCCAAACTAGTCTTCAGGGCCAGGTTTGGCAACTGGGATCTGGGGGAAGAGGGAAACTCCTCCCGTATTCATACTGGACCCCCTGCAGCGGTGTCTTTTCTTACTGATACTCATTTTTATAACTGCGGCGCAAATATACTTTTTAAGAATTATCTAAAAACGTTCTTTATTCTAGACCAAGGGTCCTCAAACTTTTTAAACAGGGAGCCAGTTCACTGTCCCTCAGACCATTGGAGGGTCTGACTCTAGTAAAAACAAAACTTATGAACGAATTCTTATGCACACTGCATATATCTTATTTTGCAATGAAGAAACAAAACAGATACAAATACAATATGTGGCCCGCGGGCCATAGTTTGAGGACCACTGTTCTAGACGGTTCCTAGGAAAGGAAACAAAATACCAAAGATTTGGATGATAACACTCAAATAGATCTTTAAAGTCAGTCTTTATGGACGTGACTTTCCGTACTGACTCCAAGCCGAAATCACAAACAATTCATATATATGTATTGTATATAACCCGTCATGTATTGCCTCTCCCCTTCCCCTATGTCTCCCCTCATTTTTCAATACTGATCGTTTATCTTCCCCTAATTTAACCCTCTTTTTTTCTTTTTTTTTCTTTTTTTTTAATCTTTATTTAAACACCGTGATTATAAACATGATTATAGTTGTATGATTACAGTCATGTAAAGAGCACCCCCCTTCACCGGTGCAACATTCCCACCACCAATTTCCCAGATCTCCCTCCTCCCTACCCCCCTACACCTGTACTCGAGACAGGCTTTCTACTTCCCTCATTCATTCACATTTTATGATAGTTTTCAGTGTAGTCATCTCTGCAACTGCACTCATCACTCTATGTGATGAGCTGCATGTCCTGAGCTGCACCTACCAGCCCTCATCTCTCTTGTCTCTGAGATACTGTTAAAAATGTCCTTCATTTTTCTTAAAGCCCATAGATGAGTGAAACCATTCTGCGTCTTTCTCTCTCCCTCTGACTTACTTCACTCAGCATAATAGATTCCATGTACATCCATGTATTGGAAAATTTCATGACTTCATCTCTCCTGATGGCTGCATAGTATTCCATTGTGTATATGTACCACAGTTTCTTCAGCCACTCATCTGTTGAAGGGCATCTTGGTTGTTTCCAGAGTCTGGCTATTGTAAATAGCGCTGCAATGAATATAGGAGTAAGGAAGGGATTTTTGTATTGTATTTTTGTGTTTCTTGGGTATATTCCTAGGAGTGGTATAGCTGGATCGTATGGAAGCTCAATTTCCAGTTTGTGAAGGAATCTCCATATCGCTTTCCATAAAGGTTGTACTAGACGGCATTCCCACCAACAGTGAAAAAGAGTTCCTTTCTCTCCACATCCCCGCCAGCACTGCTTGTTTTCCTTTTTTGTGATGTGTGCCAATCTCAGTGGCATGAGGTGGTACCTCATAGTAGTTTTGATTTGCATCTCCCTGACGATTAGTGATGTTGAACATCTTTTCATGTGCCTTTTGGCCATTTGCCTTTTTTCTTTTTCAAAGTGTCTGTTCATTTCTTCTCCCCATTTTTTGATGGGGTTAGTTGTTTTTTCTTGTATAGTTCTGTCAGTACCTTGTAAATTTTGGATATTAGCCCTTTATCTGATGTGTATTGGGTGAATAATTTCTCCCACTCAGTGGGTGGCCTTTGTATTCTGGGCACTATTTCTTTTGAGATGCAGAAGCTTTTCAGCTTAATATAGTCCCATCTGTTTATCTCTGCTTCCACTTGCTTGGAAAGTGCCGTCTCCTCCTTAAAGATGCCTTTAGTCTCAATGTCCTGGAGTGTTTCACCTATATGTTGTTCTATATACCTTATAGTTTCAGTTCTGATATCAAGGTCTTTAATCCATTTGGATTTTACCTTTGTACATGGTGTTAGCTGTGGGTCTGAGTTTGCTTTTTTGCAAGTGGCTAACCAGTTGTGCCAACACCACTTGTTGAATAGGCTTTCCCTGCTCCATTTAGGATTTCTTGCTCCTTTATCAAAAACAAGGTGGTTATATGTCTGAGGAACCTTCTCTGAGTACTCAAGCCTATTCCACTGATCTGAGGGTCTGTTTTTATTCCAATACCATGCTGTTTTTATAACTGTTGCTTTGTAATACAACTTAAAATTGGGGAAAGTAATGCCTCCCATATTCCTTTTCCCAAGGAGTGCTTTAGCTATTCGAGGTTGTTTGTTGTTCCAGATGAATTTCAGAAGTATTTGATCCACTTCTTTGAAAAATGTCATGGGTATCTTTAGAGGAATCGCGTTAAATCTGTACAATGCTTTTGGAAGTATTGCCATTTTAATGATGTTGATCCTGCCAATCCATGAGCATGGTATGTGTTTCCATTTCCGCGTGTCCTCTCTTATTTCTTGGAGCAGTGTTTTGTAGTTTTCTTTGTATAGATCCTTCACATCTTTAGTCAGGTTGACTCCAAGATATTTGAGTTTGTGTGGAACTAATGTGAATGGGATTGTTCTCTTAATGTCCGTTTCTTCCCTATCATTATTAGTGTATAAAAAGGCCATTGATTTTTGTGTGTTAATTTTGTATCCTGCCACTTTGCTATACAAATCTATTATTTCTAGAAGCTTTTTGGTAGAGTCTTTAGGGTTTTCTAAGTAGAGTATCATGTCATCTGCAAACAGTGAGAGCTTGACTTCTTCCTTTCCTATCTGGATTCCCTTGATATCTTTTTCTTGCCTAATCGCTATAGCAAGTACTTCCAGTGCTATGTTGAATAGGAGTGGTGAGAGAGGACAGCCTTGTCTTGTACCAGAATTTAGAGGAAAGGATTTTAGTTTATCTCCATTGAGGATAATATTTGCCACTGGCTTCTGGTAGATGGCTTTGACTATATTGAGAAAGGTTCCTTTTATTCCTATCTTGCTGAGAGTTTTCATCAAGAATGGGTGTTGAACCTTATCAAATGCTTTTTCTGCATCTATTGATATGACCATGTGATTTTTATTTCTGTTGTTGTTTATGTTGTGTATTATATTGATAGATTTACGGATGTTAAACCATCCTTGCATTCCTGGGATGAAACCTACTTGATCAAAGTGAATGATCTTCTTGATGAGGCACTGGATCCTGTTCGCCAGGATTTTGTTGAGGATCTTTGCATCTGTGTTCATCAGGGATATTGGTCTGTAATTTTCTTTTTTGGCAGCATCTCTATCAGGTTTTGGTATTAAGGTGATGTTGGCTTCATAAAAGCTATTTGGAAGTGTTCCTGTTTTTTCGATTTCATAAAAGAGCCTGGCCAGAATTGGTAGTAGTTCCTCTTGAAAGGTCTGAAAGAATTCATTCGTGAATCCATCAGGGCCTGGGCTTTTGTTTTTGGGTAAATTTTTGATTACAGTTTTAATTTCCTCAATAGTGATGGGGGTGTTTAGATATGCTACCTCTTCTTTATTCAACCGTGGAAGGTTATATGAGTTCAAAAATTTATCCATTTCTTCCAGGTTCTCATATTTAGTGGCATAGAGTTTCTCAAAGTATTCTCTGAATACCCTTTGAATCTCTGCAGTATCTGTAGTGATCTCCCCCTTTTCATTTCTAATACGCGTTATCAAGTTTCTCTCTTTTGTTTTGTGAGTTTTGCCAATGGTCTATCAATCTTGTTTATTTTTTCAAAGAACCAACTTCTGCTTTCGTTGATCTTTCGGATTGTTTTTTGGGTTTCCACTTCGTTGATTTCTGCTCTCAGCTTTGTTATTTCCTTCTGTCTCCCTATTTTTGGGTCCTTTTGTTGAGCACTTTCTAGTTCTATTAAATTTAACCCTCTTTACCCTCAGTTCCTAACTCGGTAGGCACCAAGATTAACCTCCTGCCCCAACAGACCACCTTCCAGCTCCTCAGTGAAAGACACCCTCTGGGTCCCCGTTCTTATGCATTGACAAAGAACTACAACCAACAAACCAGCATGCCTGCTGACTCATGCTTGATGGCCCCTCTCACCCCCACCAAATTGTGGACTGTTGCACGATACAGGAATCAGCCTCAGCAAATACTCCCAGCTCAAAGACACTATATGGTCGTAATGCAGCAAAGCATCTCTCAAACTCAATTCCAAGGCCTGTGAATCGAAAAGTACCTCGGCTTTTACTCCCCACAAGAATATATCAAAAGATTTAATTGGAAGTCTTATATTGCCTATTGGAAGCTCAATACCTGTATAACAATACATGTTAAGATGTGTATTCCTAAATATACAAGTAGCTTCCTCCACCACTTGTTTTATTCGAATACCTTTTCTTTTAAACTCAGTTTTATTTATTTTTTTCTATTTTAATATATACATTTTTTCTCTATCCTTACCATTTTCGGTGCTGCTTGGTACAAAATGCTTTGACTGGGATACAAGCTCAGAACAAAACCAGATGACAGAGACTGTGTATGCAGCCTGTCATCCTTACCCAGAATAGCACCAGCAACACAGTATGACACCATACGTTTTTGTATGCCACAGTAAAAAAAAAGGGGGGGGAAACCATAGACACAGAAACAAGATCTTATCTTCTAGGGATAAGAACTCACTTTTTATAGCAGGAGGGTGCCTCTCATCCTGAACATGTGTCATGTTGATACAACCAGTCCCCAGGAGATTGAACAGTGTTAGTCCAATCCAAAACC
This sequence comes from Suncus etruscus, assembly GCF_024139225.1. Classification (NCBI taxonomy): domain Eukaryota; kingdom Metazoa; phylum Chordata; class Mammalia; order Eulipotyphla; family Soricidae; genus Suncus; species Suncus etruscus. Next base: position 62,040,580 of record NC_064855.1, read on the forward strand.
CTAGATCCCTGACGTAGAAATGATACAGCTCCAGGCAACACCACCAGGAACTAAGCTCCATTGGAAGATTTATAACACTACTCTGGCACCAACTTGTGCCAGTTTTGATATGACAATGAGGAAAGGAAAACTTGACCTAAGACCAGGCTGTCCTATCACATCACCTAACACTAAATGAAAATCAGAAGAGCTATCATTCTTTGAACTATGAAAAATAAGAGCACCAACAACAGAAAACTGACTTTGAGAACTGTGACTGAACAGAGCCTACCTTGGGACTAATAAGGAAACCCCACCCTAGGCTGTAGTCCAGGACACATAAAAAACAACAACAACAACAACAAGATGTCTTATTGCAGAGGTCCAGCTTGGACAACAGAGACTGAGCAGAACCTTTGGATTTATAATATCCTAGGCTTCAGCTTAGGGACTGAACGAAAACAGGGAGCAAGTGTTACAGAAGACTGAACACCACAACAACGATGGATAGGAACCTCTAGAATCTAGAGACTCTATCCTAGACCCTGACCTGTGCAAATTTTCTCACATACAACTGAGAGGAAACTTTCCTGGCATCACAAAAAAAGCCTTTGAGGCCTGGAGAGATAGCACAGCGGCATTTGCCTTGCAAGCAGCCGATCCAGGACCAAAGGTGATTGGTTCGAATCCCGGTGTCCCATATGGTCCCCCGTGCCTGTCAGGAGCTATTTCTGAGCAGACAGCCAGGAGTAATCCCTGAGCACCGCTGGGTGTGACCCCAAAACAAAAAACAACAACAACAACAAAAATCAACAACAAAAAAAGCCTTTGGGATTGAGTAATGAGTATATATGGAGCCAGGAGTTGATCCCATGATGGTATGCTTCAAAGATTGAGAAACCCTGAATCTCTTAGGCCATGGGAATTCCCTTTCTTCCCCAATGCTTACTGTGCCTATGCAAAAAAAAAAGGGGGGAGGGGGAAACGCCAAACCTTAACCACTCCAGCACCCATACTTTTTCTTGTTTTGTTTTGATTTGTTTTTTACTTTATTTTCCTTCTCTTTGTTCTTCCACTTTTCTTTTTTCTTTTAGTCACCATAACTATCTTTATTACATTACAATAATTAGGAGCAGTACAGTTCATGACAAAAATATTACAAATTTCTGATCACTAAACAGCACATACTCCTATAAACATTTAGAAGTTAATTTTAATTAAAAGAGTGTTCATTTTTTAATTTAATGTTTGATATCACCAACATTCCTAGGTCAAAGCAACCAAAAAACAACTGGATCACACTGCATATGCCCCACAAAGAAAAGCACAATGTACAAAATGTGCATGTTTCAGTTCACAATATACAAAAATAGTTAAAATACATTCCAGGTAAACATGTTACAGTAAGAAATAGTACTAGTAAGAAATTGGCACTCAAAGGAAAAAAATGCAAAAATATTTTCAGCATGAAAACACAAGACAGTGAAATTGGAAATTTCTGGATAAAACATTATATAACCCATTCAGCTCTATGGGGAGAGGGACCCTCCATAACTGATGTTTTGGAAGATAATTATCTTTTCTCTAAATTCATCTAAATTGTCTGTCACCCCAAACTGGCACTGAAAACTAGGAAACTGAAATCTGTTAATCTAGTTTATAACTTTTCTTTAAGAATTGGTGTAAATAAACCTTTAAGAAAGAATTTTCATTTCTGAAGGAATTTATAGCTACCAGTAGTACGTTGCGCAGTTTCTCAATGCAAACTTCATGCTAGCCAGTATTGAAGAACTTACTATTAACGGAAATTCAGCTTTAATGTTACTTATGGATTCTTTTTTAAATTAACTATAAACTATTGCATTTGAAAAGGAAGTGTTAGTTGCCAAAACCACCAAATACCACCCCCATCCTGTGACCTCTACTAAGGGGGAAATCCGAACTAACTAAGGGGAGTGGGGAGACTCACTGAAATACAAATGAGATGAACTTGTGCAAACTGCAAACTTAACCATGCCTCAACAAACTCTTCTATATGTATTAGAACAAAATTGTGCAAAGGTGGCCAAGTCTAGAAAAATTTGATTCTAAACTCCTATGCAGTGTGACTCAGTTAAAATTGAGTCTAGAATTCCTAACTGGGAACATTCACTCAAATTAAACTGCACACGCCTGCTCCATTCTTTCATAAACATGTTAATGTCTAAGACTAAGTAATTTAGTAATTTTTTAAAATTTAAACAAGATTTTATCTTTAAGGCGGTAATAAGTAGGTAATGTGTTACTTCTAGAATTATCTCTCTCATTCAAAAGTTACTATAAAAACAAACCTGTCAAATCATTCAGAATTCACATAATAAAGGATAATTACTACTGCTTTAAAAAAAATACCCAGCTACACCAAAAATTCAAGAGTTCTAAAAATTCTCCCCCAGCTATGCACAATAATTCCTGAAGTATGGCATTTCTTTCTCTCATGTAGAAATAAGAGGTACTGTACTATAGTCTTAACACCTCAAGAATGTTCCCTCAAGCTGTGGTTTAGCGTCGCATTTCAGAAATCAACTGAGTATTAAAGAAATCTATGAATTCGTTCAGGCACCTTTTGTATATATACTCAGATAAAACTATTTTAGAATTCAACATTTAATTTTAAAAGTCTAGTTTTATTACTTAGACAAAGACCAATATTTCACACTAGAATATTTCACATTTGGGCATTTTAAAATTAACACAACTTTATCATTGTCCCAATAAAATCACACTTATGCCAGATGAGAAACAATATCATGAAATTTATTCCTTTGAAACAGTGAGGTGATTTATATAAAGTAACTTGATTAAACAATAACATTGGAATCAGTGAAACAATTGTTTTAGAACTAGAAGAAACAAGAGACCAAATCCCCACTTTGAAATATGCATCATGGTGTCTGGGTCACGTGCCAAAATACCAAAATACTCTGGATTATTCTAGAACCTAATAAAGGGACTAAGTCACCTTCTTTGGGGGTGCCATAATAACCCCCACTGCCTAATGTACACAAATCTCAGTTAAGTAAAATAATTCTGCCCAAAAGCTTGAGGTTCAAATTGTAAAGTCCTTTTCATTTTAAGATCTTACATAGTGGAATGTATCACACTCACTAAGTAGTCTACACCTCATCCAATTTTCTTTCCTTTTCACACTTGTGATTATTATTTAGAGATTTATTTTTATTTTTATTTGCCGGGTCTATTTTTTTTTCTTTTTTCTTCCATTTTTCTTTTTTTCTTTTTTATAATTATCTTTATTTAAACACCGTGATTACATGATTATAGTTGTATGATTACAGTCATGTAAAGAACACCCCCCTTCACCAGTGCAACATTCCCACCACCAATTTCCCAGATCTCCCTCCTCCCCACCTCCCTACACCTGTACTCGAGACAGGCTTTCTACTTCCCTCATTCATTCACATTGTTATGATAGTTTTCAGTGTAGTCATCTCTCCATCTGCACTCATCACTCTATGTGATGAGCTTCATGTCATGAGCTGCACCTATCAGCCCTCATCTCTCTTGTCTCTGAGATACTGTTAAAAATGTCTATCATTTTTCTTAAAGCCCATAGATGAGTGAAACCATTCTGCATCTTTCTGTCTCCCTCTGACTTACTTCACTCAGCATAATAGATTCCATGTACATCCATGTATAGGAAAATTACATGACTTCATCTCTCCTGATGGCTGCATAGTATTCCATTGTGTATATGTACCACAGTTTCTTTAGCCACTCATCTGTTGAAGGGCATCTTGGTTGTTTCCAGAGTCTGGCTATTGTAAATAGCGCTGCAATGAATATAGCAATAAGGAAGGAATTTTTGTATTGTATTTTTGTGTTCCTCGGGTATATTCCTAGGAGTGGTATAGCTGGGTCATATGGAAGCTCAATTTCCAGTTTGTGACGGAATCTCCATATCGCTTTCCATAAAGGTTGTACTAGATGGCATTCCCACCAGCAGTGAAAAAGAGTTCCTTTCTCTCCACATCCCCATGAGCATTGCTTGTTTTCCTTTTTTGTGATGTGTAACAATCTCAGTGGTGTGAGGTGGTACCTCATAGTAGTTTTGATTTGCATCTCCCTGATGATTAGTGATGTTGAGCATCTTTTCATGTGCATTTTGGCCATTTGCCTTTCTTCTTTTTCAAAGTGTCTGTTCATTTCTTCTCCCCATTTTTTGATGGGGTTAGTTGTTTTTTTCTTGTATAGTTCTGTCAGTACCTTGTAAATTTTGGATATTAGCCCTTTATCTGATGAGTATTGGGTGAATAATTTCTCCCACTCAGTGGGTGGCCTTTGTATTCTGGGCACTATTTCCTTTGAGATGCAGAAGCTTCTCAGCTTAATATAGTCCCATCTGTTTATCTCTGCTTCCACTTGTTTGGAAAGTGCTGTCTCCTCCTTAAAGATGCCTTTAGTCTCAATGTCCTGGAGTGTTTCACCTATATGTTGTTCTATATACCTTATAGTTTCAGTTCTGATATCAAGGTCTTTAATCCATTTGGATTTTACCTTTGTACATGGTGTTAGCTGGGGTCTGAGTTCATTTTTTTGCAAGTGGCTAACCAGTTGTGCCAACACCACTTGTTGAATAGGCTTTCCTTGCTCCATTTAGGATTTCTTGCTCCTTTATCAAAAACTAGGTAGTTATATGTCTGACGAACCTTCTCTGAGTACTCAAGCCTATTCCACTGATCTGAGGGTCTGTCTTTATTCCAATACCATGCTGTTTTTATAACTATTGCTTTGTAATACAGCTTAAAATTGGGGAAAGTAATGCCTCCCATATTCCTTTTCCCAAGGAGTGCTTTAGCTATTCGAGGTTGTTTATTGTTCCAGATGAATTTCAGAAGTATTTGATCCACTTCTTTGAAGAATGTCATGGGTATCTTCAGAGGAATCGCGTTAAATCTGTACAATGCTTTTGGAAGTATTACCATTTTAATGATGTTGATCTTGCCAATCCATGAGCAAGGTATGTGTTTCCATTTCTGCGTGTCCTCTTGTTGCGTCCCACTCAGGAAGGGCACACATCAAAAAAGTGTTGCACTCCTGAAAATGAATTATTTGCCAAAAAGGCCCGCTTAGAGCAGTCAAAAGCAGTTGACCCTTTGCGTGGATTGTTTGGCCATAATTCTAATATGTGGCTGTAACTATCTCTCTCTTTATTTTTTTTTAATTTTTTAAATTTTTTTTTGGTTTTTTTTTTTTGGGCCACACCCGGTGACGCTCAGGGGTTACTCCTGGCTATGCGCTCAGAAGTCGCTCCTGTCTTGGGGGACCATATGGGACGCCGGGGGATCGAACCGCGGTCCGTCTCCTAGGCTAGCGCAGGTAAGGCAGGCACCTTACCTCGAGCGCCACCGCCCGGCCCCCTCTCTCTCTCTATTTTTAACCAATATTAGAAATTAGGCCTTAGTAATTCTTTCTAACAAAGAAGTACAGTACAAATCCCGCCAAAAGTATCCCACTGACCAAGCTCCCTGTGATCTTTGCTACCTTGGCGCCAAGATCATGTTTTTCCCAAAACTTAGCTCATAGTAAACAAATTTTCAGTTTTCCCCCAAAACTCTAAAACATTTCTCTCTCTCCCACTTCCCTGATAATTACCTGTTTTCTCCTGCTTACCCAAAACAAAACTTCTTTTCAACTTCAGTATCGGTTCTTTAATGTGCAAATTTTATCCATGGTCTTTCACTCTGTTTCCCTAACTATCTCACACTCTCTTTGATGTCAAAAATTACACCCTGCATTCCAAACCTCAACCTTAAAAGCTACCCAGCTCAAAAAATAAATTTGTCTTCGTCTTTCTAGACACAAGTCCCCATGCATTCTGTGTGGTCTCATTCATTTCATATTTCATAATTCATATTTCATATTCGCCTCTTCGTGCTCCCGCTTGACTTCCAGTGGGAAAATGAACTCACTTAGGTTATTGCTTAGGAACTTTTTATCTCATCAGGATAAAACAGTCCGCAGCATCTTCTCTTATTTCTTGGAGCAGTGTTTTTTAGTTTTCTTTGTATAGATCCTTCACATCTTAAATCAGGTTGACTCCAAGATATTTGAGTTTGTGTGGCACTAATGTGAATGGGATTGTTCTCTTAATGTCCATTTCTTCCCTATCATTATTAGTGTATAAAAAGGCCATTGATTTTTGTGTGTTAATTTTGTAGCCTGCCACTTTGCTATATGAATCTATTATTTCTAGAAGCTTTTTGGTAGAGTCTTTAGGGTTTTCTAAGTAGAGTATCATGTCATCTGCAAACAGTGAGAGCTTGACTTCTTCCTTTTCTATCTGGATTCTCTTGATATCTTTTTCTTGCCTAATTGCTATAGCAAGTACTTCCAGTACTATGTTGAATAGGAGTGGTGAGAGAGGACAGCCTTGTCTTGTGCCAGAATTTAGAGGGAAGGATTTTAGTTTATCTCCATTGAGGATAGTATTTGCCACTGGCTTCTGGTAGATGGCGTTGACTATATTGAGAAAGGTTCCTTTTATTCCTATCTTGCTGAGAGTTTTCATCAAGAATGGGTGTTGAACCTTATCAAATGCTTTTTCTGCGTCTATTGATATGATCATGTGATTTTTATTTTTTTTTGTTTATGTTGTGTATTATATTGATAGATTTACGGATGTTAAACCATCCTTGCATTCCTGGGATGAAACCTACTTGATCAAAGTGAATGATCTTCTTGATGAGGCACTGGATCCTGTTCGCCAGGATTTTGTTGAGGATCTTTGCATCTGTGTTCATCAGGGATATTGGTCTGTAATTTCCTTGTTTGGCAGCATCTCTATCAGGTTTTGGTATTAAGGTGATGTTGGCTTCATAAAAGCTATTTGGAAGTGTTCCTGTTTTTTCTATTTCATAAAAGAGCCTGGGCAGGATTAGTAGTAGTTCCTCTTGAAAGGTTTGAAAGAATTCATTCGTGAATGCACCAGGGCCTGGGCTTTTGTTTTTGGGCAAATTTTTTATTACAGTTTTAATTTTCTCAATAGTGATGGGGGTATTTAGATATGCTACATCTTCTTTATTCAACCGTGGAAGGTTATATGAGTTCAAAAATTTATCCATTTCATCCAGGTTCTCATATTTAGTGGCATAGAGTTTCTCAAAGTATTCTCTGAATACCCTTTGAATCTCTGCAGTATCTGTAGTGATCTCCCCCTTTTCATTTCTAATATGCGTTATAAAGTTTCTCTCTCTCTTTTGCTTTGTGAGTTTTGCCAATGTTCTATCAATCTTGTTTATTTTTTCAAAGAACCAACTTCTGCTTTTGTTGATCTTTCAGATTGTTTTTTGGGTTTCCACTTCGTTGATTTCTGCTCTCAGCTTTGTTATTTCCTTCTGTCTCCCTATTTTTGGGTCTTTTTGTTGAGCACTTTCTAGTTCTATTAGCTGTGTAATTAAGCTACTCAGGTAAGCTCCTTCTTCCTTCCTGATGTGTGCTTGCAAAGGTATAAATTTTCCTCTCAGTACTGCTTTTGCTGTGTCCCATAAGTTCTGATAGTTTGTGTCTTTATTGTCATTTGTTTATAGGAACCTTTTGATTTCCTCCTTGATTTCATCTCGGACCCACTGGTTATTCAGTATGAGGCTGTTTAACTTCCAGGTGTTAAATTTTTTCTTCTGTGTCCCTTTGCAGTTCACGTATAACTTCAGAGCCTTGTGGTCAGCAAAGGTAGCCTGCAAAATGTCTATCTTTTTATTTTATGGAGGTATGTTTTATGTGCCAGCACGTGGTCTATCCTGGAGAATGACCCATATACATTGCAAAAGAATGTGTATCCAGGTTTCTGAGGATGGAGTGCCCTATATATATCTACTAGGCCTCTTTCTTCCATTTCTCTCTTCAGGTCTAGTATATTTTTGTTGGGTTTCCATTTGGTTGACCGATCAAGTTTTGACAAGCCTGTGTTGAGGTCTCCCACAATTATTGTGTTATTATTGATATCCTTCTTCAGATTTGTCAACAATTGTATTAAATACTTTGCTGGTCCCTCATTGGGTGCGTATATGTTTAGGAGAGTGACTTCTTCTTGCTGTACAAATCCCTTGATTAGTACATAATATCCATATTTTTCCCTTACAACTTTTCTGAGTATAAAGTTTGTGTCATCTAATATTAGTATGGCCACTCCCGCTTTTTTAAGGGTGTTGTTTTCTTGAATGATTTTCCTCCAGCCTTTGATTTTGAGTCTATGTTTATTCTGACTATTCAGGTGTGTTTCTTGTACACAGCAAGAAGGTTGGCTTCAGTTTTTTGATCCATTTTGCCACTCTGTGCCTCTTAACGGGTGCATTTAGTCCATTGACATTGAGAGAAATCATTGTCATGGGATTTATTGCCATCTTTGTGTAGAAGTTTGGTGTGTTTTTTCTTCTGTCTTGTTTTTAGAATATATCTTTCAGTTTTTCTTTTAAGGCTGGTTTTGAGTCTGCAAAGTTTTTGAGCTGTTGTTTATCTGTGAAGCCATGTATACATCCTTCAAACCTGAAAGTGAGTTTTGCTGGTTGCAGTACTCTTGGCGAAGCATTTATTTCATTGAGTTTTCCCACTATATTTCACCACTGACTTCTGGCCTTGAGTGTTTCTGGTGACAGGTCTGCTGTAAATTTTAAGGATGCTCCCTGGAATGTAATTTCCCTTTTCGATCTTGCTGCTTGCAGTATTCTATCTCTATCTGTGGGCCAGCAGAGTCAGCTTTATCCGCAACTCCAGCCCCCAAACACTCACCTCAGCCGAGGCAAGCCGTCTTCTACCCCTTAGAGGTGGGCTTAAGGGGCCAGCAGAGTCAGCTTTATCTGCAACTCCAGCCCCCAAACACTCACCTCAGCCGAGGCAAGCCGTCTTCTACCCCTTAGAGGTAGGCTTAAGTGGTCCAGCAGAGTCAGCTTTATCCGCAACTCCAGCCCCCAAACACTCACCTCAGCCGAGGCAAGCCGTCTTCTACCCCTTAGAGGTGGGCTTAAGGGGGCCAGCAGAGTCAGCTTTATCCGCAACTCCAGCCCCCAAACACTCACCTCAGCCGAGGCAAGCCATCAGGGGATGAATGCCAGAGAAGATCAAAGTTCCCAGGTTGAAGCAAGCCTGCGGAAGCCCCCAAATGTCTGCCAAGCTTAAGGGGCCCAGCAGAGTCTCTTATCCACAACTCCGGCTGAAAAGACACACCTCAGCCAGGCATGCCTTGAAGGGATTAATGCCGGAGAAGATCAAAGTTCCCAGGTTGATGCAAGCTGGGGGAGGCCCCAAAATGTCTGCCGAGCCTAGGGGGCCCAGCAGTCAGCTTTATCCACAACTCTGGCCCCCAAACACTCACCTCAGCCGAGGCAAGCCATCAGGGGATGAATGCCAGAGAAGATCAAAGTTCCCAGGTTGAAGCAAGCCCGGGGAAGCCCCCAAATGTCTGCCAAGTTTAAGGGGCCCAGCAGAGTCTCTTATCCACAACTCCGGCTGAAAAGACACACCTCAGCGAGGCATGCTTTGAAGGGATTAATGCCGGAGAAGATCAAAGTCCCCAGGTTGATGCAAGCTGGGGGAGGCCCCAAAATGTCTGCCGAGCCTAGGGGGCCCAGCAGTTAGCTTTATCCGCAACTCCGGCCCCCAAACACTCACCTCAGCCGAGGCAAGCCGTCAGGGGATGAATGCCAGAGAAGATCAAAGTTCCCAGGTTGAAGCAAGCCCAGGGAAGCCCCCAAATATCTGCCAAGCTTAAGGGGCCCAGCAGAGTCTCTTATCCACAACTCTGGCCAAAAAGCTTCTTCCATTTTTCTTTTTTTTTTCTTTTCTCCTTTCTTTTTTTGGTAGTTATCACCAAATTTATTTCTCCCCTTTTTCTTATCCTTTTTATCTCCAATGACGGTGGAATGGATGCTCAATCTACAACAAACTGTAAAGTGGAGACCAGTTGCACTGGCATACTTGGGGGTAGAGGAGGGAGATGTGGGATGCATGCTGGGAATAGGGGCGAAGGGAGGACAGCACTGGTGGTGGGAATGCCCCTCATTCATTGTCACTATGTACCATAAATGATGCAGTGAAAGATTTGTAATGCACTTTGGTCACAATAAAAATTTAAAAAAGGGGCCCAGAGAGATAGCACAGCGGTGTTTGCCTTGCAAGCAGCCAATCCAGGACCAAAGGTGGTTGGTTCGAATCTCGGTGTCCCATATGGTCCCCCGTGCCTGCCAGGAGCTATTTCTGAGCAGACAGCCAGGAGTAACCCCTGAGCACTGCCGGGTGTGACCCAAAAAAAAAATTAAATTAAAAAAAAAAAAAAAGAGAAAGAGAAAAAGAAGCCTGTACCGATCAATAAATGGAGCCTTGACAAGGCTCGTGTTGCCTGACCCCCTTCTTTCTCCCCATTCTATTTTCAGGCTGGAACCCCTCTATACCCACGAGTAATGGAGTCCTGTAGGACGGGACACATCTCCAAAGCTACACAGAAACTTCCTGGGATTGTTTCTCTTAATAGTGGTCCAGTGAACAAATTTGGTATCATTTCTGTTGACAAATCCGTAACCATTCTGGATATTGAACCATTTGACAGTCTTAGGACTTGAATTGCCAGCACCAGCTTGTCTACCTGCCTCAGAGCTAGGGGCATGGAAGTATCTCTGGTTGAGCCATGTTTAGAATCTGAGTCATTCTTGGGAGATGGGGTCTCTCTAGTTTAGTGCCAGTAGTAAATGATAAATTGTCAGCCCTGGGAAGGTCTTTAGATTAAGAACTTGTCACCACTGGGAAGGTATCCTTCCCCTCTTGTGGCATGTGTGCAGGAGAATCTCTAGAGAGCCTGGCACATATGGTCCAAAGTGATAAATGCAGGTAGAGGGACCAGAGCAACACAAAGCTGTTCAGAACAGGATCCATGTGAAAGGCCCAACACATTAATCCAGCTTGAGGGGACCCACCAGCGGGTCAAGTCACTCACCATCATTTGGGTTTTCTTGAATCCACAAGTCACTATTCAGGTGCCAGTTGTAAAATCACCACACTCTGTATCTCAAACCCTGGGTGAACAAGTCTGAATCAGGATTGCACATGAAATAATCCAAACCAGGCTGAAGGTGAAACACATGTAGTCTGGCAGTCTCTGCCTTGTATGAAGAGCAAGCTGCCTGCCAGAACTGCCATTTTTATTGAGTACAGAGACCACTCCTGGGGCAGTAAGGACAGAGAGCTCAGGCTATCCTGAGTCAGTCCCACTCAGGTTTACAAGTAAGACAATCACTGTTTTGGGGTAAATCCAAGTTGTAAACAAACATACAAAGTAACCAGGGATGATATTTGTTTTAGATAAAATAAGGAGTAATCTCACAAATGATCACATGAAATATATGTGTCATGTTGACTCTGTCTTGAGTTTTGCCTATAGAATGCACTGTGTTGGAGGTACTTGAAATAGGTAGCATTTTTTTTGTTTACCATCTCAAAAACAAAGAGTAGGACAAGGATATTAAAATAAGTGATTTTCAAGACCCCCCAATCTACAACAAGCTACATACAAAGGAGACCTGTTACACTAGCAGTCCAAGGAGCAAAGTGGGAAGTATTGGATGAATCCTGGGAACAGGAATGGAGGGAGGACAACACTGTGGTGGAAATGGCCCTGATTCACTGTCATTATGTACCTTAAATATAAAGTGAAAGACTTGTAACTCACATTGGTCACAATAAAAATTATACAAAAAAATGTGGGGCCAGAGCGGTGGTGCAAGTGGTAGGGCACTTGCCTTGCACGCACTGGCCTAGGACAGACCATGGTTTGATCCTCTGGTGTCCCATATGGTCCCTCAAGCCAGGCGCGATTTCTGAGTGGATAGTCAGGAGTAATCCCTGAACATCACCAGTTTTTGTTGGCTCAAAAAAAAAAAAAAACAAAAAAAATGCAAATTTTCAACAATATTATGCAGTCACAAAAAAAAAAAAAGAAAAGAAAGTGTGCTGTTTACTGTTTAGTGTAATTAGGATGGAAGTGTTAAATCATGTTAAGTGCGGTAAGTCAAAGGGAGAAGGACAAAAACCGAATGTTTTCTAATCTGTGCCATATAGATTAAAACAAAAGGATAAATGATATCAAAGTGAACAGACCATTGACCCTGGATTATAGAAATAAAAATGGCAAGAAAGTCAGAAATTATGGGGTGAGGGGCAACCAGGAGAAAGAAATGAGAGAGGGTGGAGACTTTGGTGGAATAGAGGTGAGATAACTGTGTAAAGCCCATGAGCCAACACTATTATAATCATATGTCTCAAACTATAATTATCCACTAATTGAGTTTGCTAATTAAATGGTATGAAAGATGAAAGGAATCTTAGAACACTGGTGGAGGGACAATAACTATTGGCAGTGGGTGTACATTGGTACATTTTAAGCCTGAAACTCCATTATTTTTTAAATATACTTTCATCTCTTTATTGAAAGCATTCTTTCTTTCACTAATATGTTACATTTTACACTACATTGTTTTACACATTTTTTAATAGTTTAAGGTGTTTGTGTGTGTTGTTTTTATTATTGGAATGCATGTGTTGTTTTGGTTTTTTTTTTTTTTTTGCTGTGGTTTTTTAAATTTGGGGGAATAGCAACTCAGGTGTTACTCCAGGCTCAGAGGAACATATGGGATGCCATAGTTCAAACCTGGGTTGACCATGTGCAAGTCAAATGTCCAATTCTCTGTGCTGTTCCAGCTCATTTTTGATTAATTTTTTTTTTTTTTTGGTTTTTGGGGCCACACCCGACGATGCTCAGGGGTTATTCCTGGCTTTCTGCTCAGAAATAACTCCTGGCAGGCACGGGGGACCATATGGGACACCAGGATTCGAACTAACCACCTTTGGTCCTGGATCGGCTGCTTGCAAGGCAAACGCCACTGTGCTATCTCTCCAGGCCCCCAGCTCATTTTTCAAGCTAAATTTTTGTTATTAGACACTGTGGTTTACAGAGTTGTCATTATAGTTATTTCTGTTATTCAATATTCCAACACCAATTTTACCATCATTGTAACATTCACACTATCCTGATCATCAATTTCCCAACACCTGCCCACCCCGAAGTCTGCCCCTTGGAAAGTACAAATTGGTACAACTAAATGGTAATGGAATTATAGATATCATAAAGCTGCATTGAAATAAAAATTTGAAAATTGTCATATCTCTCAATGGGGTCTATGTCACTGTCTGAAGTTCTTCTAAGCTGTTTATTTATTGCCAGTTGAGTATTCTGTTGTTAATTTTTGTTTGTTGAGGTTATGTGGCTTCTATGATAATTTCACATCGAATTTGGTACTGGGTAGTCAGTATTAAGACTATGGAAGTGCCATGAATTTGAGAATCTGTGGAGCTGGACTGATGAGCTCATATGGCAAAAGCAGTTGCTCATGGGGGGCCTCGGATGGGCCCCAGTGCAATCAACTTTGAGGCCGGTATGTCCATGACTTTTTCCTGCTCAGTAAGCATCTCCTTCCAGAGTTGGATGAATGTGTGGCGATGGCCACTTGTGCAAACCTAGTGGAAGGCTCTGGAACAGGGGTCCTCAAAGTTTTTAAACAGAGGACCAGTCTGTTGATCAAGTAGCTCAATACGCTCCTTGAACTGCCCCACTATAATGACAGTTGTACCTGAACACACCCCTTGGACAAGCTCCTGACATGGCCCCTGTCATGCAAAGTATAAAAAAGAGAAGTTGGATCTTGGGGGGGAGCAATATAGTGACCAGAGCAGCACCTGCCAGTCCGCAGGACTGGAGATAAAGCATTGGCAAGATGTTACCTGTTTTGTATCTATCTCTCTCTACAAGTTGGCCCCTCCTGGCAGCCGGCCCTACAGGCCCCTGTGAGCCTTGCAGCACCTGGCCCTGGCAGTGTTGGGCATCTGCAGCCCGCAGCCCTGCAACCCTGGCAGCCTTGGGCCCATGCAACTGAGTAGCAGCCGAGCAAAGGCAGACTTGCAGTTTACTGTGGTAACCTTGCAGTTTACTGCAATAACTGCAGCGAGGATTTCTACAGGCCAGTTTACTGTCCCTCACATCATTGGAGGGCCAGACTATAGTTAAAACAAACAAACAAACAAACAAACAAAAACAACCAACTATGAACAAATTCCTATAAACACTTCACATATCTTATTTTGAAGTAAAAAAAATAAACAAACAGGAACAAGTACTGTTGCATTAAGCCCTTAAGTTGGACTTGGATGGTGGGTGGAGGCCTTTTTCTTAGACCCTGGCCACGTGGCTTCATTCCCCATTAATCGGCGGGTCTGGAGGTTCATGAGAGCGGTGGGTAGAAATCTCACTCACAGGCAGGCTTCTAGAGAAAAAACATCTTTATTCAGCCCTAGCCAACAGATGTGGCTGCTAACCATTTACGCATGCCATTCTTAGCTTGCCCTGCATCTTAACTCCTTTCAGCCATCTTCCCTCTGACCTCCATGCGGGCAAAGACCAAAAGCCTTAATCCTCTCCCATCAAAGTCTTACCTACCCTTTCCAAGACCCCTCCCTAAAATGGGTGGGGTCTTGCAGGTGAGATCAGGTTACACAGGAAGAATGGGAGGATGGGGCCACATATGCTCCTTTTTTTTTTTTTACATAAAGACAAAAGGCATAAGTTATGTGACTTCTGCCTATATCCAAAGGCAGGTCATATTTCCATAGCAACAATGTAATAAAGTGAAAATTAAATACCAGCCCTTTTCAAAAACATAACATTTCTGCAAAATATACTATACACCTGTAACTTAAAATTGACTTAATGCTTTTTTACCAAGCACTATCCTGGAACTCTCATGTTCCTAAACTTTTATACTATTTTGGGGGAACTATTTGTTCCTAAAAACCTTCCCTACACATAAGTACTACAGCATAAATGCATAACATACATTTTAAAAAACAGGCTTAATACAATTAAAATACATCGTAAAACATTATACCAATGGAAATATTAACTATGGAAAACAATAAAACACATTAAATTGGTAAGAACATGACTTAGATTAAAGTTAGATGCAGGTGGTTATAAATTAGATTGTTCATTTGGGCTTTACTGTTATTTCTCCCCTTTTTAAGATTTTTTACACTACTACCTAATTTTTTTCCCATTACCAACACCAATTGTGAAATTCCTTCACCTAAAACCAAATGTCCAGACACTGAATCTGTCCCACGCTGATCTCACCACGTGGCTTCACTGCCATAGTCTTAGGCCCCGCAGACGGTTTGCTCGTGCCATTTTTTGTTGACCATGTGGTTCCAGGTCCTGCAACGGTCCACTTGCGCTGTTTCACCTTTTTGATTTGGAGGGCGGATCCCAGGCTTTGGGATCAGATTTGGGCCAGATTAGGCACTTTCCGCTGCTTTTCTGCCACAGGGCCAGAGTTCTTGGCCGATTGCAGCTGCCTTTTTTTCCCCTCCAGGCAGCACTTTGCAAGTAAGTCCCGCTGCTACAGCCACTGCAGCTTCTTGGCCACAGCTTTTCTTGCAGGGCACTTTTGGATGTTCAGAGTTCTAAGTGATTCAAACTAAAAGTCCAGTCTGAAATTTTTAAAGTCAAAATCCAAATTCAAGCCAAAGGTCATACTCAGGAGTCAGTTCATTTAGGGAAGCTTTTTCTTTCTGAACCTTTTCTAATTAAGGCCCTCCATCAGTTTCTGAGGAGGCCGAGGATTTTGGAAAAAGGATTTTTGGCAACAAAGTTTCAGTTTTGGGCCTTGAATGGGAGTGATACGAGTTTTCACCTCCCCTGTTTTTCTGATATTATTGCCCCCAGATGGGGTTGTGGCTATCTTTGAACATGGCTTCATGTGGCCCAGGGTTTTGGGCTCCGAGCATTCGAAAAGAGCCAAAAGTAAACTAAAAAGCAGAAATCTCACCATCATTGCTGTTTTGTTGGGTCCAGGATTCAAATCACAGTTCGAGCACCAGGAATGTTGCATTAAGCCCTTAGGATGGATTTGGATGGTGGATGGAGGCCTTTGTTCTTAGGCCCTGGCCACATGGCTTCATTCCCTATTAACCGGCGGGTCTGGAGGTTCATGAGAGCCACAGGTAGAAATATCACTCACATTATTTCTAGAGAAATAACATCTTTATTCAGCCCTAGTCAACAGATGTGGCTGCTAACCGTTTACACATGCCATTTTTAGCTTGCCCTGTGTCTTAACTCCTTTCAGCCATCTTCCCTCTGACCTTCATGCTGGCAAAGATCAAAAGCCTTAATCCTCTCCCATCAAAGTCTTACCTATCCTTTCCAAGACCCCTCCCCAGAATGGGTGGGGTCTTTCAGGTGAGATCAGGTTACACAGGAAGAATGGGAGGATGGGGCCACAAAGTACAATATTTAAAATAAAGACTAGGGGCCGGAAAGATAGCACAGCGGCATTTGCCTTGCAAGCAGCTGATCCAGGACCTAAGGTGGTTGGTTCGAATCCCGGTGTCCCATATGGTCCCCTGTGCCTGCCAGGAACTATTTCTGAGCAGATAGCCAGGAGTAACCCCTGAACACCGCCGGGTGTGGCCCAAAAACAAAACAAAAATGAAGAATAAAGTTAAATTAATCATTTTACCAGTATTTCAATAAAAACTATGGGCCTGCTTTTGGCAGGCCATTTTTTTTGAGAACCTCCGCTTGAGACTGACAGGAGGAGTTGAGAGACAGAGGAGGGGAGTCGGAGAGTGAGGCACATGTCCCACACATGTGCACTGCAATCCGGAAAGAGTAGGCTGCTGAACAGGACAGGCAAAAACCGACGGGCTGGATAAATGTTCTTTTTGGAATTCATGTGGCCCATGGGCCATACTTTGAGGACCTCTGCTCTGGATCATGGTCATGGTTGCCAAGGGCTTCTGGAAATGTCAGCCACAAAACTGGCATGCCTGGAGTGTTTGGCAGCTAGGAGTCTGCAGAGATGAGTGGTGAAGCAGTGAAGCTTGGGCCATTGACGTGGAGGCAGTTGTAGGGCAGATCTGAGTGTGCAGCTCCCAGAGCTTTGGTAGGATGGGGTAGTTGCCCTGCCCCCTTTTGAAGGGCCCCAGTACAATCAGCTGCAAGGCAGGTATGTCCATGAGATTTTCTTCATTAGTTGGGCCTCTTTTTGTAGAATTAGATGAGTCAATGGTGTTAACTGCTTGTGCTGATTTAAAGAAGGCTCTGGATTGTACTCTTGATGCCAGGACTTCTGGAAGTACAGAGGTGAGGGCAAGGGGTGACCCACGTGGCTCCAAAGATCTCTGGAGATGATTCAAGTTATGTGGCTCTGTTTGAAGACAAAAAAAAGAAAGAAAAGAAAGAAAGAAGAAAGAAAGAAAGAAAAGAAGAAAGAAAGAAAGAAAGAAAGAAAGAAAGAAAGAAGAAAGAAAGAAAGAAGAAAGAAAGAAAAGAAAGAAAGAAAAAGAAAGAAAGAAAGAAAGAAAGAAAGAAAGAAAGAAAGAAGAAAGAAAGAAAGAAAGAAAGAAAGAAAGAAAGAAAGAAAGAAAGAAAGAAAGAAAGAAAGAAAGAAAGAAAGAAAGAAAGAAAGAAAGAAAGAAAGAAAAAACTTAACAAGAAAAAAACGTCTAACCCCATCAAAAAATGGGGAGAAGAATTGAATAGACAATTTCTCAAAGAAGAAATACAAATGGCCAAAAGGCACACACACACACACAAAAAGGTTCCACATCATCAGGGAGATGCAAATCAAAACAACAATAAGGTACCATCTTACACCACAGAGATCAGAACACATCACAAAGAACAAGAACAATAAGTGCTGGCCGGGATGTGGAGGGAAAGAAACTCTCATTCATTCATTGCTGGTAGAACGCCATCTAGTCCAGCTCTTATGGAAAACAATATAGAGATTCCTCAAAAGACTGGCAATTGAGCTCCCATATGATCCAGCTATACCATTCCTAGGGATATACTCTAAGAACACAAAAGCAATACAACAATGCCTTCCTCCCACCTATATTCATCTTGTTCAGCCTCATTAATTGATGGGAAAAATTGATGGTACCAAGACCAAACAGTCATATGAACATTGAGTAGAAATAAAAAAATGATTAGACTTAAACACCAAATCTAAAGTCAACAACAACAGAATCGATACCCAATTTACAACAAGTTAGACACAGAGGGGACCACTTATACTAGCAGCCCAGGGGGCAAAGAAGAGGGATATGGGATGTATGCTGGAAATAGGGGTGGAAGGAGGACAACATTGGTAGTGGGAATGTCCCTGATTCAATGTCACTATGTACCTAAAATATTACTGTGAAAGATTTGTAATTCACTTTGGCCACAATAAAAATTATTAAAAAAAATTAACATGCAAAAATCCATGGTCTTTTTCCTATACAAATAATGAAAGAGAAGAAAGAGGTATACAAAAAGCAAACAATCATTCACAATTGTGCCTCAGAAAATAAAATACATTGAAGTCAACTTAACTAAAGAGGTGAAAAACCTATATAAATTTATTTTTTGTTGAGTGACCATGACTTATAATGCTGTTAATAATAGTTTAACTTCAGGTATACAATTTTGTGGCTGACATCTCCAGAGATGTGTCAGTATTTTAAAGCTAAGAATTGCTGGAAGTTTTCTACTCTAAGAATACTAGTTTTCTGACTCAGCAATTTTATTCCTAGGTATAAAAATCAACTAAAAGATGGGGCCAGAGAGATAGTGTGGAGGTAGGGTGTTTGCCTTGCCTGCAGAAGAATGCTATTTCATTTTTTTTTTTTGGTTTTTGGGTCACACCCGTTTGACACTCAGGGGTTACTCCTGGCTATGCACTCAGAAATTGCCCCTGGCTTGGGGAGACCATATGGGACACTGGGGGATCGAACTGCTGTTCGTCCTATGCTAGCGCTTGCAAGGCAGACACCTTACCTCTAGTGCCACCTTCCTGGCCCCAAGGATGGTATTTCAAATCCCAACACCCCATATGGTCCCCCGAGCTTGTTGGGAGCAATTTATGAGCATAGAGCCAGGAGTAACCCCTGAGTGCCACCAGGTATGACCCAAAAACAAACAAACAAACAAAAAATCAACTAAAAGATTGCACACACTTACTCAGGATATTCGAGAAGCACTTTTTTAAATTAATTTTTTATTTTTAATTGTGAGAACAAAGATGCAAAGAAAGAGGACAAGGTAAAGTTACAGTGGAAGGACAATCACCCATAAACAGAATTCTCAGTAGTCCCATTGCTGATATCTTAATTTTGAACTTTCAGCCAAAGAGCATTAAGAAAAATAAAACAGAACCCATGTACAATTACTTTGTCCCTCAAGTCCCCAGATTGTAGTATATAATATTTCTTAGCAGCACACAAAGCAATCTAAAACCATAAAACTTATGTAACTCCTTAAACATTGAAGGCAAAGTACTTTTTTTTACATTTCCATGCACATGCATATTAGTTTAAGTTAACCTCAAACGTTTAAGTGGGTTGTTTTTCTTAAGGATTAGAGTCAAAGGAGCACAGTAAAAATGGTGTTAAAGTGGCAATTATTGTTTGCATAGGCCCACCAAAATATGAGGGACATGGAAAGGAAAAGCCTTGGCCTAAATACAAGGAGACCCTACCCCCTGAAGTTTCCTGGCATAAGACCAACTCTAGGCTCCAGGCAAACTAGTTTGTCCAATCCAGGTCATTGTCTGTAGTGCCAATACACTTTTATTTTTCACACAGTCTCTGTTATTTGGTATCATGTTTCTGTATTAAAGATCCTGGAATCTGCATATCCTACATTGCAGTCAGGATGGTGCAGAGCGTCCTCTCGTTTCACCTGACAATTAAAGGGCAATGCAGAGAACCCTGTCCTGTAAGCAGGTCATTGTTGTTGTCAAGTGAATCCAGATTGGGAGATGAGGGAGTAGAAGGGGCTCTGGTGTGGGGGAGGGGCAATATATCAGAGGGGCTATATACGTTGTATAGATGAATTGTTTATGGATTGGGCTTGGCAGTCAGAGAGGACCACTGTATAGGAAGTCACGTCTACATATATACTGATTTTAGAGATCAATTTGAATATTATCCCCAAATCTAGGGAATTGCATTTTTTTCCCTAGAAACAGTCAAGAATTAAGAATATTTTTGGGTGTTGTTAAAAAGTACTTATGTCGTGCAGGCGCATTTGAAAATGAATACTAGTAAGAAAAGAACTCCTGATGGGGTCCAATATGAACAGGGGAGGAATTTCTCTCCCCCGCCCTCCCCCCAGGACCTGATTTACCAGGCGTGGCCCTGAAGACCAATCTGGCGTGGGAGGATTTCAGTCCCCTGGACTAAGTGGTCAGCCCAGGGGGCCTATGGCTAGCTGTCCTGCCCAGAGCCCCCAACATACCAGCTGAAGAGAAACAGAGAACTGGCATGTGGAGTCTTCTGGGTGCAGCCCCTGCCTCTGTAATTTGTGTATGCATAGGGGAGGAATTTTTCTCTCCCCCCCCCCCAAGGCCTGATTTACCAGGCGTAGCCCTGAAGACCAGTCTGGTGTGGGAGAATCTCAGTCTCCCCACTAAGTACAGCCCAGGGGACCTATGGCTAGCTGTCCTGCCCAGAGCCCCAAAAATACTAGCTAAAGAGAAACAGAAGAACTGTCACGTGGAGTTGAGAAGCACTTTTTTAAAAATAACTCTAACAGAAAGTAATCAAATATCTATCAATAACATACTGGCTAAATAAATTCTGATATAGTTTATTTTAAGGAATGTAAAAACATTAAAATAAATGAATTGTAGTTATGTGCCAAATGTGAATTTTTCTCACATCTTTTTGGCTGAAAAAAAGCCAAACAGAGTGGTTGCTTTAGGTGAAAGAGAGAAGTAATTATTAATGAGAAACAGGTAAAAAGGACTTTCAGGAATATTGGTACATGTTCTACCTTTTGATCCTTGTGATCATTATGAAAGTATGTACATAATTGGCAATAATTAATGGAACTGTTCTCATTTTTAGGTCAAATTCAAATTAAAAAATTGTCCACTAGCTATTCTTAAGTGAATAATTCAGTGCCACTTAGTGTTTGCAAGCAGCACCTCTATCCATGTGAAAGGTATTTTCATTATCCCAAAGACAAGAGGATGGCCCACCTCAATAAGCAGTCATCCTCATTCCTAAGTTTTTTACTTTCTGCAAGCATACTTTTCTTTAGCTAAAAAGTGTTTAAGTGAAATCAAGTGTGTTCATATAATTTTTTTTTTTAAGCAGCATTCAGTTGCTTAGATTCAAACATGCAAGTGTTATTTCAGGGGTGGGGTTCTACCAAGAAAGGAGACAGGGAGTGAGGGAATTCCAACAAAATAACTAATGGCAGCCTGTGGCTATACAAGGACCTTCTAGGGAAGTGAACAATATGAAAGATGGGGTTAGCAGTAGATTTTCTGAGTTTGAAAAAAAAAATAGGGTAATGAGAGCCACTTGAATAGGTGACCTGCATGGTCAGAAGGGAGAATACTTTCATGAAGAATTCAGATCCTTTAAAAAAAGAAAAAGAATTCAGATCCTAACAGAGGCCTGAGAACTTTGCCTAGAGTGAGGGAGGTGATATTTGCATAGAAGAAGGACAGAGACTATAACCCAGACACATGGAGCTGGGACCACTGAAGAGCACTGCTAGTAGTGACTGGAAAACAAGTGGAGATGGGCTGGCATTTGGCCTGCAGACACACTTAGGGTTGGAATGGCAACCGGTCCCACTCTGTGTCCCTGGCAATTCCAATATTGCAGATCTAATTGTATTTCATTGCTGAACATGTCAGCATGCCTAGCATGTGGGAGTTTCACATTTACTCACAAACCTTTACATATAAATATATATTATGTATTTAAATATTTTAATTTGTTTGTATTACATAAATAATTATATTATTTTTGCATAACATAGAATAAAAACATAGAATAGAATGTGGTGTATATTGTATATAAAAGGATACCTACTAAATTATTCACTTTTGAAGAGAGCAATGAAGAAAAAGCAGATAGATGTTCAAAGATGAGAGTCTAATATTATTTATTATTCACTGCTAGGCAATTTTCCCCTAAGATTAAGTATCTCCAAGATTATATATCTATAATTAAATCAGCTTTTAAATTCAAATTGTATCATTGATGTTAAACACATAGATTGTTTAAAATAAATAATTTTGGGGGCCAGAGCGATAAGCAACAGTGGTAGAGCATTTGTCTTGCAGCCAATCTAGGACAGACCTTGGTTAGATCCCCCAGTGTCCCATATGGTCCACCAAGCCAGAGCTATTTTTGAGTGCATAGCCAGGAGTTACCCCTGAGCGTCATAGGGTGTGGCCCAAAAAGCAATAAATAAATAAATAATTTTGATAGGTTAAAATAAATAATTTTGGTATATATATTTAGTTTTTGGGTCACATCTGGCAGCGCTCAGGGGTTACTCCTGGCTCTGCGCTTAGAAATCGCCCCTGGCAGGCATGGTGGACCATATGGGATGCCAGGATTTGAACCACCATCCATCCTGGATTGGCTGCATGCAAGGCAAACGCCCAACTGCTGTGCTATCCCTCTGGTCCCTAAAATGAATAATTTTGATAGGTTAAAAGAATCTACACAATTAATCATAAGACTTCAAAATATTATTACATCTGTGTTTTCCTTTTCAGCTCTCTTATTTTCCTCCTTTGCAATCTATATATTGGGCTTATTTGTGCTGTAGCATTTATCATAGGCTATATTTTGCAGTTTATGTTAACGTGTTTCTTTGTCCTCAAAATCATTGTTCACAGCTCAACAGCATAATCGAGTTCAGGCTCAATATTTTTGTCAAGATAATCTCAAAGATGGTGGTAATTTCATTTGACAATCTCAAATTAAGTATTTATTAAATTGTCTGCCCAAGAAGCAGTCTGGGGGGGGTAGAGGTAAGGCAGGCTGGGGGTGGAGGTGGTAGGACAGGAAGGAAGCTGGGGAAACTGGTGGCAGGAAATGAACATTGGTATGCATATTGGAACATTGTATGACTACCAACAACTTTTTAACTCTATATCTCATAGTGATTTTTTTAATTTTTATTTTGATCATAATGGCTTACATATCTTTCACAGTAGTATCCTATGTACATATTAACATTGAATCAGGGGAATACCCATCACCAAATTTGTCCTCCCCCATCCCAGTTCCCTTTCTGCAACCCACATACCCCACCATCACCCCCCAGGCTGCTAGAGTAGGCAGTCCCCTCTTTGTCCAGTTCACTATTAGTGATCATATATCTGTTTGGTCCTGGTACCCTCCCCCGTCTCCCCCTCTATTTAAGGAGCAGAGCTAGATAAATCAAGTTATGTGGCTTTGTTTGAAGGAAAGAAAAGCAATAGAATGGGGTACAAAATAAGAAAAAAAAAAGAAGTCAAATACGCTGAAAATGGGTGGAGTCCTTCTAGAGGCTTTCAACCTCAGTTTGAAAAAGGTAATTGAAACACCACAAAAAGGGCCCGGAGAGATAGCACAGTGGCGTTTGCCTTGCAAGCAGCCGATCCAGGACCAAAGGTGGTTGGTTCGAATCCCGGTGTCCCATATGGTCCCCCGTGCCTGCCAGGAGCTATTTCTGAGCAGACAGCCAGGAGTAACCCCTGAGCACCGCCGGGTGTGACCCAAAAAACCAAAAAAAAAAAAAAAAAAAAAAAAGAAACACCACAAGAATACAGAAAAAAATATCAAATTAAATATCCAGTGAGCACTACAGCAATAAAGACAAGCACCACACAATACTCTCGGTTCTGAAATCAAATCATGCCGAGTGCAAAAAGAAAGAGAAAGATATGATAAAATAAAATAAAATAAAATTGGAGACATCAACTTCAATATCTACACCAAAATAAAGATGTCAAAAAATTGATCAATTAATAAATAAATATGTGGAAAAATGATTATTTTGTGCTTTTTATTTCTTTTTCCCCTTGCATAGGCACATTCACTATTGGGGATACTATAAAGGTAATTCCCTTGGCCTAGGAGATACAGGGTTTCTCCACCCCTGAAGTATACTGTCATAGAATTAACTATAGACTCCTTGCATGATCATTTACTCTTCCCTCGGTGCTTTTCTGGTGTATGGAAGACTTCTGCTTCGTCTTAGATGGTAAAATTAGACCTCTGTATCTAGAGATCTTGGTGACTGTGCAGCTCAAGGAATGGAACTTATGATGAAGTCTTTCTTTGTGGTTCTAGAAGTTCTGCTTCTTCAGTATCGTTTTAATTCATCTTCTGTAGTTGGTGGTCTTGGTCATTATGTTGCTCCTAGGATGGAGCCTGGGATAAAGTCTTTCGTTATGTTTCCGGAAGACCGGTTCAGTTGCGGTTGTCTCAGTCAGACTTCTGGAGTTGGAGATCTTGTTTGTTGAACAGATCGTAGACCAAACGCTAGGCTAGAGCTTTTTGTTGCTGTTGTTGTTGGTGGTGGTGGTCCTGGGATGCGTACTGTCCAGTCCTGGTTGTAACAACTAGTCATCTGTATATAGCGATCTTGGCTTTTGCACAGATCAATGGGTGACATGTTTCCTGATTTTGTCTTATCGTTGGCTGATGAGGAAGGACAACTTGCTCTTAGATCAAGTTGTTCCCATTTCCTTGTTGTCTTTAATTTGAAGAACTTTACTTTAATTTGAAGAAACAAAGGCCACCATAAATTCACTGCTTTCTATGCTTTCTAATTAGCACCACTAGCTGAAGCTTAAATTTGTGGAAAGCTTGAATTGTTCTGCTGGTCTGATCAGATTTTTCAGTCTCACAACTAGAAAATTTCAATATGAGGCTGTTCCTTTGCTTCTAAGTTATTAAATTCATTTATTCATTCACTTATTTAGTTAATTATTTCACTCATTCATTTGAGTTGGTGGTGGAATCTCTCTTGGTGCTGTTCAAGGCTACTCTTGGCAAGGTGCTCAGGATTGATCCTAGTCATATTGTGCTGGAGATCAAGTCCAGACTTCTTTCATGTGTAATACCCTTTGAGTATTCCAACCTTTCACTCAGTTATATAATTCATTAGATTGTGGTTTTAAAATGCTGGGTCCCTCATTTGCTCAGGGCCTTCGTTGCCCTGGGAAATAATGTATTCGCATGGTCATGTGCTTCTGTAAAATTCACAAAAATAGTCATTTTAACCACAACCATCTCGCAGTTGTGTCATTTTCATTTTAACTTCCTCTCTACCACACTGTTTTGATTAGTCACAGGCACACTTGGGATATAACTAGGGGGGCTTGAGGTGAAGTATCCATTTCGTGGGAGTTTTGTGGTGGTATCTATGTGGCACGTGGTCACTTCCTATATAAATTGCTTTCAGCTGTCCAGATGGAGAATGGTCTCCAAACCATCTCAGGTTGTCCTCTGTGCTGTGCTGACTTTTCAGATATGGCATAAGGAGGTAACACCAGAGTCAAATTGCCTCAAGAACCTGTCCTTCTGTGCTATGCACAAGAAGCATATGGGTTGCCTATAGAATTAGAAGCTAATCTGAAGAACTTTCTGAATAACAAGGATGAACATTGTAGGCAGAGAATTTGGTTCTCTTGATTAGCAAGTTTACTAAGAGAGATAAGTTTGCACATATCCTAAAATCTTATAGTTCACAGAGGAGAAAACTTGATAAATTTTCTCCCAAATTATAGAAGAGATCCAAATATTTACAATGCGTTACCACTCTAAATTGTGAACCTGAAGAAAAATTTCTATCAACAATGAAAAGCATGGGGGCCAGAGCTATATACTATAGCAGAAAGGGTATTTGCCTTGCATCCCATCTGGTCACCCAAGAACCACCAGGAGTAATTCCTGAGTGCAAATCCAGGAATAATCCCTGAGCACTGCCATATGTGACCCATAAACAAAAGAATATATGATGATGAAAAACGACTGAGGATAGAGAGCTCAAAGGACTGCAAGCCTGGTTTGCTTGTTGCCCTAGTACTGCATGCTCCCTCCAACACCCTTGAGTGAGGTCTTGTGGCCCCCCAAACTTGAACATTAAACTGCAGGGCATTGAATGTGAGATTTTGAAGTGTGAGGGGCAATATTCAGGGTTTACTTTGACTCTGTGCTCAAGGATCACTACTAGAGGGGTTCTGGATACCATATGCCTAAGCCTTGTATAAGGCAAATGCCTTGCCTGCTGTACTCTCTCCAGTTCCAGTTTAAGAATGTGAAACTTGATGTGTCCATTGACATCTTTTTGTTCCAAAATGCTTCTTAGGAGCAGGTAGTAAAAGAAATACCTGTTAGTGTCACTATATTAATTTTGTGTTAATTTCACTATGCTGAGAGGTTGATTTGAGTGATAGCACAGCAGGTAGGCCTCTGCCTTACACACGGCCAGCCAGGGTTCAATCCCCAGCATCCCATATGATCTCCTGAGCCTGCCAGAAATGATTTATGAGCATAGAATCAGGAGTAAGCGCTGCTGGTGTGACCCACAAACAAGAACAAACAAGCAAACAAACAAAGACTTCTGAGGCAGGCTAATTGAGTAGGCTAGAACAATAGTAAGCATGAGAACTGAATAGAGTTGGAGAAGCAGGAGCCAGATGCTGAAGGACAGCTCCTGTCGTGCTTATAGTAAAGAGACACCAAGTTACCCCATCTTTGAGCAATCCCCACTGAAGAACTAAGTGATAATATTCTCCAATGTCCTCCAGAAATTTTCCTCTTTCATGGTTTGTTTTTCATTATTTTACTCACCAAACAAAATTGAGCACTTTTCATGCACCAGGTGTTAAACTTTAAGGATACAGAAAAAGTTTCTGCTGCATCTCAAGAGAGACTGGCTCTCAGACTGGTTGGGTCATGATAATTTAACATAGCAACAACCAGGAGGCTCAGAGGAGGAAGTGCAAAGGGCTGCAGTGCACATGTCTTACAGGCACTAGGTCCCTAGTTTGATTCCTAGCACTACATGCAGCACCTTGAGTCTGAGCACCACAGCATTAACAGGCCAAGAGCACCCATTTTGTGAAACCACCCCTGGAAAGGGAGGAAATGTTAACATCCAACACTGTTTGTATTAATGCACAGTGGGGGATTTGAATCTGAGGGAGCGTTAGTACCACCTGTTGGACTATTGGATGCAGCATGCTTTGTCCCATTCTGAAGTTTCCAAGCCTGAGAAGAGTGATTCTAGCTAAGTGGTGCAGATACTTTGAGAACCACTATCCTATGGAGATTATACCAAAATTAAGAATACTGCTTCTCCCTTCACTTGTTCTCCTTAATCATCCTAATACATCTAACTGCTATTGCTGTTAGAAGTTACTAGCACAAAACTGAAATAAAAAAAGTGACTAGCAAACTGCTAGAATTGGCCATCAAGATAGTCAACCCCAACTATTACTGTGGGGGCTGGAAAGAGCTATATCTTTTGTTGGGCCCCCATGTGGGCCACAGAATAATAAGCCATGTCCTCCTGAGACTTCTGAGGGCTAAAACGGTTCAGGAACTCCTGGAGAAGACCTTAGAAATTCTTGTTGAAGTCAGCATTGACCTCTTTTAGTCTAGGTAAGGTTGCTGAATCTACAGCAGTCAGGACCACTTACCTAAACTGCAGGTTGCAGCTCACCAAACACAAACAATTGCATCTGCAGAAACACATCTATCCTAATGTATTTATTCACAAAACTAGGTAGGTTATCCACTGTAGTAAATACTAACAGTAAGCATTAATACCTTAATTTTATCATATATAAAAGAACCCTTCAGGTTCTTTGTCCACCGTGGTCTTTGGAAACAAAGAATGGACACCCTAATTTTAAACTTCGGTATTCAGTCTTACTGACAAATCAAACCATTGGCCTGGAGCAAGGGTCATTGTCTCATGTTCTTTTCTGGACTAGCATTTCCTTTTTATTTGTTTGTTTTTTGGGCCACACCTCAGGAGTTACTCCTGGCTATGCGCTCAGAAATTGCTCCTGGCGTGGGGGACCATATGGGACTCCAGGGGATCAAACCAAGGTCCGTTCTAGGCTAGCGCAGGCAAGGCAGACACCTTATGCCCTGCACCACCGCTACGGCCCCAGGACTAGCATTTCTTAATGTGTTGATTCAAGAACAGAAACCTTCATTTTCAAGGTGCTTATTTAAAATTCATCTTAATGAAGATCATAATGTTGTTTTGTACATTCCTGTAGCAGCTCAAGGCTGCCAGGACTGCAGGGCTACAGGATGCAGAGACCCAAGGCTGCCAGAGCCTGGTGCTGTAAGACTCGCAGGGATCTGTGGGACCCAGATAATGGATGAGGCTTTTTGCCCACCCAGGGATGCCATTACGTAGTGACAACCCGCTCAAGACAGAGAGAGAAGAGAGGGAAGAAGTGGAAATCAAGTATACTTTTTATTCCTCCTGGAATCTGAGGTCTGCCTCCGTCACCCAGGGAATTCAGAGAGAGAAGAGACAGATGGAAATTCACTAGCAGAGGTGGCCAGGGAGGTTCTGGGTTCAAAATAGAAAGAGAAGGGGCCGGGTAGGTGGCGCTAGAGGTAAGGTGTCTGCCTTGCAAGCGCTAGCCAAGGAAGGACCGCGGTTCGATCCCCTGGCGTCCCATATTGTCCCCTGAAGCAGGGGCAATTTCTGAGCGCTTAGCCAGGATCAACCCCTGAGCATCAAACGGCTGTGGCCCGAAAAACCAAAAAAAAAAAAAAAAAGATAGGAAGGAATAGCATCTCTCCAGTTCTTTATCTCTGGTCTCGTCCCCCGCAGACCAGCAGATGCTGCTCTAGTCACTATCCTGGCCCCCCCACCCCGTAACAGTCTAAGTTGTTCTTTTTATACCTGGCATCATAGGCGGGGGCAGATCCAAGGGGAGTGTCCAAGTCCAACAGTCACTACAGTGGGGGTATCCAAAGAAGGGGCATGTCCAATTCCAATTGCCATACACATTCCTATAATCAATATTAGAAAGGGAGGGAAATGGGGGCCGGAGAGATAGCATGGAGGTAAGGCATTTGCCTTGCATGCAGAAGGACAGTGGTTGAAGTCCCAGCATCCCATATGGTCCCCCGAGCCTGCCAGGAGCGATTTGTGAGTGTAGAGCCAGGAGTAACCCCTGAGTGCTGCTGGGTGTGACCCAAAAACAAACAAACAAACAAACAAACAAAAAACAAAAAGAAAGGGAGGGAAATAAGGGAAACCCAATTGATAGTCTTTGTGGGTAAGGATCAGTATCTGCAGGCACCATCTATCTGGAGTAATCTGAGCAAGTGGTATTGGGTTACAGCCCCAAATAGAAATGAATACGTATGGACCATAGCATAATAAATAGATGAAAGGGAAAGTTGGACAAATCTTGTGCAGAAGAAATCAAATTCATGATGCTGATCCTCTGTCCTACGTGAGGTGAATCATAACTCCCTGTTCTTTACAGTGTGTCTGTTCCCTCTTAGAACCAAAGAAGAGGCCCAATGTCTGGGATTTTGAAGGCAACATAGTATTCATTTAAATCTGTTACTTCGCCCATTTATCAAGTGACCCAAGGAGCTGACAGCCTTGAGTAGGTCTCTGAATGAGAGAAGGCTCTGTGCTAAGACTAGCTGACATGCAAGCTGCTTTTTTGGCTGGGCCTAAGTCTCCAAGAGGGCTCTATATAGCAGCACAGATGCTGTGTGGAGCCTTTTGCTCAAGTCTTGAGTGGGCTGAACATTGTAAGCAGATATAAAATAAGCCCCTGCCCTTCAAAAGCTTGTATTTGGATAAAAGAATTGGTTTCACTCCACTAGTTTCTTTTGCATATAAAGTTTATTTTAAGACTGTGATTTGCAAAGTCATCCATAGTTGGGGTTCAGACATACAAATGAATCAGAGCCAACCCACCACCAGTGTTGATCTTCCTCCACCATGTTTCTAGAGTGTATTTCAACCACCACTTTTTGTCCCTCAGCTTGCCTGTATAATAGGACCATTTAAAATTTAGATTGTTAGAGTTTGGGTCTCTTGAGTTTATTGTTGTTGACTTTGGCTTGGATATTTAGTTCTGTCCTTTTACTTTTTACTTATGGAACGCTTAGTATAAGTGCTGCCGAAGCGAGCACCCTTTTACTTATTTTTTTATTTTATAATTTTTTGTTTTTGTGTCACATCGGTGGTGCTCAGGGGTTACTCCTGGCTCTGTGCTCAGAAGTCACTCCTGGCAGGCTTAGGGACCATATGGGATGCCGGGATTTGAACCATCGTCTGTCCTAGATTGGCTGCATGCAAGGCAAATGCCCTACCGCTGGGCTATCTCTCCGGCCCCCTCTGTCCTTTTATTTATTTATTTTTTAATTTCCACCAATGCACCTAAGACCACTTGACTCTTGGCCCCCATCCTTTTATATTTGTGTTTCTCCTCCTCCACACAGTTTCTTTCCTTCTCCTTGCTATAATCTGGGGTCAACTACTAGAGTTTTGAAATAGGCCTACTGCATAATCTCCTCTGAATGGTTGTTCTCAAAGCATTTGAGAACTGGAAAACTAGCAAGAAACACAAATTCTCAGGGTCAGAGACTTTAGGATGGGACCCAGGTCTCTGTGTCAAATAGGCCTATGGGTGGAACTGAAGTTCCTTCAAGCTCAGGCCCCTGCCCTGAATAAATCTGAGCAGTGTTGATTATTGATATTTTAAAAAAAAAAAGTCATCCAGGACCCGAGAGAAAGCACAGTGGTAGGGAATTTGCCTTGCAAGCCGCCAGCTCAGGAAGGATGGTGGTTCGAATCCCGGTATCCCATAAGGTCCCCAGAGCCTGCTAGAAGCAAATTCTGAGTGCAGAGCCAGGAATAACACCTGAGCTCTGCTCGGTGTGACCAAAACAACAACAACAACAAAACAACAAAAACAACCAAATAACAAAAAAATGTCATCTAACAGTATTTTTCTTAGAGATAGATGAACATTCAGAAGCCAGAGACTGTGGTTACTATCTTTCTTTGGCTCACTGAATTAAATTGCCAGATGAGAAAAGTATTCTATTGGATAAAAACAGATGATTAGGGGCAGGAGAGATAGCATGGAGGTTAAGGCATTTGCCTTGCATGCAGAAGGACCGTAGTTTGAATCCCAGCATCCCATATGGTTCCCCAAGCCTGCCAGGAGCTATTTCTGAGCGTAGAGCCAGGAGTAACCCCTGAGCGCTGCCGGATGTGACCCAAAAACCAAAAAAAAAACCAAAACAAAACAAAACAAAACAAAAAAACAGATGATTAGACACGGATTCAACAGAAAGCTCCAGAAGTATCTAATAAAGTTAATAAACTATATTTAAAAGTGCATAAGATTTAAGATCACACCTTTTTAGGTTAAATAAGTGCCCTAATAATTTATAAGAGAAGTAGGTACTTTCATAGGGCACACCGTAAGGCTTTTGCCTTCCATGTGGATGACCCGAGAGAGAGCCTGGTTTGATCCTCAGCATCCGATATGGCCCTTTCTGAATGAGAGCTAGGAATAACCCCCAAGTGCTACAAGGTGTGGCCACCCCCCCAAATTAAAAAGTAAGTACTTTCTGAATCATGGGTAATCAGTTTAGGAATAACTATACAAATGAACAGCTGCCAAATCTTGCTTCTGTTGCCTGGATGCTACCCTCCTTCCCATCTTGTTAAAAAATTTCCTGTGCCGGGGTTGGAGAGATAGCACAGCGGAAAGGCGTTTGCCTTCAATGCAGAAGGATGGTGTTTCAAATCCCGGCATTCCATATGGTTCCCCGAGCCTTCCAGGAGCGATTTCTGAGCGTAGAGCCAGGAGTAACACCTGAGCACTGTTGGTTGTGACCCAAAAAGAAACAAAAAATTTCCTACGCCTTGCACATGGCTGGCCCAGGTTTGATTTCTAGCACTTCTGGCACCCACTGAGCACAGAGCCAGAAGTAAGCCCTGAGCACAGCAGGAGAACAGTACAAAACAAACAAAACAAAAAATTTGAGCATTCTCTGCACTTTATGTAAATTAGAAGAAACATGTGGAAGAGGTCCTGACTTTTTCAAAGATATAAAAGGATGAACACAGTTCTATACTCCATTTCATTAAACCAGTTTCACCTTCACTATCAACTTTAGAGAAAGAGAGGAAACATTTGCTGAGATTCTATATATCTGCACGCCAGAGCAGGGATGTAGGGTTCTGTAAGACAGAGCTTGTCTTATTTGAGCTGGGGAGGGAGAAGAAACATCAAAGAAGATAAGGGCATAGGCAGAGCCTAGATGTGAATGCAGGCAGCATGCCAGTAACAGCTAGTCCTGTGGAACGAAGACAATAATTCTGTAAAATATGTGTATATTTGGAGTCGGAGAGATAGCACAGCGGTAGAGCGTTTGCCTTGCAGACAACCAACTCAGTACCAAAGGTGGTTCAAATCCCAACACACCATATGGTCCCCCATGTCTGCCAGGAGCGATTTCTGAGCGAAGAGCCAGGAGTAACCCCTGAGTACTGCCAGGTGTGGCCCCAAAACCAAAAACCAAAAAACAAGCAACCAACCAAACAAAAATGTGTGTATGGTTAAGGGGTGGGGAAGGGGGCAGGGAGGGACGAAGAGAATGGGGAAAGAGAATGGGGTCTACTCTATAGAACACAGTCTGTTAAGTGTTGGATCTTGCTGAAAGGTTTCTGGGTATTTTAGCAGCAACATAAGTAAGACTCACATATTAACTATAGAATAAGGCTTCCAAAATCTGTTAAGGAGCAGACAAGGAAAAGTATGAGGTGGGGCTAGAATTTAAGAGAAGAGGTGCCAAAGGCAGGGACTAGACATTAGAAGGACTGAAATGGTTTGGAAATGCTGCCTCTCAACCCTAAAGAAACTCTGAGAAGATTAAATTTTCTTGAAGGGCTGGAGAGATGGTCTAATAAGTGGGGTACTTGCCTTGCATGAAGCTGCAGTAGTTCTGACTTTTGTTCAAACCCCACCTCCTCAAATATACTTAAAACTACAAAGCTGCTTGAGAAATAAAGGGCCAGGAAGATGAAAAGATTGAAAGATCTGGGCCCGGAGAGATAGCACAGCGGCGTTTGCCTTGCAAGCAGCCGATCCAGGACCTAAGGTGGTTGGTTCGAATCCCAGTGTCCCATATGGTCCCCCGTGCCTGCCAGGAGCTATTTCTGAGCAGACAGCCAGGAGTAACCCCTGAGCACCGCCAGGTGTGGCACCAAAAACCAAAAACCACAAAAAAAAAAAAAAGAAAGATCTGTTTTCTGAATGGGAAAACTGAACATCAGACAATATCAATTCTTCTCATAGTAATTTAGAATTTTAACGAATTGCAGTAAAAGTCCCACTTTAAAAAAAACTTTAGTTAAGCACCATGATTACAAACATGTTTGTAGTTGGGTTTCAGTCATAAAAAAGAATACACCACCGCCCTTCACCAGTGCAACCTTCCCACCACCAGTGCTCCCGATCTCCTTTCTCCCCCATCCCTGCCTGTCTTTGAAACAAGCATTCTATTTCTCTCACTCACTAACATTGTCATAATAGTTGTTAGTGCAGTTATTTCTCTCTAACTGCACTCAACCACTCATATTGTGGACCAGTCCTTCCAACCCTCATCTCTATTATCTCTGGGTATTATTACAATAATGTCTTTTATTTTTCTTAAATCTCACAGATGAATGAGACTAATCTGTGTCTATCTCTCTCCCTCTGTCTTATTTCTTTTTGTGTGTGTGTTTTTTTTCTTTTCTTTTTTTTTTCTTTCTTTAAGGGAGGGGAGTGGAGGGAAGGGGAGGGGAGGAGAAGGGAGGGGAGGGGAGAAAGGAGTCATGTCTTATTTCATTCTGCATAATAGTTTCCATGTCCATCCATGTATAGGAAAATTCCATGACTTCATTTTTCCTGATAGCTGCATAGTATTCCATTGTGTATATGTACCACAGTTTCTTTAGCCACTCATCTGTTATTGGGCATCAGGTTGTTTCCAGATTTTGGCTATTGTAAATAGCACTGCAATGAATATAGGTGTGTAGAAGACATTTTTGTATTGTGTTTTTGTGTTCCTAGGGTATATCCTTAGGAGTGGTATTGCTGGATCAGATGGGAGCTCAATATCCAACTTTTTGAGGACTCTCAATATTGTTTTCCATAAAGGCTGGGATAGAAGGCATACCCAACAGCAGTAAATGAGTTTCTTTCTCCCCACAGTCCTGCCAGCACTGGTTGTTCTTGTTCTTTGTAATGCGTGCCAGTCTCTGTGGTTTGAGGTGGTACCTCATTGTTATTTTGATTTGCATCTTCTGATGATTAGTGACATGGAATGTTTTTTCATGTGCCTTTTGGTCATTTGTATTTCTTCTTT
The DNA here is from genome assembly GCF_024139225.1 of Suncus etruscus. Classification (NCBI taxonomy): domain Eukaryota; kingdom Metazoa; phylum Chordata; class Mammalia; order Eulipotyphla; family Soricidae; genus Suncus; species Suncus etruscus. Next base: position 62,074,873 of record NC_064855.1, read on the forward strand.
GAGGAAGTGTCTGTTAATTTTTCTCCCCAGTTTTTGATGGGGTTAGATTTTTTTTCTTGTTAAGTTCTGTCAGTACCTTTTATATAATAGCCTCTTATCTAGTGGGTATTGGGTGAATAGATCTCCCATTCTGTGAGTTCCACTGCATTTTAATTTTATTTCTAGAATATGACAGATTCTTGTATAGGTTTTCTGGAAGACCAAACAAGTGAGAATAACTTTTAGAATCAAGGGCAGAAGAAAGAGTACAAAAGGGGTAGAAGCAGATGCTAGAAGTTTAAATGTTTGAAGGTTAGACCAACAACCTCAGAAATGCAAATAATGGAATTATTGAGAAGTGTGAGTTGGAGTTTTCACTTTTTGGTGGGGGGAGGGGGTGGAGACTAGGAGAATTGGGTTACACCTGGCAGTGCTCAAGGCATTCTCTTGAATCTGTTTAGAGATTACTTCTGGCAGTTTAGGGCTTGAATCAGAGTAAGCCACAGTTAAAGTACCCTAATTTTTATATTATCTTTCCAGTCCTATTAAGCCATTTATTATAGGATCTTGGATTATTTTCGCAGCTAATAAACATGGAATGGGGCCAAGCGATAGCACAGTGGTAGAGTGTTTGCTTTGCATGCTACCCAGGATAGACCTGAGCACATAGCCAGAAGTAAACTCTGAACATCACCGGGTGTGGCAAAAAAAAAAAAAAAAAAAAGGAATGACTCTACCTACATCCTGTTTGTTTTTGTTTGGGGGCCACACCTGATGGTGCTCAAGACTTACTCTAGGCTCTGTGCTCAGGGTTGACTCCTTGAGGTTTTGGGGGACCATGTAGGTAACCAAGAATAGAATCCAGGTCAACTGTCTGCAAACACCTTACCCTCTGTACTATTTCTCCAGCCCCACCTCCAAAAATTGTTCGTAATGTGAAGCTAGTGAATGTAAAGTTCTTTCTTCTTTGTTTATTTATTTTTGTTTTAGGGCCACACCTAGCAGTGTCAGGAGTTACTCCTGGCTCTGTAATCAGGAATTACTCTTGGCTGTGATCAGAGGACCAGCTGGGATGCTGAGATCAAAACCAGATTAGCTACATGCAAAGCACCTTACCCACTTTACTGTAGCTCCAGCTCAGTGAATGTAAAGTTCTTACAACATTGCTAGACACATGGTTTATGCTTACTCATTCTATTTTATTTTGTAGTTTCCCTAAAATGCAGAACTGGTGACTATGCAAAGCAAGTGACCATACCTTTAATTAACTTAAAAAATTTTTTTTTCTAGATTCAGTAAAGGAATATTTGTATAGAAAATCCTATTCCAGGGGGCAGAGCAGTGGCGCTAGTGGTAAGGCGTCTGCTTGCCTGTGCTAGCCTAGGACTTACCACGGTTGGATCCCCTGGCGTCCCATATGGTCCCCCAAGCCAGGAGAGATTTCTGAGCGCATAGCCAGGAGTAATCCTTGAGCATCACTTGGTGAGGCCCCCCACCCCCCCAAAAAAAGGAAAAAAAAAAAAAGAAAATCCTATTCTTAGGAGCTATCTGATTAAATGAGGCATTCTCTGCTATCTACCTCTCCTAGTATCCCAGGGCTTTCTGACATTCATAGGAAATATGTTTGTTTACTATACCCTTGAACTATAAGATCTACTGACACCTCATAGAATGTTTAAAACATACTTTTGGAATCTTCATGCAAACTAATGACTAAGAAAGGAAATGTTAATCTACAGATCATCCCTTTGGCCACACCAAACAGTATGGCAGTGTACCTGGTATAATCCTAGTTCTGTGCTCAAGGGCTGCTATATTGTACCAGAGATGGAAATGAGTCTCCCCATATGCAAAATATGTACTCCAGTCTCTTGGGGTAATCTCCTTGACTCCCCAGTGGCCTTTTTTCTTTTCGGTTCCTGAAACACACCTGACAGTGACTTACACCTGGATCTGTGCTCAGGGATCACTCCTGGTGGGGCACAAGGGACCTATGTGGTGCCAAGGATCAAACCAGGGTTGTGCCCTAAGTATCCACATGCAAGGCAAAATGCCTGACCACCTGCACTATCTCCCAGTCCTCTTTCTCAAAATTTTTTTTTGGGTCACACCCGGCAGCACTCAGGGGTTACTCCTGGCTCTGCACTCAGAAATTGCTCCTGGCAGGTTCGGGGGACCTGGGATTCGAACCACCGTCCTTCTGCATGAAAGGCAAAAGCCTTACCTCCATGCTATCTTTCTGGCCCTCTCTTTTTTAATTTTAACTTCCAGACAGTGGGTGTCTATCACTGTGACTTTGCTGCTCATACTTGGACATTTTCCAGTTCACTTGTACTTGAAACCTAATAAGCAAACTATACATGGTGGGAGGTACCAGGATTCCTGAGAGTCCCAGGCAACCGAAATAGCAGTTCAATTTAAAGGCCTGTATCCAGGTTTCCCACAGTACTCAGGGCACCCAGGTTGCACCCCACAATACTTGAGGGACCAACTTGAGTTGCTAGGGATAGAACGTGAGTAGGGGGATGCTAAACATGTGCCCTAATCACTGTCCTATCTTCCAGACAGTGTCATATTTCTTAAAACAATTGATAAGGTTCTTCTCTTATATTTCAAAATCCTCTTCCTAATTTTACATTTTACACCTATAGACTTCTGGTTGTCATCTATACTGCACTTGTGGCTTTAGGGACTGCTTTTTCAGCTGAAACTCAGGAGATCACCATACCAATGACTACTTATTCCAAATATATAATCTCACAGAATCTTGCACTCTCTATTCACAGATCTTTCTGTTATATTCCTAAATAACTTGAGCCTTGTCTCTACAGAAGCAATATGACTATTTTTTATGTAACTTCTAGTATTCATCTCAAGAGAGTCATTATCTCCTATCTGGAGACTTGGCAACAGTCTGAATTAATCAGATTCACAGAATTCTAGAAAACTTTGTCTCTAGGCCTCTAAGTCTCTGAGAAACCATATTTATGAGATCTTCAAAATAATCATCCAGCCTTTGTACCAATTACATTTTTCTAATTTCCACATTATTGGTGCTCCAGCATCTCATTTCTGACTAAAGAAACTGCTTTGTCCAGAGCTAATTACTAGGGGCAGCAACACTGACTGAGCCTTGGAGCTTGCTTTCATTTGAAAACCAAACCACTGTGTGGTGAAGATTCTCCTAGTTACCTCCAGGAAGGTATTGGCTCAGGAAAACTATACCCCAGAAGCACTACCTTCTTTTTCTTCTTCCTCTTCCTCCTCCTCCTTCATTTTGTTTTTTTGGGCCACACCTGGAAGTCTTCAGGATTTACTCCTGGCTCTGCACTCAGGAATCACTCCTGGGGAGCTCAGAGACCATTTAGGTGCGTGGAATCAAACTCTGTTTGGCCGTGTGCAAGGCAAGTGCCCTTCCCTATCCTATCACTCCAGACCCTCATGAACAAATTCTTTTTTTTGGGGGGGGGTCACACCAGGCAGCGCTCAGGGGTTACTCCTGGCTCTACGCTCAGAAATCGCTCCTGGCAGGTTCGGAATTTGAACCACCTTCCTTCTGCATGCAAGGCAAACGCCTTACCTCCATGCTATCTCTCCGGCCCCAGTAAATTCTAATTATGCTTAATCTGTTTTACCCTGGGCAAGCACAATTAAATGGCCCTGTTTCTTCTCCCTGCACACCTACTCTGGCATTTACTGGATGGCACGGTCTAGCTTCTTTTGGGAATTGCAATAAGCAGTCTTCACAGAGGTGATTGCTCTCCTGTTCCATTGGCTTCCACACCTGAATAATGTCTACTTGAAAACAACTGTGGGGAAGGGCCGGAACGATAGCACATCAATAAGGCGTTTGCCTTTTACTTGGCTGACACAGGACAGACCTTGATTCAAACCCCGGCATTTCATATGGTCCCCCTAAGCCTGCCAGGAGTAACCCCTGAGTGCTGTCAGGTGTGACCCAAAAACAAAAACAAAAACAAAAAAAAAAAAGAAAGAAAGAAAAGAAAAGAAAAGAAAAGAAAAGAAAAGAAAAGAAAAGAAAAGAAAAACCAGCTGTGGGAAAATTTGGAGACCAGGGGTACATTTTCTTTGGCATGTAACACTTATAGCAGTGAACTGCAATGGGAATTTTCCCCCAGATTTTTAATATGGGCTACACCCAGAGGAGTGGGTATGAAGTAGACCCTCTTTTTCATTTTAAACTGAAACCTCTTTCCCTGTACCTTACAATAGTTCTGCATCCAAGCCAACAGAGAATAAAACACACCTTTTTCAAGTGAAAAAGCATCAGTTATCTGAAACACATCTCTGATGGTTTTGCAGAAAATATATTTGTGACAGTCACACATATTTTCTTAAAACTTTATTTCTCACCTCATCCCTGAAATGATAAGTTTTTCACAAGTCAATTTGGCATCAATGGCTGAGTAAAATATCTTCTAATACTCCCAGTATCTTCAAGGAGACTGTTGCTATGAAACAAACTGCATTTCATAATTACGATCTGCTTAAGCTTTTTAGACTCTTTAGGTATGGAGGTAAAAGTTGCCATTTTCTGGCACAGATACTTTCCCCCCCAGAGTTAGTCTCTCATCAATTCTCCCTAAATTACATACTTATTGTTTAAAAAAAAAAAGATCTGCGAGGGGGCAGATGCTAGTGCAGTGAGGTTCCATTCCTTGAGTACGGCTCTCCCCTACCTCCAGGTGCATCCCTGGAGGCCCCAGACTGCCTGGAACCCCCAGCACTACAGGGCTCAAGCAGCGCCATACCTTCAGGCCAATGCACTGAAGCACTGAGAACCATCAGTGGGGTCCACAGATCTCCTGAGAACCAAGTGAGAGTTCCCTCACTCTTTTTTTTTTTTTTTTTTGGTCACACCTGGCAGCACTCAGGGATTACTCCTGGCTCCACACTCAGAAATCACTCCTGGCAGGCTCGGGGGACCATATGGGATGCTGGGATTCGAACCAATGACCTTCTGCATGAAAGGCAAATGCCTTACCTCCATGCTATCTCTCCGGCCCTTCCCTCACTCTTAATTATCAATTAAATATAAAATCTTATAAAATCTAGAATCTCATATACAATGCAACACACCTTGAAGTTTGTCATCTCATATTCATTTCTCTAAGGATCTTTTATTGTTGTTTAACGAACACACACACATACAATTTGCTTTCTTCACAATTTTCTTTTTCTTTTTTTAGTTTCTGGTGGCACTCACGAGTTACTTCTGGCTCTGCATTCAGGAATCTCTCCTGGCAGGCTCAAAGGACCATATGGGATGCTGGGAATTGAACCCGGGTTGGCCACGTGCTATCACTCCGGCCTCCAACAATTTGCTTTTTTAACTTACCAGCATGCATTGAATATTTTAGAGCCATACTTGTAAATCAACCACAATTAGCAGAGCTTCATGAAGGCAGGGCTTATACTTAAGAATTTATGAAACACAACACATAGGCTATTCACTGTTACATGATTATACTGTAATAATTCCTAATTAATTATAGATTACAAATTTCATGCAATAATGGGAATTTAAAATATTTTTTCTCTTTTCTTTTTTTTTTTTTTTGGGTCACACCGGCAGCATTAAGGGGTTACTCCTGGCTTTAGGCTCAGAAATCACTCTAGGCAGGCTTGGGGAACCATATGGAATGCCGGGATTCGAACCACCGTCTGCTTGGGGAACCATATAGAATGCCAGGATTCGAACCACCATCCTTCTGTATCCAAGGCAAACGCCCTACCTCCATGTTATCTCTCCGGCTCTGGGAATTTTATATTTTCTATAAAATTTTTGACTGTTCCATAGTTACTTTACATTATGATAGTTAACATTGTTTATTGCCATTACTTCAATAATCTGTCATAATTTTAATGGGGTGGATATCTGCAGAAGTGCTCAGGGACCCCAGAGCCACTCAGAGTGATACTCATCCAGATGTGGGGCCTAATAATTTGGTGAAAAGGGCCCAAAGGGCCACCAGGTGATCACAGGCTACAAGTCATTACTGTGGGGAGAAGAGAGGTACATGCAGTACAGAAATCAAACTTGGAAGCTCAAGAATATACTACAGTCCTTTGAGCTCTTTCCCAGATCTCAATTACCACGTGCTTAAAGTCTTAATTAAAATCACTCCATTTTATATCTTTTTTTTTTTTTTTTGGTTCTTGAGTCACACCTGGCGGCGCTCAGGGGTCACTCCTTGCTCTGTGCACAGAAATCGCCCTTGGCAGGCTTGGGGTACCATATGGGATGCCAGGATTCGAACTACTGTCCATCCTGGATCCAAGGCAAATGCCCTACTGCTGTGCTATCTCTCCGGCCCCTATTTTATATCATTCTTAATCTTTTTGTTTGTTTGTTTTTTGGGGGTCACACCTGGCAGTGCTCAGGGGTTACTTCTGACTCTACACTCAGAAATTGCTAACCATATGGGATGCTGGGATTCGAACTACCATCCTTCTGAATGCAAGGCAAATGCCCTACCTCCATGCTATCTCTCCAGCCCCATGTCATTCTTATTCTATCATGTTTTGTATTCCATATTGAAAACATAATAAGTAATCTTAAATGATGAGTCAAAGGCAGTTTAAAAGCCAATTTTATTTCAGTTTTTAACAGTTTGATGATTCTCCTTGTTTTACATATTGAACACTGAAAACTCCTAATAATGTTAAAGTCACCAAATGACAAGAAAATAAACCATTAATTTTTAGCTTGAGTATTGGAAAACTATAGTAATGTTGACAAAGACTTTTACAAAATATAAATCAAGATAGTAGACATTGTCTTCACTGAAGAATCAATCAGATCTTAGTGTATTTTTATGTCCCATTTCTATCTGTATTTAGCTATCTTAAACAATTAAGGTATGGATATAGATATACTCTTTTTTTAAAAAAAATTCTATTGGTTTTACGAAAGATTTTGTTTTTATTTTATTTTTTGGCTTTGGGGTCACACTGGTGGCATTCAGGAATTACTCCTTGCTCTGCGCTCAGAAAGCACTCCTGACCATATGAGATACCAGCTGCACGCAAGGCAAACACCTACCTGCTGTGCTATCACTCCAATCGAAAGACTTCATTTAAAAATTTCCCCTAGTGCAATAAAATTTTTTTTGGGGGGGCCCCACACCTGGTGACGCTCAGGAGCTACTCCTGGCTTGAGGTACCATATAAGACGCTGGGGTTAGCGCATGTAAAGCAAACGCCCTTTCGCTTGCGCCACCACACTTCAGAACAGCAAATATCTACAGAAAAGTAAGACAGTATTGGTTCCCACATATCTCCTCTCCATTTTTGTTAAAATTTTACATTATACCTTTTAATAGGTGAAAGTCAATTCTTTTTACTAGAGTCTTTATTTCTTTATTTTATATTTCTTTAGTTTTTACCTGCTCTTTATCGATTTCAGAATTCCAACCAACCTTCATTTACTTGGTCCTGTCCCTTAGATGCTACTTGAATGTGAGAATTTAGCTTTACTAGTTTTTGATGATCTTGCAAGTATCATCAATTTTATAGTATGCCACTCTACTGGAATCTGGTGCAATTCTTAAGAGGAAAGTTAGGAGTTAGGGGAAGATCAGTTTGGTATAATTCTCAGTTTAGAAACACAGATTATAGGTTGGAGTGATAGCACAGCGGTGGGGCATTTGCCTTGTATGCAGCCACCCTAGAACGAACCCTGCTTCAATTCCCGGCATCACATATGGTTCCCCGAGCCTGCCAAGGAGTGATTTCTGAATGCAGAGCCAGGAGTAATCGGAGTGATGCCAGGTGTGACCCAAACCCCCCCCCCCAAAGAAAAAAGAAACAGACTGAAAACAATGTGTGTGATTCTTGCCTTGAGTCACTCTTAACTCCTATTTTACATAAATAGATAAGACAGGCTTCAGAAAGAATATGATAACCAAAGAAAAGGTTGACTTTTTAAAAAAGTAAGAGGTAGAAACATTATAAAAACTTTGCTTTGGTTTCTGTCTTAACCCCCCCTCCCCCCCACACACACAACAGGCTGTGCTCAAGACTTAATTCAGAGATCATTCCGGGCAGGCTCAGGGAACCATTTACAGTGCTGAGGATTGAAGCTAGGTGGACTGCATGTATGGCAAGCCCCCTACTCTGCTATTTGCTATCTTCAGTCTACTTTCCAAGCAAGTATAGCTCTCTAAGAATTAAAATTATAACGTAAAACCAAAACAGTTTAAATGATATAATAGTTCAATTATATATATTTATAAATAAAATCTGGGGTTTATATTAATGTTACTTAGGTATATATTTTCAAACTGTCTTACCAAATATACAATATATATGATGCAGTAAAAAAGGTAGGTCAAAATGTCTTATCTTAAATATCCTATAGGTCTGTAATAGTCAAATCAGTCAAATAATTCTTGACTAATCCTCTCTTAAACAGTGGTTCTCAAACTTTACAAACTTTACAGTGTATTACAATCACCTACAGGGCCTATTCAGATTCCTGAAAGCTTTCCTGAGCAGTTTCAGAACCTGAGAATGTTCACTTTGAACGTGTTCCTAAGTGATACTGCTGCTGGTCTGACAACACCACTAGGAAAACAAATGCTTCTTCTACATTAGCAACGAAGCTGCAATTATTAAGGTTCTATGATATTTGGGTACTTTACATGTGTCACCTTATTTGACTAATTGTAGAGAACTTAATAAGTATGAGTTTCCCTTCTATATTTATAAAAGTAACCTGGGTGGAGAAACTGAAGAGATAATAGGATCAAGTGGTAAACTTAAAATTCAGCTTCCTGGGGCCATGGCAGTGGCACAAGCATTAGGGCATTTGCCTTGTACATACTAACCTAAGATGGACCACAGTTCAAACCCCCGGCGTCCATATGATCCCCAAGCCAGGAGCGATTTCTGAGCACAGAGCCAGGAGTAACCCCTGAGCATCAGCAGTTGTGGCCCAAAAACCAAAACCAAAACAAATGAACAAAAAATTCAGTTTCCCTTCAGTTGTAATGAAGGAAAGTTAAAACTTTCCATAGATACAGGAGTGAAATATGAGCCTCCTGAACATGTCCATTTGAAAAAGGTCCTGTACAGTGACTATTTCTGGTTAGTGGGATGTTAGGTAAGGAACAGAGATCCGTACAGAAAGGTAGAGGCTCAGGATTACAGAACTAACTCATCTCTGAACTACTCAAATAATAAAAGGTAAACTGAATACTAAATAGTTAACAAAGAAGAAAGAATATGTGTTTGATATAGTATTGAATATTCCTTAATTACTATTATTTTATTAGTTCTTACAAAAAATAACAAATGCAAATAAAAATTTTAAAAGAATAATCTCATTTACATCAAAGTTTACAATATCATACACATTTTCTGACCACCAGTGTGTAACTACATCACTAATCAATCAGTTCTTTTTTGGATTTTGCAGTAACACAGCATAATGGTCTTCAACAAAATGCTGACAATTATTGAGACATTTACCTCCTTTCATAAAGCAAATCAAAAGCAACGACATACAACTTGAAGGTTAGGTAGCAAATCACACAATAAATAAATTACCAAATATTAAGTTTCCAACATATAGATTTCTGACACTTGGTTATACTATATAAAAAAAGATATCAAGACAAAACATTACTAAGGTGCAAACTAAAAACAATGAGTTTTAAACTTGAGAATGATAAAAAGCCAAGCCAACTGTGCATCTCTGTCAAAACAAATATTTTGTACCGGTATACGAAATATTTCCTTTTAAATATCTTTATACAATATTTGCACTGAATGCTTTAAATCAAACTCATATTTATATTTAAGTAAGAATTAAACAGACCACCCAAAATGCTGATTTCCTATCTCAAAATGTTAAGTATTTCAAATGACAACTTCCAGGTGGTATACACAGTGACTATACTATACCTTGTTCCTTGAGTAACATTACAAGCATATTTTTAAGAGTATATTTTTATTTATAGGTCAGATAAAGCTTTATTAAATGGTAAACATTTGAAACACTGCAGAAATACAAGTTGCAAAAAAGAGGTACATTCAGAAGATCTGCTGCTCAAATAATATTTTTTCAAAACCAGGTGGAGGAGTATGATAAAATTCACTGAACTGGCAATCCAAAATAGCACTGTCATCAACTAGAGGTAGGAAAAAAGAAAATTAATTAGAAGCATCACTTTAATTTGAACGAATACACAATAATTATAAACTATTTCCATAATATAGTATCAATAGGCAAAAAGAATATGCACACATGTTGCCCGGGTTATAAAACATAGTACTATTGGGTAATAACAATCACAATAAAGACCAAACTTTGTTAAAATATTAGAAAGATATACATTAAAATATTATTAATAATCATTCTCTATAGTTTAAGAGAAATTTAAGTTTTTCCCCTTTTCCAGGATGTATTGTCTTAATTTGATACAATTAAGGAGTATCACTTTAAAAAGTTTCCTATGAAAAAATTAAAGGTTCACAGGAAGATGCAAAAATAATAAGAATCCTATAAATCCTCCATCTAGCTTTCTCCAAGGGCAACATATTACTTTTTTTTTTGGTTTTTGGGCCACACCCATTTGACGCTCAGGGGTTACTCCTGGCTATGCGCTCAGAAGTCGCTCCTGGCTTGGGGGACCATATGGGACGCCGGGGGATCGAACCGCGGTCCGTCCTAGGCTAGCGCAGGCAAGGCAGGCACCTTACCTTTAGCGCCACCGCCCGGCCCCGGCAACATATTACTTAACGACCACATCACATACATCAATCACATCACATCACATCAAAACCAGAAAACTGACATTGATATCATACTGGTAACTAGACGGCAGGCTGCTTCAACATGTTTCTTTTTTAAGAGCATTTAATCAAGAGAAACAAATGTATATAATCCAAACGAACAGTTTTATATGAATATTCAAAAACAAATCGAGGTTTCATCACACAATAAACTTACTACTATGTGGCAATAAAAATGAATATGATTAAATATAAATTTAAAACCATCGTGTTGAGTATAAGAATCTAGGCCATACAAAACTACAAATGGTATGATTTTGTTGATCTAATAATACACAAATACAAGGTAATCTAGACTGACAAAAACAGTAGATCAGTGATTGTCTGACTGGGTCAGGTATAGGAGAGGTGATCAGGAAACATTTTAAAGGAACAGAGAAAAACATTTTTTCTTTTGGGCCACACCTACTGGTGCTCAGGGCTTACTCCTAACTCTGCTTAGGGATCACTCCTGGCAGGAATCAGGGGGACCATATATGATGCTGGAGGGGTCAAACCCAGGTCAGCTGAGTGCAAAGCAAATGCCCTACCTGCTGTAATATAATTCTGGCCCCCAAGAAAACTTTTTTAAGTGGGGCAAATATGTCCATTATCTTACCCATGGGAAATAACTTCATAGATAATTGTTAAATAAGCATGTGTTTAGTGCACATTACTAAATATTTTCTCACTGACAATAGAAACAGAAGAAAAACTTGAGTTCTAAATTTTAAGTTCATAAAGTCACTAAAATTTTTATCAAGACTAGTTTCAGGGAAGCCAGTCTGAGTTAAAGAACAAATAAACAATACTAAAGGATAATGGAGATTACCCTGTAAGAAACACAGTCATACAGGAGAGGGGAACCACAACACTAGTAAAGGTTGCCAATTGAGGAAAGGGATTTTGGGGAACAATAAGACTTTAAATATTTACAGGCATTAAAGAAGAATAACACCAAGAGATATTGAAATCTAGACTACTGACTTGTTTATCAGCATAAAGGGTAGTAATTTCTCTGTAATGGGATGGAAAAACAGCAAGATAGAAATGGATCTAGAAAGCACCTTCAGAGGGTAAGTTTAGAATGCTGGAGTCTAGGGCCAGAGCGATAGCACAGTGGATAAGGTATTTGTCTTGCACATGGCCTACCCGGGTTCTATCTTAGGTGTCCCATATGGTTCCCAGACCTGCCAGGAGCGATTTCTGAGCACAGAGCCAGGAATAACCCCTGAGCGCCACAGGATGTGGCCTAAACCAAAACAAACGAACAGAAAAGAATGCTGTTATTGTTTTTTTTTTTTTTTTAAATAATAAAGGTCCTTTGTAGTGAAAAGAGAAATTCAAATAATTAATTGATAGCACCTTTTTTAAGAATACAATTCTTGGAAGTACATACTTGTACAGAAACTATAGTACTAATACACATATACTTATGAAAAGCAAGATAATTTCTTTCAGGAGACATTTAACATGTAGGCAATTTTCTAAAAGTTAATGTTTGATTTACTTAAAACTCCCATATCTATTTCCAAAATATTCTTTACAATTACATTTCTTAGTTACCTAAAGTTTCACAATAAATGACTGAAAAGTCTTTGTAAACTCAGTAAATATTTTTGGAGCTTTCTAGAACCTAAGATTACAAGGTAAAAATAGAAACATGGTTACTGCATATTTCAGTATAATCACTGTATTTGGCAAGTGCTTTATTAAAATACATGGGGAAATAAACACATTTAATAATATCTAGTTACTGAATATATTACCATGTTATTCGGCCTTCTAAATGATAGTGATAATTTTAAAAAAATCAAGTGAAAGTTAACATATATCTAATATTTAGAGTTCTTTTTTAGCTTACCATAAACAACTGGATATACTGTCCCACGTATACCTGATGCTGGACAATGCATGTTTTTTCCATTCAAATATACATTTAATTCTACATGGTCATATGTAATACCCTAAGAGTAAAGGAAAACGCTTTTTTAAAAAGATAACGACATAAATGTCTAATAATAACCTAGACAGTCAGAAAGCACTTACTAAAAACCATGAGAACAAAATACTAATCAATTACAGGAGCTTTTTTTTGGGGGGGGAGGGGTCATACCCGGTGGTGGTCAGGGGTTACTCCTGGCTCTGTGCTCAGAAATCACTCCTGGCAGGCTGGGGGTGGGGGTGGGGATGGGGGAACCATATGGGATGTTGGGATTCGAACTACCATCCATCCTGGGTCAGCTGAGTGCAAGGCAAATACCCTACTGCTGTACTATCTCTCCAGCTGCTTTTTTTTTCAACTTTATTGATTAATTGATTGATTGGGTTTTTGGGCTACACCCAGTGGTGATCAGAGGTTACTCCTGGCTCTGCACTCAGAAATTTCCCCTGTCAGGCTAGGGGACCATATGGGATGCTGGAAATTGAACTGGGTCCCTCCTGGGTCTGCTGCCTGCAAGGCAAACACTCTACCACTGGGCTATCTCTCCGGCCCCTACAGGAGCTTTTTTTTTGATTTTTGGGCCACACCCATTTGATGCTCAGGGGTTACTCCTGGCTATGCGCTCAGAAGTCGCTCCTGGCTTGGGGGGCCATATGGGACGCCGGGGGATCGAACCCCGGTCCGTCCTAGGCTAGCGCAGGCAAGGCAGGCACCTTACCTCTAGCGCCACCGCCCGGCCCCTACAGGAGCTTTTTTTAAGGTTTCTAATTTGGTAGAATTCTACTTGAATTGATTTTGAAACAAAAACTGGTGATAACAGAGGGACACAAATTAGAATAGAATTATATTTCATATATGTATTTTTAAGAATATAGTCCAATACTCTTAAATATTTACATTAAATATGAATCCTAAGAGTCCATATTGGAGGTAATATAAATGTCAATAGTTCAAATCCTAGTGTTAAAGTCAGGTAACAAATTTTTGTATTTACAAAATTAAGATGATACATGCTGTAAATGGAAAGACCTTTTAAATTTATTCAGAAAACACTGAATTTCTATGAAACATTACCTAAGTTTACCCTTTGGTGAAGAAAACAGTGATACTTTCATAATTCTACACTTTCACCTTCTACCTGTCCCTGTTTTCAAGTTGCAAAAAAGTGACCTTCTGCAACTCAGTTCCAACGAAGAAATCCCACATTCCTATTTTTGAGGGGCTATAGGGATTATGAATCAGACTAGAGGGACCATACAGAATGCCAGGTATGGAATGTGGGCTGGCTGCATGCAAGACAAGCATCCTATTGCTTCAGCCAAGAAATAAAACATTTCTATATTTATCTTTCTTGATTTCAAATTTGTCAAGCATTACAAAGGTAAAGCTGATGCCTATGACTGAATATAATTAGCAATTAACTTTACGTTGAAAACAGAAAATAGCAGCTTGGAATATTTTTAAAAGCACAACAAAATGAAAGATAACATTTAAACATAAATGATGATACAAAAATATCAATAACAACAACTACTACTATTAAAATACTAGAAAACACTTGATAACCTGAACTACTGGTATGTCAGAAGTACTACTATAGTTCTTTCAAATTTATTCATTTAATTCTTATAACTAGATAAGCATTATCATCATCTCCGATGAAGTATTCAAAGTGAGGTCAATCATTTACTGATGGGATAGTTAAAGCACAACTACAATAAACAATTTACCTATGTTGCACAGCTAGAATGTGGCAAAGCTGGGATTTAAACCCACGCAGTATGTTTCAGTTACACATTTGGTAAGAACGCACAGACATCTCTTGCCGCTTCAGAATACTCGATTGCCATGCCATACTTCTTAAAGCCTTGTATACAGGGGCCGGAGTGATAGTACAGCAGGTAGGGTGTCTGCCTTGCATGTGGCTGACTCAAATGAAATCTCTGGCATCATATATGGTCTCGAACTTGCCAGGAGTGATCCCTGAGTAAGTGTTGAGCACTGCCAGGCAAGGCCCAAAAATCAAAAACAATAGAAAACAATTTTTTTTTCAGTTATGAAGTTAAGTGAAAAGGAAAAACTAGCTTTGAAAAAATAAGAATTGGGGCTGATATAACACCCCACCCCCCTGCCACTGCTCAATTTGACTGGCTTTAAAAAAAAAAAGGAATTGGGGCTGGGAGATAATACAGAGGATAAGGTACTTGCCTTGCATACAGTCAACGCAGGTTTGAAACCTGGCATTCCATACAGTTCCCTGAGCTCCACCCGAGTGATCCATTAGGACACAGCCAAGTGTAAACCCTGAGCACTACTGGGTGTGGTCTAACAACCAAAAATATTAAACCAAATAAGTAAACAAAAAAGACACACACAGAATTAAGAATAACAGTGAGTATCATTCACAAACAAAATGATCACAAAGAAGCAACCACTTCAAAGATTTTAGACTGTGGATAAATATGACTATGTTATCTTAAAAGCCTTTTAGAAGCAGAGAAAGATATTATAGGTGATCTCACTTCAGTTGGAAGAGCAAAAGTTCAAAGAGATCAGTATCAAATACTATGAAAATGTTTTCTCAAGAGCTAGAGAGATAGTACACAAGGAATGTTTGTGTCATGACCTCATTTAGATCCTCAGCACCCAAATATGGTCCCTTAGCACTGCTAAGTGTAGCCAAACATCATGCCTCCTCCCCAAATTCCCTTCAAAGCTTGCAAAGTCAGAGTTGTATTAAATACTGGTTAAGAAATATTCAGAAGAGAAGCAGACTGCTTCGGTTTCCTTCCAGTTTATGAAGCTAGCAGTTTACATCAACAGGTTGTAATCCTGGTGCCTTTTACCATCTGCTGGCCTCACCTGCTAGAAATATCTAGTTTGGAACACAAGCTCCCAGCATAGTAGCAACATCCCAAGTAAAGGAAACAAGTGAGGTGAGCTCTTAATTCCAAAAAGTACAGTCTAGTTCAATTATTAGAAACTAGGTTTGATTCTGCCCTAACAAAAAATCCTGTGTACATTTATTACTAACTGCATGCATGCATACATGCTTGTTTAGTTAATAAGACTCTAAGCTCAGCCTGCTATATTACATAAATCCTGGAATTATCCCATATAAGAAGTGACTTAAAAAACTCCTAAAAAAGAAAAGAAAAGACAACCCCTGCCAGGCACTTAAAAAAGTACCTGGCCCCAGGGGTCACTCGTGGCTCTGCGCTCAGAAATCTCCCCTGGCCAGCTGGGAGACCATATGAAATGCCGAGAATCAAACCGGGCCCCTCCTGGGTCAGCTGCATGTAAGGCAAATGCCCTACTGTTGTCCCATCTCTCCGGCCCCAAGTCTAAGACGTTGCATATCTGCTTTCCTATTGGTGGACTAGCTCTATTCAATACTACGTGAATACTAAATAAACATAAATCACTTGTTTGGATATTAAAACCTATTTTTTTTTCATTTCTCCTCAACAATGACAGAGGATTAAAATTCTATACATATGAAAATATTTTTCCTATTTTTGAATTTGTTCTTTGTTTCCTTTCCTACGTCACTGCCAGTAATTTGATGAACTTTGTTCCCAAGTGTTAAGACTAAGGAGATAAATATGGTAGAGGAATGTCTTGTTTCTCTTGCTTCTGCATGTACTTATTCTCTTAGTCTTCCTTTTAGAAGAATGGGCATGGAATACTCAGTCTAATTTAACAATGCTGACAAACTAAAAATGGTTCTTAAATCTGTCATTTCTATGAATGAAGCAAGAATTACACAATAGAAGCTTAGTACATCAACAAAAAAAACCATTTGTAGCTTATCATCTTTTTTTCTGTTTGAATTTCATCTTTTAATATAAACAGATTGACAGCATCAACTCGACTTCAAGATTCTTTTTTAAGAAGTAACTATTCGGGGCCGGAGAGATAGCATGGAGATAGTGTGTTTGTCTTGCATGCAGAAGGACAGTGGTTCAAATCCTGGCATCCCATATGGTCGCCTGAGCCTGCCAGGAGCAAATTCTGAGCATAGAGCCAGGAGTAACCCCTGAGCACTGCCAGGTGTGACCCAAAAACCAAAAAAAAAAAAAAAAAAGAAGAAGAAGTAACTATTCAATTAAGGGTGTTTCACATTATAGGCATCTGGCAGTGATCTGCAAATATTGAACCAACTACTGAGAAAGAACAGGGTAAAGAACAAATTTAAAAATATAGTTTAGGGGCCAGAGAGATAGCACAGTAGCAATTGCCTTGCAAGCAGCCAACCCAGGACCTAAGGCACCCCATATGGTCCCCCATGCCTGCCAGGAGCTATTTCTGAGCTGATAGCCAGGAGTAACCCCTGAGCACCACCGGGTGTGGCCCAAAAACAAAAACAAAAAATAGAAAAATATATTTATATATATAGTTTAAAAACAGTTTATATTATTGTCCACTTTTGACTATAATAATTGAGAAAAATTAATATCAATGATTTACATTCAATTATATGACTAATTGTCCTTTTAAAAAATTATAGGGAAGAGAGGAGCCGGAGAGAGAACACAGTGGTAGGGTGTTTGCCTTGCATGCAAAAGGACAGTGGTTCGAATCCTGGCATCCCATATGGTCCCCTGAGCCTGCCAGGAGTAACCCCTGAGCACTTCCAGTGTGACCCAAAAACCAAAAACCAAAAAAAAAAAAAAGAATTATAGCAAAGAGAAAAGCAAACTATAGATAAAAATCTTAAGTTCTACATCTTCATCTCTAAATTACAAGTTTACCAAATAGATATTGAGGGAGTGGAGAGATGGCATGGGACAGGGAAGAGGAGCATACAGGAGGGGAGTTATGGACAGCTGCAGAGAGTAACAGACACTTTGGGGGTGGGCATAGTATGGCAATATTGTGTGGCTAAACATTTAGTGTGGCTAGAGCATAAATATTTAGACCCATTAGTGACCCATTTTTACCTCAAATAAAGTACTGTATTCAATTAATAAAATTCCTTAATCAAGTAACCTTATCTGTGTTAGCATTAGAAATTTTCCTTCATTATTTACAGATTCCTTTCAGTTAGTACTAGATCCAGGACC
The DNA here is from genome assembly GCF_024139225.1 of Suncus etruscus. NCBI lineage: Eukaryota > Metazoa > Chordata > Mammalia > Eulipotyphla > Soricidae > Suncus > Suncus etruscus. Next base: position 62,092,663 of record NC_064855.1, read on the forward strand.
CCAAGGTTCTGTTTATAAGGCACCTTTGCTAAAGGAGAGCCTCAGCTCTGTTCTCATCTGATGTTAATAGACTCAACTCAGTAGATATGGTTCCTGGATGGTACTATATGAAGAGTATACAGAAAAAGCAGAGAGACATCTTTAATTATATTTTCAATCTTAATTTATATTTAATTATATTTTCAAAAACTTACATATATCTATTTGGGCAACTAAGGAGAAAGATCTTTTTTTTGGGAGGGGGGAGTTTGGGCTGCACCTGGTGGCACTCAGGGTTACTCTTGTGCTCAGAAATGCTCCTGGCAGGTTAGGGGGACCATATGGGATGCCAGGGATCAAACCCGGGTCTGTCTTGGGTTGGCCATGTGCAAAGCAAACACCAGTACCACTGTACTATCACTCCAGCCCCAAGAGAAAGATCTTAATAAGCTCAGTTTAATGATAAGCCCAGCTTTCCAAAAATAACATCTCTATAATCAAGTCTTAGAAAGTGGAGCTCAGTTCTTTGAGAAGCCTTCAAATAGTTTAATAAGATTTAGTTTAATGATGACCAATGCTCCTGATAAAATTACTACTGTAACTCCTTTATGGGGGAGAGGTGAATAAGCCATACCCTGTAAAGTTCAGGGGTTGTTCCTGACTCTAAACTCAGAAATTTCTTCTGCAAGTGCTCTAGGGACTATAAAGAATGCCATGTGCCCAAGGGACTATAAAAGGATGCCATGGATTGAACCCGAGTCATCAGTGTGCAAAGCAAGAACCCTAATCATTGTACTCTCTCTCTAGCCCCACTACTTTGACTCTTTAACAGAAACTCATAACAAATTTTCTCTAAGATAGCTTTAGTTCCAAAAATACCTAATGTTTTCTAACATAAGGGTCAGAAAAGGGCCAGAACAATAACACAAAGGCAGGACATTTGCCTTGCATGTGGCTGACCTGGGATGGACCTGGGTTCGATCCCTAGCATCCCATCTGGTCCCCTGAGCCTGCCAGGAACAATTTCCAAGTGCCACCGGGGATGGCCCAAAAACAAAACAAAACAAAAGGGTCAGAAAATGTTGATTAGCAGCCAACCAACCATTAATACCCCCTGAATGGAAAAGAAGGACCCACAATAATTTACCTAGCCTATAGCAGTTTGAATAGCATTTTTATTTTCCTTGAAAAACTGTCAGATAACAGCAGCAACATCTATATCAAGTATCACTTCAATTAGATCCAATTCCAATGACTTGTCATATAAACCAAGGCAAAACTATGTAGGTATACGAAGAGCAGTTCAAGTTTAGTGATTTACTATGGGAAAGAATTCCCTAAGAAAACTCACCACCACATCTCCCTCCTGTGGAAGACTGTTGGCTGGCAGTCGGTTCTTCTCCTCATTGTTGTGGTACAGGGCTCCATCATTTCTCATCACTAGGCTGTGCACATCACGCCCAAGAGGAATTTGATTCAAGTTAACTTTCTGAGTTGCAACGCCAATCCCCCAGATTCCTGAAAATGAAATAGTTTAAATGTCCATAAAGTATGAGAAATATAAGTTATTGAGGGGCTGACGTGACAGTACAGTGAATAGGTGATTTGTCTTGCATCAACCTATTTGACTCGTGGCACACCATATGATTCTCAAGTACCAACAGGAGTGAATCCTGAGCACAGAGCCTCCAGAAGTAAGTCCTGAGCATGCTCTAGATATAGCCCAAAGCCCCAAAATAAAGTTATTTAAAAAGTAAGAATATGGGTCTGGAGAGATAGTAGAGTGGACAGGGCATTAGCCTTACGAAGAACCAAATGGAACTCAATCCACAGCACCCTATATGGTCCTGAGTGATGCTTGAGTGAAAAGCCAGGAGTAAGCTCTGATCACTGCCAGGTGTGGTTCAATTGGACCCTCTCCAGTACCCCTCAAAAAGACAGGCTGTAACAATTCCAGGACAAACTACTTCAAGTTGAAGTGTTTCACCTGTAGTTATTCAATAAGATTTGTGTGATCTGAGGGAGGGGACCAACAACATTTTTATATTATACTGATGTCAAATCTTATGCCATACTGATCAGGGTTTATCAATCTTGAAAATTTTGATAAAATTGTAACATTTTTATTAAGATTTATGAAAACTATAAATGGCTGCTCACCATACTGAGGAAGCAGTATTGCTAAAGAATGAAATTCTGTTAGTGCTATATATAACATTCTTTTTGTTTTTATTTTTTTGATTTTTGGGCCACACCCAGGGCACGCAAGTGTTACTTCGGCTCTACACTCAGATTATCCTTGGCAGACTCAGGGGACCATAAGGGATGCTGGGAATCAAACTGGCCACGTGCAAGGCAAATACCCTACCCACTGTACTGTCCCTCCAGTCTGAGCTACTCTTATTTCTTCAATTTTAGGCTGTATTAGAATAAAAACAGAACTCTTAAGAAATCATTTGTTGGGAGCCAGAGAGATGGTTGCTCTTGACTTGCAACCCACCAACCCTAGTTTGAATCTCCATCACCATTTATGGTCCCCTGAGTACTATCTCCTAACATAGAGCCAGGTATAGCCACTGAGCAATACGGAGTATGGACCCCAAATAAAAAATAAATTAATAAAAGAAATAAACCATTTGTTTTAGCACTAAGAAAAAAAGCACTAATTTTAGCACTAGAGCATATAACCAAGTTTTAGAAGTCATATCAAAATAGCTTTGAAAGGTAATTTGTCAGTGTTTGATTTTCCTTGAAAATAATGTGTATTTTTTTGGGTTTTTTTGGGCGATGCCCAGCAGCGCTCAGGGGTTACACTTCAGGCTCTGCACTCAGAAATCGCTCCTGGCAGGCTCAAGAGATGATATGGGATGCCGGGAATTGAACCCAGTCTGTCCCGGGTTGGCATCATGTAAAGGCAAACTACCTACTGCCTATCACTCTGGCCCCTTTTTTCATATTTTTAAAGAGACATATTATCAATCATCTATTTTTTTTTTTTTTTGGTTTTTGGGCCACACCCGTTTGACGCTCAGGGGTTACTCCTGACTATGCGCTCAGAAATCGCCCCTAGCTTGGGGGGACCATATGGGACGCCGGGGGGATCAAACTGCGGTCCGTCCTACGCTAGCGCTTGCAAGGCAGACACCTTACCTCTAGCGCCACCTTCCTGGCCCCCAATCATCTACTTTTTTTTTTTTTTTGGTTTTTGGGCCACACCCTGTGACGCTCAGGGGTTACTCCTGGCTTCTTGGGGGACCATATGGGGTGCCGGGGGATCGAACCGAGGTCCGTCCTAGGCTAGCGCAGGCAAGGCAGGCACCTTACCTCCAGCGCCACCGCCCGGCCCAATCATCTACTTTTAATGTTAAAATAAATAATCTCTTGGCAGGAGCTATAGCTCAAGTGCCAGGAATATGTACTGCCTGGGTATGATCCCCTGCACAGCACTGCCCCCCTCCAACACGATTGGTATTTCTTTTTTTTTTTTTTTTTTTTTTTGGTTTTTGGGCCACACCCGTTTGATGCTCAGGGGTTACTCCTGGCTATGCGCTCAGAAGTCGCTCCTGGCTTGGGGGACCATATGGGACACCGGGGGATCGAACCGCGGTCCGTCCTAGGCTAGTGCTGGCAAGGCAGACACCTTACCTTTAGCGCCACCGCTCGGCCCCACGATTGGTATTTCTACACAATCATATGAAATGTATCAAATTTTATAATTTTTGCTCTCTCTTGAGCTGGAGGCTAGCTCTAGCCGCATGGGGCTTGGAGAGACCCCATGTGGAAGGCCTTCTCCCTAACTTGGGTGCGCTGGGAGCCTTGATAGGCCCCCAGCCTTCCCCTCTTCTGCCCCCAGCCTCCAGGCCTTCTGGGGTGGCAGCCCAGGCGGCCAGAAATGGTGGGTCTTAACTTGGGGTTTGCTAAGATTTGCTCGGTTGCGCTAAGTTTGTCACGGGCAATTTCTGACTAGTCCACATATGGAAAACCGCGCGGGGGGGGGGGGGGCTAGTACCCCCGCACGCACTGTATGTATTAAGAGTATTCCTTATCTCTATGTTATGTTTTGCATATCCATAATGTCCATTTTGTATTCTGCCCTTTCCCACACCGCTACAAAGCTCATTTTTACTACTTAACTCTCTCACCCCCACAAACATCACTAACCGACATTACTCTTTAACTTCAGTACTGCACAATCCTTATCACAGACCAAAGCTGTGCATTGTGTGTAACAACCCAAAACTGTTCAAAAGACATAAAATGGACACGTATTTCTTTAGAATATTTTGTGTTTTTTCCTCTGACATCTGTAAGTCTTACTAAATATTCTCTTCTACAGTGACGATTCTAACCACTTTTTATCTTCTCTTTATGAGCTGTTCAACAAGGAATTTTGGTGAGAGAGTCCCCCAGTTTAATGCTCTGATTGAACCATGTCAGGGGGATTATTGGACTTGTTCTTATGGCCCCCATATGCGCCAATAACACCACGTGCTCCTTTTTTGCATAGGCACATTAAAATGGGAAAATACTATACATACAAATAAGATCCTACCTAATAGAAATTGGAATACACAAATCTTGTAGTGCAAAGGGACCTTACTCCCTGAACATTGACATAACGACCTGGCACAGGCCTCAGAAGAAAGGGTATTTTTCATTCACCACTGAACCAGGGAAGCCATCCACGAAACATCCAGGTTTGTCTATAATATCACCTGGAAGCAATCCTCTACCACGGAAGACCCTACCACTGCTCAGACAGAGTCTCAACAGAGACTTCCCTTAACACTGAGAAGACTTAACAACAACAACGACCTGCTTACAGGACAGGGCTCTCTGCATTGCCCTTTAATGGTGAGGTGAAACGAGGAGACACCCCACATCCTGACTTCAATGTAGGATATGCAGATTCCAGGATATTTAATACAGAAACATGATACCAACAACAGAGACTATGTGAAAAATAAAAGTGTGCTGGCACTACAGACAATGTCTTGGATTGAACGATCTAACTTGCTTGGAGCCTAGAGTTGGTCTTATGCCAGGAAACTTCAGGGGTAGGGTCTCTTTGTATTTAGGCCAAGGTTATTCCTTTCCATGCCTCTCATATTTTGGTGGGCCTATGCAAACAACAATTGGCACTCTAACACCGTTTTTACTGTGCTCCTTTGACTCTAATCCTTAAAAAAAAAAAACACTTAAAATTTGAGGTTAACTTAAGCTAATATGCATGTTCATGAAAATGTAAAAAATACTATGCCTCTAATGTTTAAGGAGTTACGTAACTTTTATGGCTTTAGATTGCCTTGTGTGCTGTTAAGAAATATTATAATGTGTTACAATCTGGGGACTTGAGGGACAAAGTAATTGTACATGGATTCTGTTTTATTTACCTTAATGTTCTTTGGCTGAAAGTTCAAAGTTAAGATATCAGTAAGGGGACTTCTTTTGAGAATTATGTTATGGGTGATTGTCCTTCCACTGTAACTTTACCTTGTCCTCTGTCTTTGCATCTTTATTCTCATAATTAAAAATTAAAAAAATTAAAAAATTTTTTATAAGTTTCAAATTATACTATGATTTCTGAAGACATAATATAAATATAAATATAAATATACCTAGGACTGATTTTCAACACTTTTACTGTGCGCTGGCACTGGTCTGAGGAATGGCAGTTGAAAACCACTGGCCCAAGAAATGAGAAAGTAGCCCTTAGAGTTGTATTTCCTTGATTAAAATCCAGACTGATTCAAGCCGGATTTGGCAACCTACTCATTTTTCTCTGATACCTCACCTGTAAATTATGAACTGAAATAGTACTCAACAAAAAAAGGTTATTAAAAGATACAATCCTGGGGCCAGAGCGATAGTACAGCAGTAGGGCATTTGCCCTGCACGTGGCCAACCCAGGATGAACCTGGGTTTGATCCCTGGAGTCCCATATGGTCCCCCAAGCCAGGAACAATTTCTGAGTGCATAGCCAGGAATAATCCCTGAGTGTTGCTGGGTGTGGCCCAAAAACAAAACAAAAAAAGATACGATCCAAATACTTTCAATACTTGCAATAGTGCTGTATGTGGCTATTCAGTATTTATTTTAAACGTTTGTTTTTAAGTTTTTTTTTTTCTTTTTTTTTAATTTCAGGATCTGTGCACCTTTTGGACCACATGCAGTTCAGGGATTGAACCAGGGAAGGCCACATGCAAGGCCTTAATTCCTGTACTAAATCTCTGGCCCTCAAGTGTTTTGAAATGCCAGTTATTATTTTAATATTCTTTAAAAGAATATTTTTGGAACGGAGCAATAATACAGTGGGTAGGATGTTTGCCTTATACATGGCTGACCTGGATTTGATCCCTGGCATCACATATGGCCTCCTAAGCACTGCCAGGAGTAATTCCTGAGCACAGTTAGGAGTAACCCCTGACTAGGCAGCCCCCAAACAAACAAAAATAAATTAAAAAGTTTTTAAATCTACACAATGAATTCAAAGAAGTTAAAATTCCATTTAAGTTCCAGAACTATTTCAAGCATTATCCTTTGAGAAGGAAATGACTGCTTTAGTCATTGCTCATTGCACTACAACATGCAGTGAATCGATGTAACAAAAAACATTAATGATAAAATATAAAGTCATTTTCTAACTCTATATCTCAAGTCAGTAAAACTTTTAGTATAAAACTTTTGGTTTAAGGACCAGAGAGATAGCACAGTGGTAGTAGGGTGTTTGCCTTGCACGCAGCTGACCCAAGACGGGCTGCGGTTTGAAATCCAGCATCCCTGAACCTGCCAGGAGCGATTTCTGAGTGAACAGCCAGGAGTAACCCCAGAGCGCCCCTGGGTGTGACCCAAAAACAAAAAAAAAACACAAAAAACCTTTTGGTTTAGGATGAATTTTTTTTCTTTTTTTTTTGCAGGGCCTGGGATTAAACCTAGGTTTAATCCTTAAGCACTCCCCATGTATTTGTTCCCAGGTATATTGTTGAGAATATCATCCAAACTGAAAACTCAATTTTTTATAAGATTAAGGGTCAAAAATATGGGTTTCTTTTCAGAAATTAGGCCAACCTGGGTTTGTTTCCCAGCACCCGATATAGACCCTAAAACATCACCAGGATTGATTCCTGAGCAAGTGCTTTACTTGAGAAGATTGCAATGACCTGAGATATTTTGCTGCTAGTGAGCAACGTAATAAAAGAATGAAATGGGGGAGATAAGATAGCACAATGCAGCTCTGACTTTGGTTCAAATCCCAGCACAGCCAGAAGTGGCCCCTGAGATCAAAGTCAAGAGTTACGATGCAATGCAATGTATGGCCCTCCAAAAAAGTAAAATGATGACAGTTTCATATCTACCTTATATACATAGGAAAATCAATATTTAAAATTAATATAAAAAAGTAATGTTTGGGCCCGGAGAGATAGCACAACGGCGTTTGCCTTGCAAGCAGCCGATCCAAGACCAAAGGTGATTGGTTCTAATCCCGGTGTCCCATATGGTCCCCCGTGCCTGCCAGGAGCTATTTCTGAGCAGACAGCCAGGAGTAACCCCTGAGTACTGCCGGGTGTGGCCCAAAAACCAAAAAAAAAAAAAAAAAAAAAAAAAAGTAATGTTTTACATCGCTTATGCTAGCTGAGTAAAACTATGGTTGATATACTATATCTAGTTTTCTTCCTATCTAGTGCTTATATTAATAACGCAATATTTCACTATAAGTGTCTTCATAATAAAGACTTAAAAAATCTCCATTTATAATATAGCCACATTTAATATTTAAATTGTTTTTTTCTTTTTGGGCACACACACCCAGCTGTGCTTATGGCTTACTCCTCCTAGTTCTGTGCTCAGAAATCACTCCTGGTGGTGCTTTAATGCCTACCAGCACTTCTCTCTCTCCTCTCATCCGCCCCTCTCTGCTTTGGGTTCACACCTAGCAGCACTCAGAGGTTACTCCTGGCTATGTGCTCAGGAATCACTCTTGGCAGGCTTGGGGGACCATATGGGATGCAAGGGACAGAACCCTGGTTGGCCATGAGCAAGGCAAATGCCCTACGCATTGTGCTACTGCTCCAACACCAACTCCAAATATTAAAAAAAAGAAAAAGAAAAAAAAAAAGAAATAGACTTTTGGCTTCTATCAGAATTCTAAATCTGATTACTTCAGAAAGTTCTGAATCATGGTATCTTAAGATAATATTAAGAAACAAAACCCTCAGAAAGATAAATATCATTATACAAACCTGTGGACTGAATTTTGAACTCAAAGTAACTTTTGTTTTGATGTAAAGGTGCACTGGCTAAACAACCGCCAGTTCCACATATTCTTCTTCCATTTTTCACAATGACAACATCTGTTCCTAAACAAGAAAAGCAAACACGTGTGAAGTTTTGTATTTTTTTTATCCAAAATCATGGTTCATTTTTGCTCAACTTTTAGCTATTGATCCACCAAAAATATAGATGCTATTTGCACTTTAAACTACAAAAACTGTTGTGAATTATTTTAAATACTTCCTCATTTTTACCTGAGAGAATATTTATATTTCCTATACATTTAATTTATTTATTTTAATTGGGGCCATATCTGGCTGCGCTCAAGACTTACTTCTGGTGGTGCTTGGGAAACTATGTGGTGCCAGGATCTAACTGAGGCAAGCACCAAACCACTTACAGTTTTGAAATGCTCTCAGGCAAGCATAGGTTACTTACAATTTGTAACACATAAATCAATTATATGATAAATGTCTTAAATAAGGTGATAGGCCTTTAAAAGAGACGTTGATAAACTGGTACAATTTTCAATTCAATCGACATAATATACTGCATACTGATATTTACTAGATACAATATACTCTGCTAGTTTCATAAGTTAGTCAAGAACTGAAGAGAATATGAAATGTAGAAAGAACATTTACATACTTTAAGTAGCTGACACCAACAGTTTAATTTAAGATAATAAAGTTTAGGATAATAAAAATGCTTTAATATTGCTACTCTTGATCATATTGCAATATGCAAACAAAAATCGTTTTTTTTGTTTGTTTGTTTGTTTTGCTTTTGGGTCACACTCAGCAGTGCTCAGGGACTACTCCAGGCTCTATGCTCAGAAATTGCTCCTGGCAGACACAGGGGACCATATGGAATCCCGGGATTTGAACCACCGACTGTCCTGTATCGAATGCTTACAAGGCAAATACCCTACCGCTGTGCTATCTCTCTGGGCCTGGAAACAAAAATTTTAACATAATTAACTGTACTTTATTTTCTTTGAGTATTTTACCTAAATATCATTTGGTAAGTAAAAGAGACAAAAACTGTCTCTTGATAATAAACCCAAACCATGTCTTTTCCAAACCTTGATTTAGGAAAGTATGTCTATCAGAGCACATAAAGAGATTTCATTCTGCTACGTGAAAAACATCCATGAGCTTGAGTGTAGAACAGTAAGATGCGTGCCTTCCATGCACTGCTCTGGTTTTGATTCCTGGCATGCCTATGGTCCCTAGAGTTTACCAGAAGTGATCCCTAAGTACAGAGCCAGGAGTAAGCCAGGTGTGGCACGCACGCGCGCGCGCACACACACACACACACACACACACACACACACACACACACACACACACACACAAAACAGACAAACATCCCATAATACACTAATGCTCATGACTCCCAAGATCTACAGTACATATTCCCACTTCTTTATAATAAATGTACAAGTAAGCAGGTTAACCTGTGAGCGAACCATATGGAAATCCTCCAGAGCTGGATAAATGAAACTACACTAGAGTAACAATAGTTATGAATAATGTGGTAGGTGTCCCATAATAAAATTCATATTTAAACAGAAAAATATTGGGATCAAATACTAAAAGTGCAAATTTTTGAAATTGTATCATAATTCTAAACTGATAAGAAAAGTTCTTAAGTTTTCTTAAAAGTTGAATACTATCGGGAGAGTTGGCTAGCAGGGCTAGGGGGCTGCAGGGGAGCCTGGAGGGCGGGCAGGGAAAAGAAATGAGAAAAAAAAGTTGAATAAAATCAAGCAAGTATTCAACATTCATTTGCACTCATTTTTTCTTTATAATGTTAGGCCTCTAATTCTGGGAAAATACCTATATAAATAATTTATACTCAGTTACACCATCTAGGCCTGGAATGCAGCCAGGGCTCAGCTTGTCCCTAGCAGCAAAGACCACATAGTAGCTGGCGCTTGCTCAACAAAGAACTGATACAGAAAGGAAAGAATGTGTTCTGTTAATGGGCTTTGTAATGGACATGCAGCATCTATGTTCCATTTCCCAACAGATATCCCACTAGAGACTTAAGAAGTTCCAAGAGGGGCTGGAGCCAAAACCCAGAGGGTAGGACATTTGCCTTGCATGTTGCTGACCCGGGTTCAATCCCCAGCTTCCAACATGGTCCTCCAAACCTGCCAAGAGTTATTTCTGAGCGCAAAGCCAGGAGAAATTCCTGAGTGCTGTTGGGCATAGCCCCAAAACCAAAAGTGAAAACAAAAAAAGAAGTTTTAAGGAAGCTAACTTAATCTCTGGCTTTGGTCGATACAATTATGACCTGGGCTAAATGAATAAGTATATTTCTAATTTCCTGGCCACAGTGATGAGTTTCCCTCAAGTCAAAGTGTTCTTTTTATCTGAGCCAATTTCTCATTGACATAGTCTCAGGACTTCTGCAGGAGATAAAATAGACACTATCATTCTTGCTGGACCATAATGAGAAAGCCCAGGGAGTTGCTGCATATTATCTGGAAGCCAGTCTTCAAAGATAAGCAGTAGAAAGCAAAGTAAATAAAAAGTACAACATAAAAAAAAAAATGCAGAAAACTTATGACCCCAAACTGAAGCAAATTATAGAAATAGATTTAAAATAAAAATGAATTTTAAATTTTAATTTTTTGTTTGGAAGCTACACTCAGAGATGCTCAGAGTTTTTTCCTGGCTCTACACTAGGGATCACTCCTGGTAATACTCTGAAATACCATATGGAATGCTAGGGACTGAAACCAGGCTGGCTGTGTGCAAGACAAGTGCTGTATCTGACTTTCAAATTTTAAGATATAAATTACCATAGTGTCTATTTAAACTTTATATGGAAACATGTCCCTCTGAGAAACATAGGATATCATAATCCAGAAATGGGAATATAACTGGAGCATACTACCAACATAAAAATAAGATAATGATGGAATTTTGTTTGAGCTAATTGTTTTTTTTTGTTTGTTTGTTTGTTTGTTTTGGGCCACACCCAGAAGCACTAAGTAAGCTACTCCTGGCAGGCTCAGGGGACCTTACGGGATGCCAAGGATGGAATCCAGGATGACAATATGCAAGGAAAATGTCCTATCCGCTGTGCTATCGCTCTGGCCCCATGCTCTTGTCTTTTATATTTTGGAATAAAAAGCATCACCATATGTAGTTCCAGAGGCCTGATCCCCATCTCCTCCCCTGGAGGCCCCTGAACATTGTGGGGTGGCTCGAGCGAGCAATCCTTGGCACTATAGGACCAGCTATATTTCATCTTCAGGCCTCAGCATCCTGGCTAGCTAAGGCTCACCAGAAAGGCTTCACTCCCCTGATTCTCAACTTCTGTTTGGGAGGCAAAAAACAGATACTAGTTATAAGAATAGATACAAAAATCAAGGAACACTCTCATGAGCAAACTGTAGAAATAATCAGGAGCTGGCAACAAAGTGGCCCTTTACTGTGTTTTCAGCACCTAAGAAAAGTCCACTACTGAGAATGGTTCAATAAACATCAGATGAGTGAAGAAATAAATGGAAGGAAATATTTTCTGGGGGAAATGATAGCACGTGGACATCCAAGGTCTATAGTGATGATGGATAAGAAATAATTTAAAGATGTCTACACGTACATATTTATGTATTAAATTTTACACCTGGGATATCTATGAATTAACAGTACAAAGCCATATAATAGTATACTTGTGATTCAGTACTTGTGTTTTCATACATAGAAAGAAAGAACATTGTCTCATAATTTTCTCCACTCAAGATCCCTCTGGCATGAAGAATATTTACAGAATGCTGGTAGATAAAACAGGTATCGGACCAAATAGTTACTTTATGACAATATCACAAAGTATTTATTTAAACAAAAGCTACAATGTAGCCCCCGGATCCACCACGTAAGAAGCTAGGGTCTAGAAACAGAGATGTAACAGATATTATAGAGAATCTAGGAAAGGGGAGTTTTGTTGGGGGAAAAAAGAAGTGTGGGACTATCTATATTCGGCATAGAATAACGTACAACAAAAACCAAGCGCTTTAACTGGACCAACCACAGTGGAAATCTCTCCTTGTAGAGTAATAATATTTCTGGCACATGCAATGATAATAGGTGAGGACAATTTAAGTCAAGGTGGGGCTGGACGTCAGGCCTACATCTGCCCACTGGAAATTCCAGGAAGGAAAACACAGACAGAAGCAAGCGAAGCAGCAAAGCGTGCTTACATCATTGTGCAAGAGCCAGGCCCATCGGATGAATCAATCGCCAGCACCCCAAAGAGTGACTAAGGAGGCGATGGGAAGGAGGTTGCGCCAGAAGGCGCAGGTGCGAGCCACTTAGGCCTTTTGCCTTGCTTTTGCCTTGAGCAGGGGTGAGGAAAATCTCTTCCAAGGAGATGAGACGAGCCCAAAGGGGCATTTGCCTGGCACGCCTGGCTGATCCAAAGGGGAGCCACCCCCCAAAAAGGGGGTGCCTGGCGGGTGAGCAAGGGCAAGCGAGGGGCTCACCCATGTGCTGCGTGTCCAGCTGCACGGCCGGCATCTCCTTCAGGGGGATGTGGCCCGTCCCGCCGTCGCGGCAGCAGCGCAGGCAGCAGAACACCGACGAGGCCATCGCGGGGAGCGCCGACGGGCTCTGCCCAACGACCCCGGCCGCCGCGACGCCGCCCTCGACTCGCCTTTGGCGCCGCCTCCCGCCGGGCCCGGGCGCCGCGGGCTTCGTCCGGGCCGCGGAACCGGGAACAGCGACCCCTGCGGTCGGGAGGGCGCAGCGCAGGCTGAAGAAAAGCCGAGTCGGGTCGGGCGAAGGGCGGAGCGTCTATGTGGGCGGGGCGTCGTGGTGGGCGTGGTATAGGGAAGTGGGCGGGGCAGCGCCTATGGCCGAGCTCCTGAACCCTTGGCAAGGGTCTTGTTGCCTTTATTTTTATTTATGTGTTTATTTATTTATTTTTATTTAAACACCTTGGTTACAAACATGATTGTGGTTGGGTTTCAGTCATATCAGATGACACACCCCCCATCACCAGTGCAACATTCCCATCACCAATGACCCAAATATTCCTCCTCCCCTCCCCGCCCCCACCTGTACTCTAAACAGGCTTTCCACTTCCCTCATATATTCTCATTGTTAGGATAGTTCGGGATGTGGTTATTTCTCTAACTCAGGGGTCTTCACACTTTTTAAAGTGGGGGCCGGATTATGGTTCATTTGAGAGCTGGAGGGCCGGACTATATGAGCTACTAATTCCTACTCACACTGCACATATCTTTTATAAATAAAATGAAAACCATTTATAAATAAACAGATCACGCACCAGTATTTCAATGGGCAACTGTGGGCCTGCTTTTGGCTAATGAGATGGTCAATGTCCCGGTTCCATATTTGTCACTGCCAGCCGTAACAAGTGATGCAAATGGGCATCAGTTAATCTTGATCTGGTTGGAGATTTCAGATGTTTCATTCTTGAAAAAGTCTGTTCACAGGCATAAGTGCTACCAAAGATGGTTACCATTTTGAGTGCGTGGTTCCTGATATTTGGATATACACTGAGTGTATATGCTGGCAGGTATCTTGGCAACCAAACAGCGCTCACTGGGGGCGGGCTGGATCAGACTCCTCTGCGGGCCGCATGTGGCCCGCAGGCCGTAGTTTGAAGACCCCTGCTCTAACTACTAAACTCATTACTCTTTGTGGTGAGATTCATGAGGTCGGCTGTAACGTCCAGCCCTCCTCTCTTTTGTCTCTGAAAATTGAGAAATGTCTTTCATTTTTCTTAAAACCCATAGACGAGTGAGGCCATTCTCCGTCTTTCTTTTTCTCTCTGACTCATTTTACTCAGATTTTACTTAGATGCCTTGTACATCCATGTATAAGAAAATTTCATGACTTCATCTCTCCTGACAGCTGCATAATATTCCATTGTGTATATGTACCACAGTTTCTGTAGCCATTCATCTGTTGAAGGACATCTTGGTTGTTTCCAGAGTCTTGCTATGGTAAATAGTGCTGCAATAAATATAGGTGTAAGGAAGGGGTTTTTGTATTGTATTTTTGTGTTCCTAGGGTATATTCCTAGGAGTGGTATAGCTGGATCATATGGGAGCTCAATTTCCAGTTTTTGGAGGAATCTCCATATCGCTCTCCAGAAAGATTGAACTAGTCGGCATTCCCACCAGCAGTGGATAAGAGTTCCTGTCTCACCGCATCCTTGCCAACACTGCTTGTTCTCATTCTTTGTGATGTTCATTTATTTATTTATTTATTCATTTTTCTTTATTGCCCTCCTCCTCCTTCTGACAGTTTTAGTGGCAAAATGAATAATTTTTTTCCTAAAAATTGAAGATTTGGATTTTATTTTATTTTATTTTTTTTGCTAAAATGTCTATTGGGGAGGCCGGAGAGATAGCATGGAGGTAAGGCATTTGCCTTGCATGCAGAAAGAAAGACGGTAATTTGAATCCCGGCATTCCATATGATCAAGGATGACTTTATTATTTTATTTTTTGGTTTTTGGGCCACACCCGGCGGTGCTCAGGGGTTACTCCTGGCTGTCTGCTCAGAAATAACTCCTGGCAGGCACGGGGGACCATGTGGGACACTGGGATTCGAACCAACCACCTTTGGTCCTGGATCAGCTGCTTGCAAGGCAAACACCGCTGTGCTATCTCTCCGGGCCCGACTTTTTTTTTATATCTTTATTTAAACACTGATTACAAACATGATGGTAGTTGGGTTTCAGTTAAAAAAAAAACACCCCCTTTCTCATCACCAATGCACTCCCTCCATTCACAGGTCACTTCTAGACACCAATGATGGTTTTATTTTATTTGTATTTTTCTCCCTTTTTTGTTTGTTTATTTTTGGTTTTGTTTTTTTACACACTCCCACTGTATTTTTATATAAAGATTTTCTTTAAGGGCTTTTAATGCCAGCCAGACATCTACCAATGAATTTCCCACTCTGTGCTGGTTGATATAAATTTCTTTCTTTCTTAAGACTTATTGGGGCCGGAGAGATAGCATGGAGGTAAGGCGTTTGCCTTTCATGCAGAAGGTCATCGGTTCGAATCCCGGCATCCCATATGGTCCCCCGTGCCTGCCAGGAGCAATTTCTGAGCATGGAGCCAGGAATAGCCCCTGAGCGCGCCGGGTGTGACCCAAAAACCACAAAAAAAAAAAAAAAAAAAACCAACAACTTATTAACTATTAAGACAAACTTTCCTTGGAGTAATCCAGACCACATTTGTGATCTTTCAAAAATCAGAAACATGGGCTTAATAGATAGTGCAGTGGGTAGGTCCTTGCCTTGAACAAGGCAGAATAAAGTTCAATTCTTGGCATCACATATAGTTCCCTGAGCCCTGCCACGAGTGATTCTCAAGTATATAGCTGGGAGGAAACCTGAGCAACTCCAAGGATGGTCCATAAATAGACAAAACCAGAAACATACAAAAACCACACAGTTGTAAAAACTAAAAATGTTTCCAGGGCTTTGCTTCATTCATTATGATAATTTTTAGTAATGGTGAAAGTTATTTAGTAGATCAGTGACAGTACACTATCCTTGCATATGTGAGAACCTGAGTTTTATCCCCAGTACACACACACACACACACACACACACACACACACACACTAATTTTTGTCTAGAGCTTACTATTATTTTAAATGCTAGTTAAAAACAACTTATTCAAAAATTAATATAATTCTTCCAACAATTGTCAGATAAAATTTTCTTTTACTTTACAGATGAGGGAGCTAAGGGTAAGAAAGGAGAAAAGGTATTTTTTTTAATATAACACATACTTTTTAATTGGGTAAAAAACAAAACTACAGAGGCTGGAGAGATAGTACAGTGGGTAGTGTGCTTGCCTTTCAAGTGGCTGAAGTTCACTGGTGAAGGGGGTGTTCTGTTTGTGACTGAAATCCAACTATAATCATGTTTGTAATCATGGTGCTTAAATAAAAAATTTAATAAAAATAAAGTTCTGGAACGAAAGAACAACAACAACAGAAAACAACAAGTGGCTGAAGTGAACTTGATCCTAAGCACCCCATATAGTCCCCCAAGCACCACTAGGTATGACTCCTGAACACAGAGCAAGGAGTAAACCCTGAGCACCACTGGGAGTAGTCCCTAAACCAAAAGCAATAAAAAATCAAAACCACACAAATATAAATATTGAAAAGATAGAATAGGTTGCGTTATGACTATATATTAAATAATACTATTCAAGTTCTTGGGTTCACAATATTTTTTCTCTTTTTTAAACTTTTTTTTTTTTTGGAGGGAACTGTTAGCACTTCCCTGGCATGTTCACGCCCTTGGTCTCTGGGCCATCTTCAGACCTGGCCTGGTGACATCAGAACAACTAAACTTTTTTTTTTAATTGATGGAGTTATAATGATTTACAATACTGTTGATGATGGTTTCCCATGTATGTAATTCCAAATACCCATCATCAGTGTACCTTCTTCCCTCCCCTAAGATCCCCAAGGTCCCTCCCTTACAAATACTATCTCTCCCCTCCCCCCCACACACACTCGCAAACTCAATACTGTAGATAAAGCCACATAGTGATGTAGGGTTGCTTCAAATTGTAGTCAAACCCAGGAAGTTTGTCTTTAGGTTCCAAGTTCTTTTTGCTTTCTTTATTTTTGTACCACACTCAATGGTGCTCAGAGATTATTCCTAGTTCACAGTCTAGACTCTAGAGGTCAGTACTGGCACGGCTCAGGGGACCATGGCATACTGGGCTTAGAACCAGGGCTCCAGGGGCCGCTTAGAGGTAAGGTGTCTGCCTTGCAAGCGCTAGCGTAGGACGGACCACGGTTCTAATCCCCGGCGAACCATATGGTCCCCCCAAGACAGGGGCGATTTCTGAGCGCATAGCCAGGAGTAACCCCTGAGCGTCAAAAAAAAAGGACCAGGGCTCCTGCATGCAAAACTTGTGCTCAGCCCTCTGAGCTCTCTCCTAGGTCCAGGATTTGGATTTTTTTTTTTTTTTTTTTTTTTTGGTTTTCCTGGCAGTGCTCAGGAATTATTCCTGGCTCTGAGTTTAGAAATTGCTCTTGACAGGCTGGGGTGATCATATGGGATGCCAGGAATTGAACCGAAATCTGTTCTAAGTTGACCGAGTGCAAGGCAAGCGTCCTACTATGTGTGCTATCGCTCCAGCCTCTCTGACATAGGTTCTAATGTCATAATTTGGTAATTGGACTTTAGCCTCTTCTTCCAGAGCAATTCCCTTTGCACATAAAATACCTATAAAATTAACTTTCTTGATGCAATTGGTCCTGTGACAACATTCTGGTGTGACAACACCTGGTGATGCTCAGGGTTACTTCTGGCTCTGTACTCAGGAATCTCTCCTAGTGGTGCTCAGGGGACCATATGGGATGCTAAGGTTAAACTTGGGTCTGCTACATGCACAGCAAATGCCCTTCCATCTGTACTATCATGTCACTTTGGCCTCATGGGTCTGTGGCTTCTGGTCACCCTGCTTTCTACAGAACTTCTTATGTACAACCCTTGTCCATCTCTGACTCAAAATACCTGAACAAACATCCCTAGGGTGCAGCATTTTATTTGATATTGTCTACTTCTTTATTTTGGTTTCGGGGTCACACCTGATGATGCGTAGGAGTTACTCCTGGCTCTGCTCTCAGGGGGTAACTCCGGAAGGTTTTCAGGAAATCATATAGGGTTTTGGGGATTGAACCTGCCTCGGTCACATGCAAGTCAAGAGCCTCACTCATTCTATTATCTCTAGGCCGGTTGTGACATATAAGAACAAATTTCTAATTTTTATTTGCTGCTTTTTCTTACTACAAAAGTTGACACTGACTACCATTAGTGGAACTCATTGAATTTGAATCTTTTGAATTAGAAAGTCTGTACCTACATTCAAAAACCAAAAAAATAAAAATTACTAAATGATCCAGAAAAATTACTATTTTGTACTGTGACTTGTTAAGACAAACAAGCCACATTGGCAAACTGGAAAAAAAGAGATCTGGTTTAGGAAGGAAAGAAAATTGGGGAAAATTAACTTAAGAAAGATATAAAAAACATTAAAGCATACTATTTTTTTAATATTTAAAAAGACAAAAGCAGGGGCTGGGCGGTGGCGCTGGAGGTAAGGTGCCTGCCTTGCCTGCGCTAGCCTAGGACGGACCGCGGTTTGATTCCCCGGCGTCCCATATGGTCCCCCAAGAAGCCAGGAGCAACTTCTGAGCTCATAGCTAGGAGTAACCCCTGAGCGTCACAGGGTGTGGCCCAAAAACCAAAAACCAAAAAAAAAAAAAAAAAAAGACAAAAGCAAATTATTATAATAAGACCTAAGGGAATAAAAACAATGTGATTT
The DNA here is from genome assembly GCF_024139225.1 of Suncus etruscus. Classification (NCBI taxonomy): domain Eukaryota; kingdom Metazoa; phylum Chordata; class Mammalia; order Eulipotyphla; family Soricidae; genus Suncus; species Suncus etruscus. The sequence continues at coordinate 62,111,269 of NC_064855.1, forward strand.
ATAAAAAACTTTCCACTTGAAAACTGATAGTTGTTTTGATTTGCATCTCCCTGATGATTAGTGATGTGGAGCATTTTTTCAAGTGTCTTTGGGCCATTTGTATTTCATCCCAGGAATGCAAGGAACTTTTCTCAATATAGTTAAGGTCATTTACCACAAGCCAGAGGCAAATATTGTCCTCAATGGAGAAAAACTGAAAGCCTTCCCTCTAAATTCTGGCACAAGACAAGGCTGTCCTCTCTCACCACTCCTATTCAACATAGCACTGGAAGTACTTGCTATAGCGATTAGGCAAGAAAAAGATATCAAGGGAATCCAGATAGGAAAGGAAGAAGTCAAGCTCTCGCTGTTTGCAGATGACATGATACTCTACCTAGAAAACCCTAAAGTCTCCTTCCATTCCTATCTTGCTGAGAGTTTTGATCAAGAATGGGTGTTGGGCCTTATCAAATGCTTTCTCTGCGTCTGTTGATATGATTATGTGATTTCTTTTTTTTCATGGTGATTATGTGATTTCTATTTTTCTTGTTGTTGATGTTGTGTATTATGTTGATAGATTTACAAATGTTAAACCAGCCTTGCATTCCTGGGATGAAACCTACTTGATCATAGGGGATGATCTTCTTAATGGGGCATTGAATCCAAAATATACAAGGCACTGACAGAAATTTACAAGAAAAAAACATCTAATCCCATCAAAAAAATAGGGAGAAGAAATGGACAGACACTTTGACAAAGAAGAAATACAAATAGCCAAAAGACACATGAAAATTGCTCCACATCACTAATTATCAGGGAGATGCAATATGTAATAAAGTTGTTTAAATAAAAAATTAAAAAAAAATAAAGATGAGGTCAAGTAAAGTTGTCCTTGAATAACATTCTTGTCTCTTAGTGTAAAGGGTTCTTAACCCTGTCACTTGTCTTCTTGAGGGGCCGATAAGGAGTGGCTTGTACAAAGTTTCTGTGGCCAAAGATAAGACCACACAACCTGCATTATGAAGGGAGGTTGATAAACACTTAGCTATGCAGAATAATTCAAGTAAAAGTATCCCAAAACATTTCAAACATGTAGTCCCTCTGGACTGAAAAAAAGTGAGAAAGCAAGTAGCCATCCTCTAATTTTGAAGTCCAGAGACAATGGGCATTTTCAGGAGGAATAGAAAAAAAAAATTCTTTATATATAGTTCTTTTCTACAACAAAACAATATTTAATTTTTTATTTAAAATTGTGAAAAAAACTAAATTGTTTCTACTAATAAGGAAGAGCAAAGAGATTATTAGTTTAAATATGTTCAACATTACTAATTTAAGAAATGGACAATATACTTTAATTGTGGTTTTATTTTTGTAAATATAAAATATTTATAAAATTTAAATAAAAACAAGTAAAAAGAAGGAGGGATTGAAAATATATTTATGGGGCCGGAGAGATATCATGGAGGTAAGGTGTTTGCCTTTCATGCAGAAGGATGGTGGTTCGAATCCTGGCATCCGATAAGAAGGTACCCTGAGCCAGCCAGGGGCAATTTCTGAGCATAGAGCCAGGAGTAACCTCTGAGCGCTGCTGGGTGTGACTCCAAAAAAAATTTATAAAATTAAAAATTAGGTATTATATCTAAAGTAGCTCTAGTTGCATCTCTCCAAATATATATTTACAATAATAGTCCTAGAGTTCTGAAAAATAGTATAGCAGACAGGGTACTTGGCTTGTGTAGAGTCTACACAATTCAATCCCTGGCACCACAGATGATACCTTGAGCCCTGCCAGGTCTAATCTCTAAGTACAGAGTACCACCAGGTATGAACCTTTTCCCCAAAAAACCCCCACAAAAATCAAACAAAAACAATAGTCCCACTATGAATACCTCAAATGCATATCGAACAGAAGTATATATATTTTTTGTTTTTTTTGGGGGGGGGCACACCCGTTTGATGCTCAGGGGTTACTCCTGGCTAAGCACTCAGAAATTGCCCCTGGCTTGGGGGGACCACATGGGACGCCGGGGGATCGACCTCAGTCCTTCCTTGGCTAGCGCTTGCAAGGCAGACACCTTACCTCTAGCGCCACCTCACCAGCCCCCAGAAGTATATATTTTTTAAATTACTTTTAAAATTGCTGGGGCTGGAGCAATAGTACAGAGGGTAAAGCATTTGCCTTGCCCGTGGCAAACCCAGATTCAATACTTGGCACCCCTTTTGGTCCCCCAGCCTGCCAAAAATGATTTCTGAGTGCATAGCCAGTAGTGTCCCCTGACTGCTGCTGGTGTGGCCCAAAAAGTATAAAAAAATTAAATTCAATAAAATTATTTCTCTATGTTTCTCAGTTACTTTTATAATATTGATTTGAGTTTATTAATATAATACATAATCTCGATTACATTGCCTTTGGTATTGTTGCTATATATATCTGTACTAACATATTGGGTTTTTTTCAACTGATACAACATTTAGAAATGCTACAATATTTTAGTTTCTTTACAAGAAAATAGGCATGAGCAGTATGCCTAAATGTAAAACATTTGGTAATTAGACTGATTTAATTGTTTTAAAATCTTTGTTTTGTCAAATCTTTAAAATGTTTTTTATGGTAGCTACAAAAATGTTAACTAGGTCTACATTAATTTCAAATGCCAATTATTCAAATTGACATTTTAAGCTTATATAAACTTTAGACCCAATATCCCATATGGTTCCCCTGGCACCTCTAGGAGGAATCCTAAAGACAAAGCCAGGAGTAGCTCCTAAGCATCACCAGATGTAGCCCTCTGACCCCCCAAAAAACAATTTGCCAAAGCAGTGACACTGTGTCACTGGGCAACAAGGCCCAGATAAACTGAATTTTCCTGCTGGTACCTGTATCTTCCCACTCAAAGGCAAATAGGAGTTGTAACCATCTGCAAGCAGTAAAATAACTCACAGAGTTTCAGGCCTATTAAACCATTGAGCAGTAGGGGGAAACAGACCCAGGAGAGTATAATGATTGGGCATCACAAGGTGAATTGCAGCAGTGGTTGCACTGACCGGGCCCAGGTCCTACCCAGAGAAAGTAGTTGCCCCGCCTCTGGGCTTCTTAACAGGGAGCAATGAGGTGTCTGAAGGCGAAGCACATCCCATCAATATTTCCAGCCTCTGGACTTCTCTCTACACCGCCTTGCAGAGGGAGCTTCCTCGAGACTTAGGACACACCTGGTATTGCCACTGTCTCACAGGGCGGGCCCTTGGCCATCACCAGAGGGGCAGGTGGATCTTAGTTATCTTTCAGCCGAGGCACTATGATCAGGGTGGACATTTCTTTGAGTTTGATCAATAGTGATACTAGACATTCAGTCAGGGAGACAGAGCCTTGCTTTTCATTTGACACCCCAGTATCTGCTGAGACCATTGGCTCTCTGGGGCTCCACAAATACAAACCTGGCAAAACCAATAAGGGGCTGCACCTCTCGGTGATCATGGGGCTACCCGTTTTCGGGAGGATTGTCGGATGGTGCAGCTACAGTGCTACTTGTCTTGATTCAGAAACCGGGACTCCTTTCTCTGTTTACTAGACTGCTCTTGGGGATCTGATGTCAGTTGTCCCTTCTGGTGGCAGCCACACAACATTAAATGTCAGCCACTCAAGTTTACAGAGGGTTCAGAACTTGCTTGGTGTCATTTTATTCAAAAGAAAAATAGGGTTTTATTTTTTGGGGGGGGTGGTAGTTCTGAGATAGAGAGATAAAGGGAGTAATGTGCTCAAGAGATAGCTCAGGCTTCTCCAAAGAACCTCTTGGCTCTCTTTGCCCCATAACCCTCACTGAAACCTTTTTGAAAGTTCTTTAACAGAATATCCAGGACTGTGAGCAGTCTCAGCCATGTGACACTTCTAAGATCTTCAATATTGACACCCCAGTAGGAAGACACCAAATTAGACAAGAAAGGGGTTGGAAAGATAACATGGAGGTAGGGTGTTTGCCTTGCATGCAGAAGGACGGTGATGTATCAAATACTAACTTATAACACCTGACTCCTGTTCTAAACCTACACTCTTTCCCTCTTTAACTGTACTTTGCTTTGCAGCCCTTTGGAAAAGCCCCAGGGCTGGCCCTTGGTTCTGGTCACAGGAGCCTGGGTCTTGGGGTCCTGTGTCTCCTAAGCAGGTTGTTTCTGTGCCTCGGGTGGGGGGCGGGGAGGAAAATGGTGAGTCAGAGTTCTTTTTTCTAAACAAAGGGGTATTGTTTGATGGTTTTGTATACAACTTGTGGTTGCAAACTTATACTCAGAGCAAACTCCCAATGAGTCCCCTCTCAAGTAGCATTATAATATGTTGTACCCTAAGGTACTTATGCAATCTTTGAAGACAGTTTTATTTGTTTCTGATTCCCATCGTTAAGCATACTTTTGCCTGGTTCCTGGTAGGTGGTAAAGGAAGTTGCAGAAATCCCATTTCCCCTGGAGCCTTGGCGGCTTCGTCTAGCAAGACCGGCAGAGGGCATGCGTGCACCAGAATTGACTGGTTTCTCTGTGTTTGTTCATTCCTGGGCACTTTCTAAGTCAGTGTTTTTCAACATTTTTGTGCAAAGGCACACTTTTTTCATGAAAAAAGAATCATGAGGCACCACCATTAGAAAACGTTAAAAATTTAACTCTGTGCCTATATTGACTATATATAAAGTAATTCTGTTGAATTGGAATCAAATAAACACAAGGAAATTACTTTATAATGTAAGTATTCTATAATTGTTCATTTTTCTGTTCATTTACTCAGTGTGAAACCTGGGCTTGTTTTTGGCTGAAGACAAAGCTGATATTCTGGCAGGAATCGAAAAGACACACGTAGCTCTTCTTCAACAGCTCTCAGTCTCTCTTTAGTTTTTATAGTCTGGAACATGTGCTTTGGTTCACAAATAGACCGATCCTGCATGTTAGAGATGAAATTGGAATTTTTCCCACAGCACGCCAGACTGGCACACTGGTTGAAAAACGCTGTTCTAAGTGACCTGAAGGTTAGAGACTCTAAAAACTTATACTTAAGCCTGTATCTCAGGGCTGGACAGATAATACATTGTCTGGGGCACTTGCTTTGCACATAGCCGACCCGAGTTCAATCCTCAGTACCCCCATATGGTTCCCTTAGCCCTCCAGAAATTATTGTGATCAGAGGCATGTGTGCCCCCAAAATGAACCAAAAAAAATTTTTAGGGGCCGGAGAGATAGCATGGAGGTAAGGCATTTGCCTTGCATGCAGAAGGTCATTGGTTCGAATCCTGGCATCCCATATGGTGCCCCAAGCCTGCCA